>NC_058378.1:24447894-24753684 GCF_018350175.1 Felis catus | reverse complement strand
CATATGTACATACATAAGGGGCACTTGGGTGGCTCAGTCGGTTAATCATCTGACTTCGACTCAGGTCATGATCTCACAGTTTGTGAGTTCCATCCCCACATTGGGCTCTGTGGGGACAGCAGAGAGAGCCTACTTCAGATCTCCCTCTCTCTCTGCCCCTCCCCCCTCTCAAAAATAAATAAACATTAAAAACTAGGTAAGTAAATAAAGTCTATATATGGGAGTGACAAATGCTTGCAGATGGTGATTGTGCATTCTACATTCAAGTGTATTCTATCCTTAACAGACTGAGACACCCCCCCCCCAGGTGCCTTGCAGATAGAAAATTTAATTAAATTAATTAATTTTGAGAGAAAGAGGGCGCAAGTAAGTGAGGGGCCGAGAGAGGGAGGGAGAGAGAGAGAGAAGCAGGCTCACCCAAAGCGAGGCTCAAGCTCACAACCGTGAGATCATGACCTAAGCCAAAATCAGATGCCTAACCGAAGGAGCCACCCAGGCACCTTTTTTTTTTTTTTTTTTTTTTTTTTTTAAACAGCATTTTAAACAAATATGCCACCTCGGCTTTTTCTTTAAGAGATCTAAGTGTAATGAGATTATCTGCCATTATAAAGCTATTCTAAGCCTTGCAATATGGATATAACAATGTTTCAAGGATTCCAAAACATATTTTTCAAAGACCAGAAGAGAAAGCTTAACACAACCAGATGCAAAAGGGTTTATTAAAAATGTTGATTAAATTAGGCGATGTTGTTTTAATTGCAATTTGGAAAAATGTTTTGGAATATTCCAGAAGCACAAGTGAGAAATTATAGACTTCTGATTTGGCCTTACATAAAGTATATTTCTTATGTCATTTTAAATTTATTGATATATGAAATAATGGAGAGAAAATTCAGAGGAAAAGGTGATGGAATGTGAAACAAAGGTGATAGATTAATTATCCTGATATTGAGAAGCAAATTGTAACAAAATGTTTGCAGATTAAAACCAAAGCCACAAAACATTAAGAGGAAAAGATACATTTTGAGTAGAAGTAATTAATAAATTTGTGGATTGTTTGGTAATCCCACTAATGAAGAGAAGTAAATCATATAAGCACATTGGGAAAAGACTTACATTTCTTGCTAATTTACATGGAAAACTGACATTGATGAAACTAATGTCAAACTTCTAATACGACACTATGAGAACATCAATGACAACTAGAGGAATAAAACTTACAGAAGAAAACTTAAAATGTGCCACTACCCCATAATTTGTGAAACAAACCTGACAGAGGCTTTCTAAACTTGACATCACTTCTAAAAATGTACATGGCATTACAAACTATGACTCATGACGTTTTTTAATTTATAAAAATTAATAATAAAACAAATCCAATCAACAATGCTAGAGGAAAGGTTGAATTCTTTGTATTCAAACTACAGATAATTACATTATAAAGCCATAGTCCTATGAATAATCAGTATGGAGCCAAACTATGTAGGATAAAAAACTAGTATGAGATTATTTTTTTTCTCATTCTAAATAAGTATTCACCTACTACCCAATTTTGTTTTCATAATTTTGCTGCGTCAAACTTAAAGCAGATTCCTCTCCAGTAGTAAAGTCTTCAGGCTCCACAAATGTGTTATCTGCCCGCATAGCTTTGGTTTCCATGATGCTACTGCCCTGGTTTCCTTCTAACTCCCCCAACCACCCCTACTCCTTTTTCTAAGAGGTGTTGTGCCCCAGGACTCTGGGATGGGACTTCCACTTGCTCTTTGCACAGTTTCTCCAGTGATGCTTACACTTGTAACCCAGCCTTTTCTATCCCCTGAACTCCACATGGACTATTTGCCTATGTGTCAATCTGGATGTCTAACAGGCATCTCAAACAGAACACATCCCAAACAGAACTCTCTCTCTCTTTTCTTTTAAATGTTTATTTATTTTTGGGAGAGAGAGAACAAGCGGGGGGGGGGGGCAGAGAGAGAGAGAGAGAGAGAGAGAGAGAGAGAGAGAATCCCAAGCAGGCTCCAGGCTCTGAGCTATCAGCACAGAGCCCAATGAGGGGCTCAAACTCACAAACTGTGAGATCATGACTTGAGCTGAAGTTGGATGCTTAACTGACAGAGCCATCTAGGCACACCCCCTGAAACAGAACTCTTGACACACATAATAGCAAATAAACAAAAACTATTCCTCCCTCAGATTTACCAACACTGGAAATGGCACTAACAACCATCCAATTGTTTATGTCAAAACCACCAGCTATTGGGGCACCTGGGTGGCTCAGTTGGTTAGGTGTCCAACTTCAGCTCTGGTCATGATCTCAAGGTTTGTGGGTTTGGGCCCCACGTTGGGCTCTGTGCTGACAGCTCAGAGCCTGGACGCTGCTTCAGATTCTGTGTCTCCCTCTGCTCTGTCCCTCCCCTGGTCATCTCTGTCTCTCTCAAAAATAAATAAACATTAAAAAAAAAAACCCACTAGCCATCATCCTTGATTACTCCTCTTTTACCCCTCGATTCCAGTCCATTAGCAAATCATGTTGACTCTTCTCCCAGGCCTGTCCTTGAGCCATCCATTTCTCTCTGTTTCTGAGGCTAACATCTTAGGCCAATCCCTCATCATCCTCTTCTTGTACACCTGGAAACAGACTCCCAACTGGTCTCCTTGCCTCTCCTTTCAAAGTCCATTTTCCCCAGCCACAGTGGCTAACCAAAGTTAAATAATGGCCTTCCCTTGCTCGACAACCCCCATGTTAATGCCTCTGTCACACTAATAATAAAGTCTGAGTCTTTACATTGGCCAGAAGACCCTATGTGGTTTGACCTCTGTCCACCTTTCCAAAGCTATCTTTCACCACACTCCTCACTAAATGTATTCTAGTCCCAGCAGGCTTTCTGCTTCTTGAGCCCTCCACACTTGTTGCATCCCTGTAGTGAATGTGGATCTGGGGTTCCTTCTGCTCAGAATGTTTCTCCCTCATGGCTCTGAAAGAGTAGCTTCTTAGCAAGCCCTTCCCTAATCACTCATTCCAGTGGTTCTCCATTCGGGTGGCACCAATCTTAGGAGCTGTTTAGGAAATGTGTGGGACATCTTTATTTGTCACAGTAATTGGGGGTGGGAGGGGATGCTGGGGATGCCAGATATATGGCAATGTAGAGTTGAGTCCTCTCAGCGAAGGACTGGCCTACGTTCTGCATGACTTGGAATATCCCACTTATCATGTAGGGGGAAAACTGTTTATGAGTATATGTACCAAGAACCCACTCCATAGTCCCAAAGATATCTAACGACTAAATATTTTTTGCCTAGTTATAACATCCACTAAAATATAAAATTTGTAGGGATACAATGAAATTACCATGTAAAGTGATGAAAGATAATCTATTGTTTTGTTTGAGGCAATATCCAGAGTTGTTGCCTGTTTGGTAAATCATGTCACTAAGGAAAATGCTAGTGATACTTGGGTCACTCCTAATACTCTCATCATTATTGGGCATTTGTGGCTTTTGCATTCGTGGAGACTCAATGTATGAATGAAAACATGTGGCCACCTCATTATGTTTTCAGTTTTCAATAGTTTACGTATTAGAATCTATATTTTATTAAAAAATTATGTCCTCTTATTTTCTCCTCTTTATTAGAGCTAGACATATACACATATTTATTTATGTCAATATGTACAGATAAATTATGTGTAAAGTAGACTGTCTCACCTAAGAATTTTATTTCAGAATCATAAATGCTCTTATATTTGTTATGGATAGAGGATATTGGGTTTGATAGGATTGAAAAATATTGAATTAATCCAAAGTAGTTCCCCAATCTCTTCCTATCACATTAACTTGTTTTATTTCCAACATAGCAATTATCACTAGCTAATAGCTTCTTTTTTTTTTTAATGTTTATTTTTGAGACAGAGAAAGACAACATGAGCAGGGGAAAGGCAGAGAGAGAGGGAAACACAGAATTCGAAGCAGGCTCCAGGCTCTGAACTGTCAGCACAGAGCCCTATGTGGGGCTCGAACCCACAGGCTGTGAGATTATGACCTGAGCCAAAGTCAGATGCTCAACCAACTGAGCCACCCAGGAGCCCCGTTAGCTAATAGGTTCTTATTAATTAATTGATTGATTTGATTGTTATCTGCTCACCCATTCTAGAATGTAAGCTCTCTGAGAGTATCAATTTTGTCTGTCTTATTAAATGTTTTATTCTTAGTGCCTAGAACAAGTGTCACAAACAAAGTTGCCTCAACCAATGTTATTCAAAGGATGGATGGATGGATGGATGGATGGATGGATGGATGGATGGATGGATGGATAGGATGGCAATAGTGTCTGTTTCCTGTTCAGCCCCTGAAGTTGGATTTCAGTCTCTCTAGTTTAAGCAGTGATGATCAGAAACCGACAGGAAGGCTAAATGGGATTCTGAGTATGGGTTAAAAACATTTATGGAAGATTTTGGGAGATTCTGGATGCAGATAGAGCTGTTTCAGGGCTTAGGTGAGAAGATGTGGTACAGAACTGGGGAGAAAACTATTCTCCTTCCCTCTGCACTGCCCCTAGTGTTCCTATGGCCCTTGGAGGACTGGTAGCTTTCATGGCTTCCAAAAAGTGTTGGCAAGGTATCTGTGGTTTTAGGAGAGGCAGTGATGTTGGCAAGTTGGGCTGGAGCGAGAGGTGGTGGAACACCATTAAGTGTCTAGAACTACCATCTGGTTTGTAGGCACAAGTGGGGCTTCCCTTTGGGGAATTCCAGAAATCACTTGTGTTGGGTGCAGATAAGTCCTGCCTGAGTAGGTAGGGACGGGGAGAGTATATTTAGAGTCATGGCCATCTGGGCACCAAAATTAACTTTGACCTCTTTTTGAGTTTATGGGCTAATGGCACACACAAGATAGAGATCACATATACATCACATTTTAAATTGTCTAGATCTTTGATATCATCTGCAAATGTAGTTATATAAGAGACACTATTGAGCTACATGCTCATTGTGTTCTCTCTTTCTCTTGTCCTTGATTTGGAACCACCATGTGCAGTTGTGAATGTCAAGGCCCCCCAGCTGAGTATCCTGTGGGATTGAAATCCAGTCCTTGCTTCACTCACCAAACCTCATGCCCTAGCTCCCTTTGCCTAGAGGAGAAGTACTTTTTCTTAATTGACACACAAATACCATCTGCTTACCAGGCCTTGGGACTGTGGCCCACCTAAAAGGACATTTTTTATTTGCATGACATGTTTGCACCAACTGGGGAGTCCCTGCCTTAATTCTTCTGTCAGTTTGCTCCTTCTTACCTTGGAGTCTCTGCAGTGATGCCTTCCAGCACAGTGAAGGCCAAAGTGGTAACTGTGCCACTGGCAAGTGCTAACAGAGGCCTGGTATATTGTGAGCTTCCTGCATAGGCTCCAGAGCCAGCTCTGCACTTACTAGCCATGTGACCGTGGATAAGTGCCTTAATTTTCCCAATTGAAAACAGGGATGATAATAATAACACTCCCCTATTAGAGCTGTGAGCCTTGAAATGAATTAACATATGTAAAGGGTGATGTCTGACCTCCAGTAACCCTGGAGGGGTTACTGCCTTAGCTGTTAAGGTCTTCCTTATTCTTCCTCTTCCTTTGAGATATTTACAAAAACGGGTGCTGCCCCCATGACCCCTGTCACAGCAGCCAACCTTGGATATCGAGGCTGTGACGCACCATGCTCTTGCCTAGCAAGGCCTCGACTGTCAACACAGCTGACACCAGCCCGGAAAGGCTCAGCCACAGCTGGGGCCACTGAGGCCTGTAACCAGGGCGCCATCTTTGGCAGGGTCTTCATCTCTGTTGCTGTAGTGTTCTCACGCTCTGGGCTCTGTACGAACAGACTCCAGGGAGATAGGTGATGGTAGGGGGAGGGTCAAAGAACAATTTTTTTTTTCTTTCTTTTCTCTTCTTTCTCTCTCTCTCTCTCTCTCTCTCTCTTTTTTTAGGTAGGCTTCAGGCCCAACATGGGGCTCAAACTCACAACCCCAAGATCAAGAGTCACATGCTCTTCCAACCGAGCCAGTCAGGGGCCCCCCAAAAACAATTTTTTTAAGTGGGAGCTAGCTACCAGGGCGTCTGGGTGGCTCAGTCGGTTAAGTGTCTGACTTCGGCTCAGGTCATGATCCCATGGTTTGTGAGTTCGAGCCCTGCATGGGGCTCTGTGCTGTCAGCACAGAGCCCACTTAGGATCTGCTGTCCCCCTTACGCTGCCCCTCCCACCTCTCTTTTTCAAAAATAAATAAACATTTTAAAAATATATTAAGAAAAAGAAGGGAGTTACTGGACTATGTTTGATGCTGGGGATGATTCAGTTGGGAGGGAGAGGATGAGGACATAGAAGACAAAGAGAATAATTCATGGAGGGGTTGGGATCTGGCCACGCTGGGCCTCACAGAAGAGAAGAGGCCTTCTGACCCCCCACCCCCCTTGTTGTAACAGGAAGGAAGAAGGCAAGGATGAATGCAGATACTGGAAGTTTCAGAGATTCAGTGATGGGAAGATGAGGGTCTGGTAACAACCCCTGATGTCTGATGGCTTCTATTTTGTCACTGAAGCAAGAGGGTATTTTCTTGGCTCAGCAGCCCCCCATCAGTCTGTGAGCAAGCCTTCACAGGAGCAGTGTGGCATGGTGGTCCCACAGGTAGGCCTTGCAGTCAGGCAGACCGGAATTTGTTCTTTTGTGCCTCAGGTGCACAGAATGGAATTCATCCTGATCCTAATGATATACTTTCACCTCTGGTCCAGGCTGGTGCTTCACCACTTGCTCCTCCGTGTGACCTTGGACAAGTAACTCGTTGCTCTGGGCCTTCATTTCCCCAAATGCAAATCTCACCAACTACTATTTAACAAAGAATTGAGAAGTCCCAGTCAATACGATTTAAAGAAAAATATTTTCCCATTGGATCACTGAGCAAAACCCAACTGCTGTATTAAGAGAGACAGCTTTCTTATTCCAGGACAGAGCAAATGAACAAAAAGCACAGTAAGAATACAGAAAACCTAGAAATCTTCCTTCCACTTTTCACGTCAAGGTGTGCATAGAATATAATAATTCTGTGTAAACTCTGGGGTAAAGTAATGATGCAGACCTGTCCAGGAGGACCTGTCTAGACCCTAGGCCCCAGACACTGCCGATTCTGAGAGCTGAAGGGGATCAACAGCATCATTTGCCTGTAACCCTTTTATGGCATACCTGTTGGGAAGCTCTTAGAAGAGAAGAGGTCAGTAAGGGCCAGACAACTGAGAAAGGTTTCATGGAAGAGGTGACGGTAGAACTTGGCTTTGAAAGGTGGTAGGTTGGAGGGACAGTACTGATGGGAAAAGACATTCCAGCAGAGGAAATGACATGAACCAGAGCGGAGCAGTGAGGGCGAATGCTGGATTTGTGGGCTCTGGAGAGGGGTGAAGGCAGTGATAGATGATGACAGTAGGGGGTCTAGGTTGAAATATAGTGGGGTTTTTTGTGGGTTAGACCCAGAATAGAGAAATCCTAGTAATGATCACATTCAGGCTCAGGGAAGAAGGAGGTGAATATTTTTAAAAAGTCTATGTGTCGTGGAGAGTGAGGAAACAGACACTTCTGTATAATGCTGGTGCAATGTAAATGGTATGACCTCTTTGGGGAAATGTTGGAAGAATCTATCCAAATTACAAATGTACATGTCCTTTGACCCAGAATTCCACTCCAAGGAATTTATTCTACACATAGAGGTATATATCTTGTATATCAATATGTACAAGTTTATATACTGTTCCACTTTTGTAGTAGCAAAGGTTGAAAACAAGATTTGGAAACAATGTGAATATCCACTAACAGGGGGCTCATTGAATAAATTATAGGACATCTATACATCAGAATACTATATAGTTATAAAAAGAATAAGAGAGCTCTATGTACTTCATGTTTTCAAATATATATTAAATGGGGGCGCCTGGGTGGCTCAGTTGGTTGAGCGTCCGACTTGGGCTCAGGTCATGATCTCGCAGTCTGTGAGTTCAAGCCCCGTGTCGCTCTGTGCTGACAGCTCAGAGCCTGGAGCCTGCTTCGGATTCTGTGTCTCCCTCGCTCTCTGCCCCTCCCCCACTCATGCTGTTTCTCTCTGTCTCAAAAATAAACGTTAAAAATTTTTTTTAAATTTTTTAAAAAAGTGCAAAAAGCAAGGTACAGAATACAATGTTTAAAGTGCTGATGCAGGTGCAAAAAGCAAGGGAGAGAAAAGATTTGTGCACGGGTCTGTATGTGTGTGTGTGTATTTATGCATAAAATAAAGGATACATAAAAAATTAACATTCGCTGCTTCTGAGTCAGGAAACTGGTTGCTAAGGGACAAGAGTGGGAAGAAAACTTTTTATAGCATATCTTATTCTTCTTCCAAAAATTTGAACTCAAGTGGATTCTTTATATATTTAAAAATAAATTAAAATCAAGAAAATCCCTCAGACTACTTAAAAAAAAAAAAACGGTATAGCATCCATGATCTTAGATGCTCTAAGCATGTAGGATACATCCTAAGAGAAAAAAAAGTTTTGATTAGTTTATTTCTTTTAAATCAGGCCTTTGTTTATTCTACTTTTATGAGTCTTCCGGATTCCTGTTTTCATATTAAGTATTCCAGCAATGGCCACTTGGTTCCACTTTAATTCAAAATCTCTTAATATCATCTGCGTTTAATTAGTCATCCCAAAACATTTGTGCTTATTTTGTATATGGATTTAAAGAGATTGTATCATTCAAGCTTCAGACTGAATTACACTATGTGTGAACCTCAGAATTGTTCACATCGTTTGATTTTATCCTTTTCACATAGGTGCTCAATAAAGACTGAACGATAATGCTATCCCCGTGTGTATTAGCAAACACTCCTCTTGACCTTGGTGGAACTAACAAGTCCATTCATTGTTTTCCTCCCTTGAAAAAGAAATTGAAAATTGCCAAATGCACATTTTCCCCAGTTCTAAGTCTATGTCTAACCACACCCTGTCTGGACATAAAAATGCAGCCTCATTCGAGTTTGTTATTGGTAAGTACTTCCAGACACTAGCGAGCAGCTTCTTCCTGTCTCCTGATCCCTATCCCCAAAATGAGAAGAAGAAACTGGTAGAAAGTTCAAGTATTCTTAATCAGTAATTGGGTCAACAAAGCAGATGTTCCTGAAGCAATACTCTTGATCTATATGTGGTTGAATCCCTCGGTAACAAAGGAAAAAGCAAATTTCTCATAAAATGGTGTGCTATCTCCATGGGAGGGCCCTGGCCAAATTCCATTATAAAGGAGTGCTAGACACAGCCTGCATTCTTATTGTAATAAATATTGCTTGAAATATTTAAACTCTCTGGGCCATGGAATTTTGTGTTAAAAATAGTTGTTCTTGTTATAGTTGTGGCTGTGTTTTAACAGACTGGTACATTCACTGTAACTTCATGTCGCTGCCCACCCAGACTGTGTACAGGTTCCGAAAGCAGTAAAACACGGTCTCCACCAGTTTGCTACTAATTGAAAAGAATACTGGAGGTGGATGGGCCAAAGGGAAAAGATGGGTCATCTCTCCTTTCTACCAATGGGCAGACAAAGCTGGGGCTTTTTGTAAGCCAAGGGGAAATTTTCAATGGCCTGAAAATAACCTTTCAAAGTTTACATAATCTACAGGTCCAAGTAGCATTATGCACTGGGAAAGCAAATAAGGTATCGGAACAAATGCTGCAAAAGCTTTTTGCCTCCTTGACCACTATCAACCACAATGTAGGTTTTCCATGATTTTCTTTTAGCCATTGACACTCATTCTCATTTATTTTAACAGGAATATCCCAGAACATGCTCTCATCAAGCTAATGTAGGACATCAAGCATCATGAAAAATTACTCTGGCATGTGCAGAGGATCTAATATCCCAGTTTTCAGTACCAAAGCCAGGTGCGCAACACTGTTCCCTTCCTCCCACGAGGCATCCTGAATAAGTTTTACTTCTTAAACGCGGAGGCGGCAATAAGAACCCTTGAGCGTTTGCGGTCGGTTCCCATGTAGTTTCCAAATATGTCCTCTAGGTGTCTCCAGTGACCAGTATTGGTGGAGATTTCCGCGTAAGGGGGCCAGCGGCGCCGGGACTATTTCAGCTTGCAGGAACAAGTTCTGCAATCACTTCTTTAGAGCATTTTGATGGTCTCGAATGAAGTATTTTGGATTCCATGTTTGTTTTTCGTGCAATAAATACTTCTAAATATTGAAAAAACTTTGTGCATTCATCTTAGGTAAAGTACTGTTCTGTTTCTACACCGTGATTACTCAGGAAACTTTCTCCTAATGTAAGTGGTTTAAATTGTTAAAAAAAACAAAAACAAAAAAACCCAAAAAACAAAAACAAAACAACTAAACAAACCCTAAGTGGCTAAAGCAAACACATTTCTTGGGGTGTAGTGGGGGGAGATTAGGAAATAAAATGTGTAATTATTGAAAATTGTGAATTTAGTCTACCTCATGCAAATTAGTTGGCACAAAAGATAGTCTGAGTAAACTCTGCAGCGGGCTTAGGTTGTCAGGCTGTGAGCTCCAACCTGTTCCTTTATTATTGTAAATTTGGGTTTGGAGAGAATTCTAAATATGTATAGAGTAGGAAGATCATGTTGTTCTCTAAACCTAAGGGAAATAATTTGAGGAGGGGATTGTGATTTGGAATTTGACAGATAAATGTGGACAGGGTCAATGTATATTGAGCTAGGGAATTTTTATTTGCAAGATCGCATGATCCTTAGTGTAAGATACTGATGACCCAGCAGAGGTTCGCAACATCTAAAAATGTCACTTTCAAATAAGTTTCCTTCAAATATTTTTCAAATGTTTTTACATTCAAAATAAGTAAGCAAGACAATTAATTTGCAATTATAATGAAAAGATCACACTAAAGCACCCCTTTTCATGAAATCATTTCCTTTTGTTCCTTTGTCCTTAGAGCTACAGAATATCAAAGCATTTCTTTTTTAAAGCTTTTTTATTTGGAAATAGTTTTCAAACTTACAAAAAAGTTTGCAAATGTAAAAAGAGTTGCAAGGAACACTCAGAACTTTTATTCAGATTCACTTATATTTAATGTTTATGCCATTTACTTAGTCATTTGTGCTCCTTTACTTCTCCCTCTCTCTCTATTTTTTTCTCGACCTTTTAAGGGTAAGTTACAAACATCATGGCCTTTTACGCCTAAATTCTTCAGTGGGTATTTCCTAAGCATGACTCCTATGCAGTCATTTACTTCTTAAA
The DNA here is from genome assembly GCF_018350175.1 of Felis catus. Lineage (NCBI taxonomy): Eukaryota > Metazoa > Chordata > Mammalia > Carnivora > Felidae > Felis > Felis catus. The sequence goes on along the minus strand of NC_058378.1, from coordinate 24,742,419 downwards.
AATTTTTTTAAATTATGTTTATTTATTTTTGAGAGGCAGAGAGAGACAGAGCACGAACGGGGGAGGGGCAGAGAGAGAGGGAGACACAGAATCCGAAGCAGATTCCAGGCCCTGAGCCACAGAGCCCGATGTGGGGCTTGAACTCACTAATTGCAAGATCCTGACATAAGTCCAAGTCGGATGCTCAACTGGCTGAGCCACGCAGGTACCCTACTTCTTAAATTTATATTGATACAGGGCTTTCCTTTCAGGTGCTATCCATGCTCCAATTTTATCAGTAATCTAGTAATGTCCCTTTATAGTATTTTTCTTCTTCAGTGGATCCAATCTAGGGTTAGGTATTGCATTTAGTTGTCAAGGGTCTCCAGCCTCCTCTCATCTGGAGCAAATCCCACTACCTTTCCTTGATCTTGACAGTTTTTAAAGAGGGGCGCCTGGGTGGCCCAGTCAGTTGGGCATTGGGCTCTTGATCTTAGCTCAGGTCATGGTCTCACAGTTCATGAGATCAAGCCCTCCGTCAGGCTCTGTGCTGACAGTCTGGAGCCTGCTTGGGATTCTTTCTCTTCCTCTCTATCTGCTCATCCCCTGATCATTCTCTGTCTCCCTAAACAAACAAACAAACAAACAAACAAACAAACAAACAAACAGTTTTGCAACAACAAAAAAAAGAAAAAGACAGAATATAGTTGCTCCCCCCACTTTTAAAAATGAATATAACATTTCTCATTTTGTGTTTACCTGATGTTTCCTTGTGATTAGATTGAGATTGTGCATTCTCAACCAGATTACTGCCTAGGTGATGTATCCTGTCTGGATATTGCTTCTGGAAGCACATAGTGTCCATCTGTCTTGTGATACTAATTTTGATACCCTGGTCAAGATCTTGCCTGATTTTTGCATTATACAATTTGCTTTTTCTCTTTCTCTTGTAACTGACAGGATTATACAGATATCCCACATCTAACTAAAAATTTCCTCCAAGATGTAACATTCATTGACAATTCTTTCTTAGTTGGATTTTAACCATTAATAGTTGCAAAATGGTAATTTTCTTTTTAAAAATGTTTTCTTTATTTATTTTGGGGAGTGGCAGCGAAAGGGAGAGAGAGAATCACAAGCAGGCTCTGCACTGTCAGCGCAGAGCCCGACTTAGGGCTCAATTTCACAATCTGCAAGATCATGAACTCAGCCAAGATCAAGAGTCAAGAGTCAGATGCTTAATTGACTGTGCCACCCAGGCACCCTGCAAAATGATAATTTTCTAACTCCAGTACCACCTCCGTATTTACTATTTGGTCCTCTGCATTCTACTGTAAACTAGAGACCCTGACTTTTATCGATCATCTATCATTATAATCATCATTCTTATCTATGTATTTTTGGAGTGGACAGATGAATTCTGATTTATTCAGTGGCTTAAAATTCACAATTGATGCTGAGACATTGATACTCAAATTGTTCCAGATTTGGGCAGGAGTAGTCCGTTCAAGCCAGTCGTGGTATCCTTTTAACATGTTTTCATCTCTGTTTTGGGTACCTTCTTACTTTCTGGCACAGCAAGATACCCCAGAGTCTTTTGGATCTATCCTGTTTTGTCTCTGGAATCAGACATTTCTCTGAGAACTCCTAGATCCTCTTAGTGGGGAGTTGTATTAGGGACCAAAGTCTAGGTATGTTTGTTGCTATTTGGAGCATCTTTTCCTTTTGAACCTTTTAGTGTATAGAGCTAAGACATACATACATTTATACATGCATATGTATACACATATACATGTATATGTTTATAATATACACATACACACATATATGCATATAAACATACATATTTTAGAAATCATAGTTCATACTAGTTCCTCCAACTCCAGCACAGTTATACAGGATTCTTTCTGGCTTTCTGCCATTTCATATTTGTATGTTCCTTCTTCCACAATGAGAATATGGCTTTCAATAATATCAACCCATATACTCATTTTCAAAGCATTTTTTTCAACTTTTCATATATGGCTCCACACACAGACAAAAATTTTTTTGGTAGTTTCAAGTTTTTATTTAAATCCTAGTTAGTTAACATACAGTGTAATATTCGTTTCAGGTGTAGAGTTTAGTGATTCATCACCTACATACAACACTCAGTGCTCATCCCGATAAGTGCCCTCCTTAATACCCATCCCTGACCACCTCCCCTCCAGCAATCCTCGGTTTGTTCTCTATACTTAAAAGTCTGTTTTATGGTTTGCCTCTCTCTTTTGTTTCTCCCTATGATCATCTATTTTGTTTCTTAAATTCTACATAAGTGAAGTCATAGAGTATCTGTCTTTTTTACTGACTTATTTTGCTTGGCATAATACTCTGTAGCTCTATCCACGTCATTGCAAATGGCAAGATTTCATTCTTTTTGATGGCTGAGTAAGATTCCACTGTGTGTGTGTGTGTGTGTGTGTGTGTGTGTGTGTGTATATATACATATATATATATATATATATATATATATATATATATCTCACATCTTTATCCATTCATCAGTTGATGGACACTTGGGTTCTTTCTATAATTTGGCTATTATAGATAATGCTGCTCTAAACATTGGGGTGCATTTGCCTCTTCAAATCAGAATTTTTGCATCCTTTGGGTAAATACCTAGTAGTGCTGGTATTGTAGGGTAGTTCTATTTTTTAACTTTGATTCTGTTTTTCAGAGTGGCTGCACCAGTTTGCATTCCCATCAACAGTGTAAGAGTGTTCCCCATTCTCTGCATCCTCACCAACATCTGTTGTTTTCTGTGTTGTTCATTTTAGCCATTCTGAACAGGTGTGAGGTGATGTCTCCTTGTGGTTTTGATTTGTATTTCCCTGATGATGAGTAATGTTAAGCGTCTTTTCGTGTACCTGCTAGCCATCTGAATGTCTTCTTGGAAAAATATCTATTCATATGTCTTCTGTCCATTTTTAAACCGGACTATTTGTTTTCTGGGTGTTGAGTTTTATAAGTCCTTTATATATTTTGGATACTAACCCTTTATCAGATATGCCATTTGCAAATATCTTCTCCCATTCTGTCAGTTGCCTTTTAGTTTTGTTGATTGCTTCCTTTGCCATGCAGGAGCTTTTTATTTTGATGAAGTCCCAATAGTTTATTTTTGCTTTTGTTTCCTTTGCTTCAGGATACGTATCTAGAAAGAAGTTGCTATGGCGATGTCAAAGAGGTTACTGCCTGTATTCTCCTCTTGGATTTTGATGGTTCCCTGTCTCACATTTAGATCTTCCATCTATTTGAATTTATTTCTGTGTATAGTAGAAGAAAGTGGTCCAGTTTCATTGTGGTTTAAATTTGCAGAAGACCATTATTTTTCTAAAGCTCATTATGTATCCTATAAAGAATAATGCCAAGACAAATTTCTAACCATTGAACAAAACTGTAAAAAATAGAAAACTCTGAATTTTTTTTCTTTCCACATTAAGGACTTTGCAAATCTGTAGTACCAGTTCTCATATGATTTTTTAAATTGGAAGTAGGTTGAGTGGGACAAATACTTTGAGTTAGAGAGAAAGACAAACTAGCCAGCTGCCCTATACTAAATAGGACAGGACAGGTGGGATTTTAAGTTTCCTGTCCCATGTGACTCAGTGTCCTTTAATATGTTTTCTTTTATAATGTGGGGCATGAAGAAGACGAGAGGAGGCTGAGGCAAGAAGTAAGCCAGGGACCGTAGTGAGAGAGAACTGGTACTTGGCAGTGGTTACAAGAATGGAGCCCACTGGTTCTGGTTTCTGCAAATCAGTTTTAGAACTATACTTAGACAGGCCTGGCTCTCAGTCTAGCTGGCTTTTTGGTCTTGGGTCATAAAAGAACTTCTTGAAAAGAAAAGGCTGTATCATTGTTGAAAGTGACTTCCTCTTTGCATTAAAAAAAATTTTTTTTAATGTTTATTTTTTTGAGAGACATAGAGAGAGCACAAGTTGGGGAGGGGCAGAGAGAGAAGGAGACACAGAATCTGAAGCAGGCTCCAGGCTCTGAGCTGTCAGCACAGAGCCTGATGCAGGACTCGAACTCACAAACTGTGAGATCATGACCTGAGCTGAAGTCAGACGCTTAACCAACTGAGCCACCCAGGTGCCCCTCTCTTTGAATTTTTAAAATGAGTATAGGCTGTTTTCAGTTTAGGATACTGTGGAAACAATCTCTCTGAAGGTTGATAGCTGATTACAAGTATCACCAATAGTCTTTCAGCCCTTAAGATTCTATCATCCTATGAATGAAGAGGTAACTGTACCACTTACTGGGTTAGTTTTGCTATTGTCTAATTAAAGTGCAGACATTCCTGGAGTGATATTGCCTTCACAGAGCAGTCTCCTCCAGACTTTCATCTATAACTGCTCAGGTCTTCTGACCTTTCTGGTCTTATAACCCTTCTGATTCCCTGGCTACTCTCCATGTTGCAGGGAGACACTGGGGAGGAGTCACTGCAATTCCAATTTGACCTATTCTAGACTCAGTAAAAGGTAGGACCTACAAATTCTCTCTTCTTTTGATGGTCACTCCCTTTCTGTGCACACACCTCCTTTTCCCTTGATTCCAGAATTCTAGTCTTTCCTGCTTCTCTAATGCCTCTTCTTCCTCTCACTCCCCACATACCAACTTGCTTCTAAACTGTGACTGATGGACAGCATTCCCCAGTGTGGCATCTAATCTTTCTTAAATTTCACAAGACTTGAATTGATACTGAAGATCTCTATCCCCTACCCCTCAGAAAGAATGCTTTGTTTTAGATTCTTCAGGACAGGGCTCCATCTGCCTTCAAGAGAAACATAAAATACTCCATGAGTTTGAGATAAGGCAAGAGAGCTAAAGACAACCCCACCCAGCTTCCACCAAGTGGGATTGTAGGAACAGTTTTCATTCATTCATTCATTCATTCATTCATTCATTCATTCATTTGTTATTTATTGAGCACAAACCATGTGCCAGGCAGGAGATGGACAATAAATAGTAGATAAGTAAGTACAAAAGTAAATGAATTAAAAACAAGGTAACAAAAGTCTGTGATAAATCTTATGGAGGAAATAAATAGAATGACGATATAAAATATAACTGGAGTAGAGGTTTCATTTCTTAGTCTTTACAAAAGGAAAAAAAAAACCCATAAAGATGGAGATTATCGACCAGAAAGGGGGCCTCCTGTCACCTGATCCTTCTCTATTATTTCCATCAGTGCCTTCAATTCACTCTTTAATTTTTTTATTAAAAATTTTTTTCAATGTTTATTTAGTTTTGAGATGCAGAGAGAGACAGGGTATGAGTAGGGAAGTGGCAGAGAGAGAGGGAGACACAGAATTCAAAGCAGGCTCCAGGCTCTGAGCTGTCAGCACAGAGCCCGACGCAGGGCTAAAACCCACCAACCGTGAGATCATGACGTGGGCCAAAGTCGGACGCCCAAATGACTGAGCCACCCAGGCGCCCCTTCAATGCACCCTTTTAATCAGCCATGTCTCATTTTCCTGAGAAAGTCTGCCTTTACCTCTGTCCCTGTGCCATTGCACTTGTTGGATCTCTTATCCTTTCCTCTAATCCACGCTGTCATTCTAGACCTTATTCCTCCTTTTGTTCACTCGTTCACTGACAAAGCCCTCCATGATTGTGCCAATTCTTTCTTCCTTCTCTTAGTTCTGTAGCACTTGAAAGTTTATCACACAATTTTAATTATATATTGTCTTAATGTATTTGACATTCTCATCTACTTCAGCTTTGTTGCTCTGATCTGTTAGGTCTTAAAGTCAGGGATGGTATCTCCTATTTGCTTGGGTGCTCAGCAACTATTGGGCATACAAAAAGTGTTAATACTTACAAGCCTTATACTTAGCCAATATTGATTGGCAGAAGAGAATATTAGGCTGTTGCAGGCTAGAGGAAGAGCTATTTTACGGCCAGCAGGGTCTTGTGGTACACCTCAAATTGTGCTACATAGCAGGTTGCCCTTCTTCCTACATTGGCTGGCATTGTACTGACTTACCCAGCTGCAAAAAAGCCTTCTTCCAAAATGCAGCACCTGCCAATGACTTCTCCACTCACTTCCTGGCAGGTTATAGACCAAAACCCCAGACAAACCACAATTTGTTTTATTTAATTGTATCACTAGTCTTCACTGTTTCTCTTATCCCCCTCCCCTCCCTCCTGCATAGATAATCCAGATCTCTAGAGCAAAATTGGCTTACATAAAAATGTAGTTATTACTCCTTGGGAAGTTGGAAGAGAAGGAGAATACTGTTTACTATCTCGTTTTACCATGATAAGAAGTAACGTTATCTGAAATAGGAGCCTCCACAGGCAAAGTTGTATTTTCCCATAGGTCGTAACATTTGGGTAATAGAGATATAGCTATTGTTGAGATGCAGACATCAGTTATTTGAAAGGCAGCATTTTAGGTAGCATGGGATGATAACCATTTATCAAATCTAGGTACATTCTTTACTCACTGGAAGTATTATTTGCATTAGACTTTAAAGATAAATTAGAGGAGTGCCTGGGTGGCTCAGTTGGTTAAGCATCCGACTTGGGCTCAGGAAATGATCTCAGGGTTTGTGAGTTTGAACCCCGCATTGGGCTCTGTGCTGACAGCTCAGAGCCTGGAGCCTGCTAAGGATTCTGTGTCTCCCTCACTTTTTGCTCCCCCCCCCCCCCGCGCTCTCTCTCTTTCTCTCTCTCAACAATAAATAAACATGAAAAAAAAGACAAGTTAGAAAGTGTACCCATATAAGAATCGTATTATTTCAGCTTTTCCTTGTTCACTCATTCACCGACAAAGCATTTCATGGTTGCTCCAATTTCTTGTTCCTTCTGTGAATTCACTAGCACTTGAGATCTCTCCCAGTTTAAAAAATAGAGTCCTATTTCTTTGATATAGATTCTTAAATTTGGCATTCGTAGTCTTAATTTATTGGATATTGCTTCATTGAATCCATTTATTTGTGGGATTTTACGTAATTTCATACTCTGTCCAAATGAGAATATTTCGTTTCTGTGCTCTGAGCACAGCTGTGGTGGATAATAATGTAGAGCTTATTAAAGGGGAACACATGTCCTGCTCAAGTGAGTTCCTGCTCAGTTAAGTTTTCTTATAATAAATATTTGTATTTATGTATATATTTATATATTGAATCTGTGCTTACAATTGGAAACTTGGCTTTTTATCTCATTTCCCGGAAAACAAAACAAGGCAAGTTTAAGTGATTAAATGCTAGGGCATGAGAGGGGAAAGTTACAGATTGTCCGTGGTTACTATTGAAAACATTCTGAAATAGTGCCTGATGTGTTAGAGGCTTGTTTGTTTCCTTCTTAAAAAGAGCTTGGATGTGAATGGACCCAATAGTGGAAGGGGCTCCTGCAAGACCAGCGTTTCCAGCGTGGAATTTGTGAGTGGGTGGGAAATGCTTAATTGCTATTTACCTGCCGACCGCTGCCTTTGACATACATGATGAGCCAGCGTCATTTGACTGTCACCTCCTTAGGAGGCAGGATTCTTCAGCCCACACTCTGCTCAGCACTGACTTCATCTCTGTGCATGCTTTGTGTCTGTATTTTTTGCCCAGACTGTGCATTTCGAGGGAAGCACCAACCCAAGACAGGCTCTTCAGCTTTGTCATTGTAGGGAGACCAACAGAGCCTCCCACACAGCGACACCCTCAAAGGGAGGCAGGGGTGCCAGTTCCTTTGAAGAAGCATTTCTTAAACAAAAGGGATTCCCCTATGTGCTGGTATGCCTGACAGTTCTTCCTTTCTTCCTTTCCCACCACACTAGGCAGCACTCACAGATGGGTGGCTATTTGTACTTATTAGGCCATATGTTGCCAAATAAGTAAATAAATGAATAAATCAATAAATAAAAAAATAAATGCTGTAGACCTCTAGGCTCTGGCTTCAACTCCTTAAAAGTTCAAGTTGCAAGGGTGCAATTACAAATTTGTAAACAAGCCAAATGTGTTTTAGAAATAAAATAGATGGGTACCCAATATAACAGCTCTGGCTAGTGCCTGGGTTAGTATTAGTTAATTCACATATACCACAAGTCCAAGTGTATTCTCTAAAACATGATAGAGCCTCATAGTCAAAACAAGAGATCCCAGTTAGGAAGCCCGGACTCTTGTCTTCTACATAGTGAGTATCTTCTGTAGCAGATTTGTGTTGCTGGAGAACTGCACCACCGAAGTCTTCTGCTAAGAATGGACCTGAACTACCAGATCAGTATCAAAATAAACTCATTCTCTGCAGGACTCCTGGGAAGGGAACAGCCATGGCCAGCCCAGAACTCCAGGCACCTGTGTTCTAGATGAGACTACTGTGGCCCCACAACAGTCCTACAATCTGGCCCATAACCCCAAGTCCAGGTGGGAGCTAACTCAGTCGTCGAGGGGGTGCGATGCCAAGGGGAGGCGTTCCTTGGTGTATCAGCCCACGTTCTGCTGGCTCCCTTATCCTGACAGAAGCTTCGCTGAGCACAGGGAAGACAATGGGAGCCCAACCCTTGCCCACAACAGTTCCCACCTGCCTCGCAAGGTGCTAGATGAGAGTCCCCCAGGGCCTGGGTGGAAGCTGGTGCTGCCTGGACAGGCCCAGACACTTAGCTTGGGAAAAGGTGTACTCATTCTGGGGGCTTTCCATTAGTTGTCTAAACTGTGCAGCTCTCCAACTGGATCTTCTCTATTTGTTTTTTCCCTCCCTTTGGGGCACATATTCTCCACCTTGATGGCCAACTCACCAGCAAATTCACAACGTCCTTACATAGTTCCCTTCACAAAAGCTTTAGATTCCCAAGCAGTGTAACAAATTAGTAGTGTGCTTCCCCCACCCCCCCAACTTCTCAGAAAATCCCTTTGCAAACATTTCTGTAGTTACTGCTGTGTCCCTTGCCTCCCCCCCCCCCCCCCTTTTTCCTGATGGACTTTCCTGGTCCACAGATGCTTTTTACAAGTGATGGCAGATATTCAGCAGGTGCGTCATCCAAGTTGGGCAGGACACCTTTACCTCCTTTCCCACAGCCGACCCTGGGAGCCTAGGGAATTTGACCAGTCTTCCATGCTCTGCTGGAATATGAGAGGAAATCAGTGTTTTACTCCTAGGATTCTGTTCCTCTTTCTCCAGTTTGGGCCCGGTTGCTGATTTAGGTGCACAGAAAGGATAATTTGTAGAATTGCTTTTGGTAGACCGGAAGAAAGGAGATAGAGCCAAGGCTCGGCCTGTGGTTACGTGACAATCTGCCGGCTGAGGGAGTCGGCAACATGCCCAGAGGTGGTGAGGAAACTGCAACTCCTTCCATGGAGATAAAAACCAGAATTCCCCTGGGTCAATCTCCAAGCAGAAGAATTGGGAAGAACCCGAGAAAAGCAAGATGGCGCCCTTGTCTAAATATAGTAGAGCGTGCAGCAGCGATCATTAAAGCAGTCTTCGGAGTTATCAGGGGAAGCTCTTCATGCATTTAGGTTTGCTCTGAGCACCTAAACACGTGGGAGGGAGTCTGGATCAGTTTGCCCATCTCTGCATTTTTACACCACCTTTCCACCAGAGAACCCAGGTGCTCAGACTGCACCCAGTTGGATGACTTTCCCCCTCCCAAAAACCTGGCAGGGGCCCAGGCTAAACATGATGGCAATGTTTGAGCAAGAGACGCTCCACCCCTGCCCAGGTCCCGCCTTCACCCCTCCTTCCCCTCCCAGCTAAAAGCAGCTAGGCCCCTCATGGGATCAAGTGAACATTATCAGCTTTTGATAATGAGATCTTGGGCTCCAATAAGGAAAGAAGGAGATGGAGATTAGCTCTCGAACACTATTTGTAGCCCTGTCTGGCGGCCTCTGCACTTTCATTGACTGCTTCCTGATGCTGGGAGGAAAACCCTGGGCAGGGACGGCTCGCCTACCTGGCACGGCAGTGTGGGGAAAGGCAGATGAGGGTGTGTTCCTTTCATCACACTGTCCAAAGGGTGGCGGGGAGCAGGAAGAGCTGGCCACCTGGCATGACTGGCACTAACCCTGCTTGGAGGTTCCCACCAAGTCTGGGGGCACAATCTGCCAGCATTTCCAAAGCTTCGCGATTTTTGTTCTATCAGGGCGCAAGTGGCCCTGTAGTGTATTTATCAGTTTCTAAAATCATCTGCCTAATTTTGAAACAAAAATGTCTCCTTTAGCCCGGTCCTAAGCAATGATATCCATGAAATCACCGATTTGATGTTTTCTAATATACTTTCAAGTAAATATGTAACTGCCAAAATAAAAAAGAAAATAAATACAAAGTTTAAAAATAAAATGAAAAGTGCTAATTTGTGAAGCACCTGAAAACTATTTGGAGTAACACATCTTAGGAAGCTGAGCAGGATATGTTGGCTTTGGAGAATAGGATATACTCAGTAAGAATGTTGTGCTGTGTCAGTATGAGAAGATTGACACTGAGTTGATTCCATCCTCCTCTTCCTTTTTTTTTTTTTTAATGTTTATTTATTTATTTTGAGAAAAGGGTGGGGAGGGGCGGAGAGAGAGGAAGAGAGAAAGAATCCCAGGCAGGCTCAGCACTGTCAGTGCAGAGCTTGACCCAGGCTCGAACTCACAAACCGTGAGATCATGACCTGAGCCAAAATCAAGAGCTGGATGTTCAACCATCTGAGCTACCCAGGCACTCCCTCCCCCCACCACATTTTTCTAACATGAGACTCAAGATTCCATTTTTCTTGTAAAGGAGGAGGAGGAGGAGGGGAAAGAGGAGAAGGAGAAGACAGAAGGAAAAGGAGGAAAAGTACACGTTTGGTAATTAGGAGGCTAAGTAGTTGTAAAACATGGATCTCAGTTGATGAGGCTAAGGTAAGAAAACATTTTGATAATCATACGGACCAATACTTTTTGCTCATAGCACTACTTACATTGCAATTCTGCAATGGTGTAGCAAGCAGGCTGGACAATCCTGAAGTAACCCGAGTCTTCAAAGTCCTGATGGCCTAGCACACACTAGTTTCTTTTTCCCCTCACCCAAAGACTGCTGTAGGTTAAGTGGGTTCTCTGAGGCATCTCCCTTCTAAGGATGACTCACAGATCCAATCCTGTGGCTTTGCAATCTCAGCACGTGGTCACCAGAGTTGCCACAGAAGAGGAAAAGCACCTGGAGAGTCATCCAGGGACATTTCACTGCCCAAGCCCCACAATGACCTGTGTGGGTCCCCTGGCCCTACATAGCAACCAGAGAGGATGGGACATCTTTTCCTCTGGGAGTCTGGAAAAAGGAGAAGAACAGGCTATGGATGAATACTGGAAATCTCTACCATAAGTAAGAAGAATACAACTCTTGAAACCTGATAGTCTGTCTTACCACTCACCAGTTACATGTTCCTTCATACATAACACTGACATGAGGATGGCCACTTTGTGGCTTTACTTGGAGGTTCGATAACATATCACATATTAAGTTCCCAGGGTTTTACTGCCTTTATCTGGTTAATCTGGACAAAAATGTGTGGTGTGATAGAGATATCAAGTTTGCTTCAGGGAGTTGGATGCTGAGCTAGGACTGAATTCCAAGCCTTAGGGTGCGGCTGCTGCTGTGAGACATAGTGCGTCCCTTTGTGCATCCCTGCCACCCAGCAAACGATAGTTCTCATTTCCTCCCCTCCCTGACAAGACTGAAAGAGCCAGTATTAGGTTCTGAGTTCTATTTAGAGCAACAACAACTTTTTAAAACACTGTGGTAAAAAATACATAACATTAAATTTACCATCATAACCATTTTCAAGTGTAGAGTTCAACAGTGTTAAGTATATTCCCACTGTTGGGCAACGGCTCTCCAGAACTTTCTCATCTTGAAAAACTGAAGCTCTATACCCATTAAACAACAAGTTCCCACCTCCCCTCTCTCCCCAGCCCCCGGAAACCACCATTCCACTTTCCATGTCTATCAATTTGACTGCTTTGGATACCTCATATAAGGGGAACAATAACAACAATTTTTTAGTTAAAAACCGTGATTAGAAAACAACAGATCTCCATGGATAACAAACGTACCCCTCTTTCACTACAAATACAATTTTTGAAATTGAGAAAGGGAATAACAAGATCTGTGACACTGGTAGACTTGATGGATCTAATGTCTCCTCTGGTGGCTGTAAAGCAATTAACAAAACACAACTGTGGAAGTTAAAATCCTTATATTTCCTCATAAAATTCACTTCTTGTGCTTAATCTGTTACCCTCAGTAGTGAAGTTTGAGAGTCATCAATATGACAGTACAGCAATATTGCCTCATCAGTCATGATTTACTTAATGTTTTCTGAATTTAGTAATATTTGATTAAAATTTAATGTGAACATATCATATCATGCCATATATATTATTGCATCCATTAATCAGGTAACTATAGTAATGAAATGCCGGAAGGTTGGATGAAAAAGGAGCCAAAGTCTTGATATATGTTTGACATAATTCTGTGAGTGATTAACCAAAAAAGAAAAAAGTCAGTCATACAAAGCTTCATTAATATATATTACTTTTACAATCATCTATGTATCATCAGATATTTTTAACCTTTGTTAAGCTGGATTTTTAATTTACTTAAAGACACTGAATATTAATAACCATGAAAGATATACATTGTTTCATTGAAGCACAAGTTGACAGAATGATTCATAGTTTATTCTAGTTTTTTTTTTTTTTGTATAACGATGTGTGTTAAAACATTATCTAAGTTATTTAATCAGTTTATCATGGGGAGAAATAGCACATATTCAGCATATGGCTGTGCAAAATGCTAATTTCAATATCATATCATATTCCTATCATCTTCAGCTTCCATGGTTATTGACCATAGCAGGTAATCAGTGTGATGATGCATAATTTATGTCTGACACAGGCTGGTGTTTGTGTATAAAAGTTCTCTTTTGGGGCGCCTGGGTGGCGCAGTCGGTTAAGCGTCCGACTTCGGCCAGGTCACGATCTCGCGGTCCGTGAGTTCGAGCCCCGCGTCGGGCTCTGGGCTGATGGCTCAGAGCCTGGAGACTGTTTCAGATTCTGTGTCTCCCTCTCTCTCTGCCCGTCCCCCATTCATGCTCTGTCTCTCTCTGTCCCAAAAATAAATAAACGTTGAAGAAAAAAAAAATTTAAAAAAAAAAAAAAAAAAAAAAAAAAAAAAAAGTTCTCTTTTTCCTATTAAAACATTGAAATTAGTCATAACTTGTTTCTTTTAATGCTTCTATTTTAATAAACTAATAAATGACCAACTGCTATGTCAACATCTAACTGCCCTGGTCTTCAAAATAGTTAAAGAAAGAATAGTTAAATAGTTAAGCGAAGGATTTGCCCTTGGAGAAAACATGAATAGAATAGAAAGTTCTTTGCAAGATGGTTTAATTTTGACTTAGTGGAAGAATGATTATTTAAACACAGTTTTCCTCTTAGTTGTTTCCTTTGTAAAATTCTGTCAAAGCACACTCTGTTCACTCATTCATTCATCATGTTTTTTTATCAAACACTTCTCTTGACAGGCATTGTGCTAGGCTCAGGGGTACGACATGAAATGATACGGTCCCTGGTTCCCGGCAGCTCACCATCTAGGGATGAGCAGAAGCTCACACAAATGCAAGCAGAGATGAGCTCCAAGACGGAGCCTGAACAAAGTGATGTGGGACACAGAGAGGAGTGTTGGAGGTTAGCCTGGGGGTGTCTGGAAAGTTTCTCAGGGGCTACAGTTGCCTTGTGTGGAGGCTTGAGATGTAAATTAAGAGTTTTCCAAACAAACATCACAGCATTGCCCATGATGCACATCGTAATCTGTTTTAATGCTTATTCAATAATAAAATGGTTTTCTTTCTTTCTTTTCTTTCTTTTTTTTTTTTTTAAAGAGTTTTCCAAACAAACATATGGGGGTGGGACTGTGGGTGATGGGTGAGCATGGGCAGATTCTGGGAAGAACGGACAGCCATATGCAAAGGCTCAGAGGCAGAGAAAGCATTTTCAGGAAGAAGCGAAATTCACAAACCTGCCTCTATCTAGTTAATGTATACTGAACAATCTGGTATGATAGAGATGTCAAGATTGACTCAGGGCGCTGCATGTGGAGCTATGACTTCTTTCAAAGCCCTAAAGAACTGCAGCTCATAAACTACTATCCAGGAAATGAACTTTAATTTTCCCCTTAAATGTTCAAAGTAATTGTAGATGGAATCAGGGAGCTTCAGACCATGATATACATTGTAGCTAAATTCTACCTTACTAGGGAACCCATCCTAAGAAAGTAGAGGTTAAGAAGGGCTTTAAAAAGAATGGATATCTGGACTCCAGGGGTGTTGGAATCATTTCTAGGATAAGAGTGATTCAGAATAAGGAGGTAATAGAGTTAGGAAAGAAGGAAAGTGATATCCGGAAGGGAAGATCAAACCTGCCTGTTGTATGTATCCGAAATGCTTGACCCTGTCCTTGGGAGTGGGAAGTCGCTCCCAGTTGGAGATGAATGCTTTTCATGGTTGGATGGGTCTGGTCCATGGTGAGGTCAAACATCATTTTCAGTGACTTGTTGCAACATTCATGATTAATGTTGATTTATTACTTGATCACTGTGTTATGTAAATAGGCGGCAGTTTTTGTGTGTGTCTTGGTGTGATGCTGGTTTAATTGAGTTTGGGGCTGGAGGGTGGAGGAGGTGGGAGGTTCTAGGGTTAATACTGTTAGCTTCTTCCTCAGTAGCAAACTCTTCTCATGATGGATGAAATAGCCAAACTGTTAATGGAATTCCATATGGAAGAGAGGGGTTTTATTATGGCAATTTTCTGACAGTAACAGGCAAAGATCTATAAACTAAAGAAAGTTAGTTATAAATGTTACCATGAATCAAAAACTGCAACAAAGCATATGCTAATTATCTGACTCCTTAACCAAACTAAATTTTTTATTTTATTTTACTGAATAGTGAGCTTATTTAGTGAAACACAGACATACATGGATACACGGACACACACACAGGCATGCGTGCAGAGACAATTTATACTAGAAGCAGCAACCTTATATATTTTCCAAATGACTGAAGTTTATGCCAAATGAAAATGGAAAACCCCACATTTATTATACGATTTCTGTAATGAAAGTGGAATTATTGTATAATCAGAAAAAAAATAATTAAACCCAGATTGTACCAGTATTTGATCTAGAAGCTTCTGTTGGGAATGTGAAACTCAAAGTGGAGACAACTTTCATATCCATGAAAGAGACACTTATCTCTAGATTTTACTTGGTACCAAGAACTACAAGTGATGAGAAAAAGAATCCCTACCCTAAGATTTGGAGATTCTGAATCAATACCTGAGTTTCTGATGACCGAGGTGTCTGTACTACCAATCTGCCTTGCCCCTGCAGAGCTGCCGATACAGTGTGGGAGGTGAGCGGGACAAAGACTCTTCAATTGTGATCAGATAGCTGTTCACAGAAAGGTCTTCCCAGAGTTTGCTGTATAGAAAGCACAACCCACACATCATCATTATTCATTCTTCCAGCTTAAGAGGCTTGTTTTTCTGCAGATGTACCCTTCCTGTTTGGCATTTGTAACTGTGGACTGTTGTTCAGTTGAGGAAAATGCGTCATCTAAATATGAACTGAGATTTCGAGCTGATTCATGAACACCTTTTGTTGAGTGAGACATAAAGAGGAGTATCGTTGCCCAGAGTGAGGTGTGCAGCCTGGCAGAATTTTACTACGATGTGCCACACCAGGCATAAGGGAGTGGGGCTGGTGCGGTCAAGGCAGCCCCTCTCTCAGAAAAAGTAAAATATGAGTGATAAGAAAATTTTTAGGGAAAATAAAGAGACAACACGCTTTTGCTTCCATTTTGCTCTATCTTTCTTTGGAAGCTTTTCCCACAGAGAGAGTGTGTTATTTTTTAAAGCAACTCCCCGATTCATTCCTTGAAGCAAATTAGCCTTCCTCCTACACTTTGATTCAGACATTTGTTTTAGGGAATGTTGCATCTACTGAGGCAGTAGAGAGAGGGGAATGACAGACTCAGTCAAAATGACAGGAGGGGATCTTGTAATTACAGGGGATATATTCATTCATTCAACATTTATTGAGCGCCCATTGTTAGCTAGGCAGTGTGTGCAATAAATGTTTGTGGAATTGATTTCTTGCCACTTCCATGACACCTCAAACTTCCTGTGTCAGATGCTGAAGTATGCCCCGAGCCAATTTGGTCTGGGGATTTGGAGTCCAGGACTTTGTGACTGCTAGAAATCGTGGAGATGGTAACAGCACCTCGAGGAATACAATATTTTTATCAGGCTGTACATCTGCTCGAAGTTGGTCTGTTAGCTATTATCAGAGCAAATGAGATCATTCTAGTAGAGGACATATATATTTTCTATCTTAGGTCTTTTACTGTTTCCACAGTGGATCATCATCATCTAAATTCGCATCTGCATTTCACCAACTAGGAGGAAACAAATACCACCACCTTATTTCCTAACCAATGTATTATAGAAATGATCAAATTTGGTCAAAGTTCCGGGTCTAATTCCTAGTTACTTCTCAACTCTGTGACCTTGGATAAGTCACTCCTTTGAATCTCAGCTTCCTCAAATAAGAAATGAATAGAGATTAATGGACATGGAATGAGATAATGATCATAAAAATAATTTTAAACCTTTGGTGCCCTATGCAAATGCACAGTACAGTACATTTAAAAAGGTTAGCTTAAAATCAATTAAGTCAAAGGCAGGGAACAACTTTGGGGTAGGTAAAATTTATTTTGTTGTATTGAACCCCTTAATCCTTTTCCACTTAATTAGAATGTCCTGGATGCTAAATTCCTAGATGAAATTAATTGCTAGTTAGTGCCCAAAATTCCACCTCAAAATGTGATTATCCCTGTTCCAATGTAAGTATACTTGAACTGTACATTGGTCATGTACACTTTAGTATAACTGAGAAGAGATTAAGAAGTTTATTTTAAGAAGGGAGGAAGGCTGAACACTCCTAATGGGAAGCTGAAGGGTTAGAAAAGATGTCCACATTCCCCTAAACTGTAATTCTGAAATCTTCAAACTACAGAACTTTTTGGTAACTCATTTAGCACCAAAACTTGCCCTGAATGGATATGAGACTATTTAGATTCTTTATTTTTCCCACTTAGTATGATTGGATGTTCAAATGCTTTGCTGTAGAATGTAAACGGATTTGACTAGAAAGGGTTTTCCTGAGGCCCTGATGAGGATATAATGCAGCATATAGCATATTATACAAAATCTGAAAAAGTTTAAATTCCAAAAAACACTGGGGCCCAATGATTTCACTGAACCTATACAAATATTTTGTACTGCCCAGATTACTTCCATATTATTGTCTTTTTAAAAGACTGAGTCCTTTTAAAAAGTTGCCTATTGGCAAGAGAAATAAGCCAAACTTCACATAAAATTAATGACCTAATGGAGTTTAAAGAACATAGGATTAGCTTCAGAATTGCCCCATTTTACCTACTTACATCTATTTACTTCTATTGGCCTTTCTATTACATATCCTTAGTCTTCGGGCTTCTCTACTGTCTGTGTGTTCCAATTCACGGTTTTTGTTTTGTTTTGTTTGTTTTGTTTTTTACCCTTCTAAGATTTGGTTTTTTACATTCTAAACTTGTGTCATTGGGTCTGCCTGGATTGACAGCTTCATAATGACAATGTCACTGGACAGATCATGGGCCTCTAATTCTGATGTAGTGAACTAGGAAGTGACCCTCACTGGGAGCTGCCCGGCCCCACAGTTAGTTCCTAAACACCACTAATCGGCATTAAGGGCACTGCAGGAAGTGTTTAGTGCCTTACTGCCTTGCTTCCAAAGTGTGGTCCCTGGAACAGCATAGGCTTCACCTGGGAGTTTGTGAGAAATGCAGAGTCTCAAGCCCTACCCCAGACCTTCTGAACCAGAATCTGCATTTCAATAAGATCTCAGGCTCTGTTCATTCCTGTTAAAGTCAGAGAAATCCTGCTCTAGACCAGTGTCCCCACTAAGCCTAGCATGATTGCAAGCTGCTTGCTGTAGGGGTTAATTTCCACAAAGAAGGTTATAAATATTTGAAACTGGCAGCTTAAAGTAAAATAAATTTCTATACTAATGTATTTTTATGAGAAATTTGCCTCAAAGTCTTTTTCTCAGGATAATCAGGCAAGTAAGACATTTAAGAAAATTCTTTTTTTTTAAAAGTTCTATTTTCAGGGGTGCCTTGGTGGTTCGGCTGGTTAAGTGTCCAACTTTGGCTCAGGTTATGATCTCGCGGCTCATGAGTTCAAGCCTCGCGTAGGGCTCACTGCTGTCAGCAAGGAGCCTGCTTCAGATCTTGTCTCCCTCTCTCTCTCTGCTCTTCCCCTGCTCTCACTTTCTCTCTCTCTCTCTCTAAAATAAATAAACATTAAAAAAATTAAAGTTCTATTTTCAGTGTCAACTACTCTTCTGTTCATTTTTGAACAGTAGAATTCTGCTTCTCGTGACATCACACTTGCAGGTATTGAGGAAGGTCAATGATTAGGTTTTACTTTTTAATACCCAATTCACCAAAACCTGCATGTATATACAACATCCTACCTGTTCTTAAAAGGGTTTTCAGGAGGCATATAGTAGTCCTTCCCTCTCCTCTGCTTTGTAATTACAGTTTGCCCAGAGGTAATCATAAGGAATATTTTTAAATAATAGCTTATTTTAGAAAATTTACACTTCCCCTGATTTATAAAGCACATTGATAAAAAACGTCTTAGTGTATCTCACAACTAGTATGTTTTAAAATCTCAAGATTAATATATATATTTTTCTCAACATTTACCATAGACACTTTAGCTAAATCATAGGTTACTGCTCAGGTGGTATATTTTGTAAGCAAGCCAGCAAACCCTAATTCATCAGCTGTTCATTGTTATTTGCGGGTACAGTCTTGGGCTTTGTGATATGAGAACATAAAGGTCCAGAAGGTCTGGTGCCTTTCCTCAGGGAACTTATGGTCTACAACATGAACCAAAATGACAGTGTCATGAAAAGAGTCTAATAGTTGTTATAAAAGCATAAACAGGCCACCAGGAGACTTTGGAGAAAAGAAAGAACACATCTGGTTTGGGGGTGGAGTGGAGGCACATCTAGAAAGTCTTTCGTAAGCATGAACTTTGACCACACAAACTCATTTATTTATTTATTTATTTATTTATTTAATTTTTGAGAGGGAGAGCACAAGAAGTGGAAGGGAAGAGAGAGGGGGAGACAGAGGATCCGAAGGGGGCTCCATGCTGACAGCCGAAAGCCCCATGTGGGGCTCGAAATCACAAGCTGTGAGATCATGACCTGAGCCTAAGTCAGATGCTTAACCAACTGAGCCACCGAGGTGCCCCAAATGCTTACTTTTTTTTATGATTAAAAATAGAAGAAAATCCAGCCTTGTCTGCATGGTTGCTACTGTTTTCTTCGTTGTCTCCTACTTTGTCCTTATCCCTTCCCAGATGAGCACTGGAAAAGGGGAGGGAAGGCAAGAGAGAGCACTGTTTCCTGGTGGCTTTTTCTCCATGACTCCAAAGACCCCAAATGCTGGTGTGCCTAATCGCTCTCCTGACTGGCCTGAGTGATTTGTGTACCATGGAGACACAGTCTTTGCCACCTGGTGGCTTTCTTCTGGCCTCTGCCGCGCTGGAAGTCGGAGGTTCCCTGTAGCACAGTGCCAGTGTTGGTCTTCAAAGATGGAAGTCTCAACTTTCAAGAAAGGAGATGAAAAGAAAGGAAGCGGGGGCGTGGGAGGACGCTGCAGACCCCCAGAAGAAGGTCAAAGGCCACCGACCTACGACAACTTCAAATGGGGCAGCTATGAAAATAAGACTTTTCATAGCCTCTCAGTTGCTGAAGACCTATGATATATATCCTATTTATCATATAGATCAACAGAATATCTTTGCTTGC
The DNA here is from genome assembly GCF_018350175.1 of Felis catus. Classification (NCBI taxonomy): domain Eukaryota; kingdom Metazoa; phylum Chordata; class Mammalia; order Carnivora; family Felidae; genus Felis; species Felis catus. The sequence continues at coordinate 24,722,494 of NC_058378.1, read as the reverse complement.
CAGAATAGTGACTAAATTTAGTCTCCCTAGTATGGGTCAAGGAGTCAGGAAACCTGACTTCCGGCTTGATACAAGCCATTGCCCAGCTGACATTAATGTCTCTGTCCATCCCTCTGTTGATGGCTTTTACACGCAAATAATAACTCCTGAGGATAACACATCTAGAAGTTTTCTGAACTCTGGCCAAAGCTTTCTCGTTAAACCCAATGCAATAAGACTATGTCTGAGAGTGAAATATGAAAATCTGGTGATAGAAAGGAAGCAGAACTCCTCACCAGCGAGGCTGCTTCCAGTTTATCATGGAATTCTGGAATGGCTGGTATCTGTACAAGTGTTGTGTTTTTGTTAGTCATGGAGAAAAAGACCCATGAAAATATTTGTTGATGCCAATCTTAAAAGGCAGTTGTTTGTATGACTCAGGAAAGTAAATTTGCAAAACTGTTAAATAATATACTTAAATGATCCCATTTTTAAACATTTTAAATGAAAACAGATTTGGGAATGTAAGATTTATATTTTCACAACGGATTAGAAATCCAAAGTCTAAACTGTTTGACTAGAAATTGTGAGTCGCAATAAAACCAATTCTCACCAAAACCTGACCTATTGGGCTTTGGCTACGCAGTATAATTATATATTTATACACCCCAGAATCCTGCCTGACAATTGAACATTCAGAGTAGAAGCACAGAAATCAGATTGGAAGCTAATAGAGAGTTCCTTTCTCTTTGCAAAAGTTTGCTGGGTCAGGCAGTGTGGGAAATTCTACAAGGCTCACACTCTCTTCTTATTCCAAGGAGAAGTAAATGGCTTGAGAGCCCCTTGGGCATTCTTTGGGAGGAGTGTGGTCACAGACTTTCAAAAACTGGGCTTTTTTTCACCATGAACTTATTTGTTAGTCCTCTTCCAGTCTGTAAATACACCCCTCCCCCTGTTTCCTTGAATAAATCATGAGCTAAAAAGCTGTTTAAGGCAAGATACTTTACTCATATAAGATGAAAAAAAAAAAAAAAGAAACTATGTGAGGCACTCAGTAAGCATAATGAGACAGTGGAGCTTCTAGACAAGTCACTAAGCCTTCCTATACTTCAATTTATCCATCTGTGAAATGGGATAATAATACACATTCTCCTACCTCACAAATAATTCCGTCAGGAGACTATTTTTGTGGGGGACCAAGAAATGAAGGCCCTTCCCAGATGAATGCCGTGTGTTCATCACACAAACACTGGATTGAAGGTCTTCACGGCAGGTGCTTGGGCAGTTCTGGGGAAACAGCAGTGAGAAGATACCCTAAACTATCTGAGCAAAACAGAGGCAGGGCAGAATGTCCTTTGGCCAGGCTGTATGGATGTGTGCCTGATTCTTAGGGAGAGGGCCTGTGATTCAGAAGTAACTGTGATTGTCTGAAAATGATCCCCATGGTCCAGTGGCAGACCTGCTGTAGGGTTCATGGGGCAGGGTGTGACCCTGTGGGGCAGGTGACCCTGCCTATGGGGGCAGGCATTAGTGCCCCCACCCACCACCCATAGCAGAGGTCACAGCTCTCACTTGGGCCTTTGGGACTTTCAGGAATGTCCCCCATGGCCATAGGGAGCTGGAGTGGAGCATGTCTTAGTCCAGGATGCTGTAACAAATAGTAGAGACTGAAGAGCTTGAACAACATTTACTTCTCATGGTGTGGAAGCTGGAAGTCCAAGATCAAGGGGCTGGCAGATTTGGTTTCTGGTTTGGACCCTCTCCCTGCCTTGCAGACAACTCTCTCACTGTGTTGTCACATGGTGGGGACTGACAGAGTGAGATCTTGTCTCTTTCCCCCCTTCTTCTTCTTCTTCTTCTTCTTTGGTGCAAAAAGGTGATTTTATTAAAGCGTGGGGATAGGACCCATGGGAAGAAAGAGCTGCTTCGTCTCTTTCTCTTCTTATAAGGGCACCAATTCCATTATGAGGACCCCTCCCTCATGGTATAATTTAAGCATAATTACCTCTTGAAGGCCTCATCTCCAAATCCCATCACACTGGGGATGAGAGCTTCAACATATGAATTCTGGGGCGGGGGGTGGGGCATACACATTCAAGTCCATAACAGGAGGGAAATGGTGGGTGACCCTCAGAGCTAAGAGCTTGTGAGATTCTCTTGGGAGGTTCCTCTCATGAGAAGTCATTATGGGTGAACCTCCCAGGGAATGGTGATGGTGCTGAAAGAATGAATGAGCTAAGAGCTGGAGAAAGACTATGCTTAATGTTATGGTGGCTTGCTACTGTTACTACTGCTGTCATTACCACCACTGCCATTGCTGTGACCACAGCTTCTACTACTACTGCTTCTAATGCTACAGCCACTGCTACTGTTATTATTACAACCACTGCTATTGCTCCTTCTGCTGCTACTATTACTACTACAAATATGATGGTGACGATGACGGTGATGATGACGGTGATGGTGATGATGATGATGATGTTGGTGATGATGATGGTGATGATGATGATGGTGATGATGATGCCGTCTCTTCAGGCACAAGGAAACACATTCTCTGTAGTCGTAGTTGTTGTAGTACTGAACTTGAACCACAGCTGTGAAAAATAGGAGAAACAAAAATCAAACCAACATGTAAGAACTTGACTTACAGAATTATATTAGATATCTTACTGGAAATGATATGTGAAGCTCAGTCAGTACTTTCATGGTTGACACCCTTAATCGTGGCCTTTTTAAAATTAATTACTTTTAAAATATTCAAAATGGATTCTTGATTTTTCCTGATTATCCATTTTTTTGTGTGGGTGGAATACCTACCTTTTTGTTGTATCTTTACTGCAATATACGTTTTCATCTATGTGAGAATATTGTTTTGATCCGTTTTTTGGATTGTCTGAAATGGCTGACTGGGTTTACATACAATTTGAAGAGTATGGTTGTTCTGATTTGACTCTGATTCCCTTGGCGGGTTGCAGTTGAGGAGTAACTAGAACTCATGCCTCAGCATACTGAGAAAGGGATATGCTATTCAGAGGTAAAGCCAGGTGAGCTAGAATGACAAACATCCAGAAGTATGGAAAATTTCATTAACAGTCTGATGCTCTGAATTCAGACATGAAAAAAAAAAAGGAAAATTAACATTAATTGTATAGACTCCAGATTACACTGATTCTCTAAAAACAATTTTAAATGTTTGTAGTTCCAATAGACCCATAGTGTTGTCTTCCATGTAGCCAGATGCCCTCCTAACTGATATTATCTGCAGGAAGACATGACCATATTCTCACAGTGCTGGCAAGGCACTTACCAAACCATATTGGAATCAGTCTTTTTTTTTTTTTTAATAATTTTTTAAATGTTTTATTTATTTCTGAGAGACAGAGGGAGACAGAATGTGAGCTGGGGAGGGGCAGAGAGAGAGGGAGGCACAGAATCTGAACGAGGCTCCCAGCTCCAAGCTATCAGCACAGAGCCTGACACAGGGCTCAAACTCACGAACCGTGAGATCATGACCTGAGCCAAAGTCGGACGCTTAACTGACTGAGCCACTCAGGCACCCCTGGAACCAGGGAATTTCTGTTTGTCTCTCCCATTGTCCAGGAATCTCCTTGGGTCCAAAGATGATCACCTCTGCATCTTTGGCATTGTAGCACCTCCAGGCAAAAAGCTAAGGTTCTGTAAACATTGGGTGAATGAATGCTCACTTCTATACTCTATTATCGCCTATATTCTCTTGGGTCTCATTGCAATTAAGATGCTCTGAATGAGTAATATTTAGGACATTAAATAGACAGATTTGGTGATTCATTGGATGTGGGAAGAAAGAAAGAGAGAGAGCATGAGATCCATGAATCTAGGATGACTCCTAAGCGTCTGGACCAGACAATTAAAAGCAGTCTGAGAGACTCTCATCTAAACAGGAAATAAGGTGAGTAGTATTTTGGGGAAAAAAACAATGAAGTTTATTATTTCCATTGGCAGATAAGAAAACTGAAGCTTAGAGAGTTAAATACCGTATCTGAAATCAAACAACCAACAAGTGGCAGAGCAAAGATTCAAGCTTCGGCAGTTACACAACTGCCCTGACATCTATTATTAGAATGTTTCTTAATCTTGGGCCCTGCCTACCTGCCCACGGGGAGCCATGCATTTCAGCCAAAGCAGGATGAATGCAGAGACCAAAAATGTCTATCTCTCTAACACCACGAGCATCTGTGAGCACAACCAGAAGCTGGACCAGCACACAGCAAGGCACACCAATATCATTAGTATTAGGTCTTTTAAAACATCATCATTTTTCTTCCAAGGAAAACATTTTGAGAAATTATTCCTAAATATCAAAGTGAGCAAAACCTTATGTAGTAAAGATATTTGTTAAAAGTATTAGTATTATATTAGTAAAGAAAATGGAAATATCCCATGTATGTATCTGTGTATGGGTGTATGTTTGTTGCTTACTTTCTAATTTTATCATCAAATTTTCTTAATTAATTTTATGCAGGAGAATTTCACATTATAAGGTAAGAATTTATAAGTACTTAAAAGACTTCCTGAACTAAAAACAACCCAAAGAATTTGTACAGCAACAGCTGTCATTGTATTATTTTTATCTGTAAACTAACTATATTATTTAATGTTACTTAATTCAAAGGACTAAATGAGTTAATATATTCAAAATGCTCAGAACAATTTCTGACACACAATAGAAACTTTATAAACATTAGCTATTACTATGGACAACAGTTTTGGTTTCCCTTCTTCACAACTATCTATTGGATACCTACTCTGTCCAAGCACATAGGGACTCAAAATCCTGCTGTGCTTAAAATAGCCTTTTCAGGAAAATAAAGGTTCAAAAAATGTATTCTTTAAATTTATGGTAAGAAAAGGGTTTTAAAAATTATTAACATTAGATGAAAAAATGCTTTTTTTTTTAAGGTAAAATTTCTTATGCGGCATAAGCCAATCACATATCGTAACTGGATAAAATTCACTTCAAATTTGTATGTAATAACATACATCTCTTTAACAGGCTGTGAATCACATATTTATTTAAACAATTGAAAACTCTACAAATCTTTGCATTTAAGATATTACTTTTTAATATCCTTGCATTAAAATGAAAATGATTACTTTTTAATATTACTGGAAACCACCCTATCCCCAATTGTAAAGATATATTTCTTGTGTGATTTTATTATATGCTTAATAATAGTACCTGAGAGCTCAGATTTCTTTTGAATAAAATTGATTGGAAACAATATCTACCCTAAAGCATCTTTAATGTCATTATAGATGGGTAGGAGTAAATTAAGCGGTATTTAGGCACCAAAGTCTTTAATTTCATTGCATTTGAGTAGGAGTAAGACATTATGAGGTCCAATTAAAAAAGTCGCTAATGTTTTTACATCTGAGTAGGAGTAAATTAAACAAAATCACTCCTGAGCTGCTAATATCATTTTAATTGAATGTCATTCAGTTTCTAACTGCTGTTACAACACTACGGATAATGAGGCTGTTTCTACAAAGCATCTGAGACTCTAGGGCTGTGGCTGCTGAAAATAAAGTTATAGGTTAGGAGATGACAAGGCAAACACTGGGATGTGGAAAAAGAAGGCAGCCAACACGTTGAGAGAGGTGACATCCTGTTTGATGAGATGACCTACATATATTTAAACTACTGGATCAAGGAGCCCGAAAACCTGCTGGTTGCAATTTGGATTGTTATTCTTGCAGAACTGGCATTGGAAAACTACATCTTCCCTGATGCTGCGATTTATAGATTCTGAAAGCTAGACGCACTAATCCCATTGATTTAGCCACTATGAATTATTCATAGAGTTCTATTCAATAGAAAATCTGAAGTTGAGACAATAGTTAAGAAAGGCATTGAAAATAATAGAGCGATAACTTTAAGGCAGTCTGAGTAATATAAACATTAAATGAAGTTTCTTCTGTACCTAAGGTTATTGTTTGAGACCTTGAAAGATTTTAATAGTTGGAGGAGGAAAAATCTTAAAAGGAAATCCAAGTTTGGTATAGAAGCCAGATAGCATTATTACTATTATTATTATTTACAATAACGTTTACAAAGTGTTGATTGGGGAGCAGAAGATTTATTAATGAAAACTGCTATTAATCCTTTAAAAATTAAAAAAAAATTGTCAAAGAATGTTTGTATACATACTACATTTGTACATTTAAATATACATTTACAAGTCAAAGGTTTATAACATAAAACACCTGTTCCCTATCCCTCCCCATTCAAAATGATTTTTCATTGGCCAGCTGTTTCTTTTGCCATTTTCCCTCACATTTCTAAATATTAACCTTATATTGTTATTCTTTTTTATTTTTTATATTGTTATTTCTTGATTTTCAACTTCAGAAATTGCCATTGACTTTGAATTACGCAAGATGAGGAATCAGCACACTTTCACACACTCTTTCTCCCACACTCCTCCTAACATATGCACATCAGAGTTTCTGTTAAATCCATATCTGCTGTTTGATTTTTATAACCATGTAAATAAAACATGTAGCGTACTAATATTGCATTTCCTTAAAGTTTTTTTAAAAAAGTATTCCCGGGAGAAGGATAGCCTTTAAAAAATCTATTTAGTTTTCTAAGAATCTGTCACTAATTCTTTTCCAGACACTTCACTAGATCCAAGTACTTCTTGGTGGGGTCAAATGTGTATAATCTCTCAGTTCCACTTTTTTTTCCCCTATGAAACTCTCTCTCCTGCGGGGCATCGGGGTGGCTCAGTTGGTTGAGCCCCTGACTTCAGCTCAGGTCATGGTCTTGCAGTTCATGAGTTCAAGCTCTGCATTGGGCTTGCTGCTCTCAGCGCACAGCCCGCTTTGGCTTCTGCCCTCCCACCTTCCCTCACTCTGTCCCAACCCTGCTCGTGCTCTCTCTCTCAAAAATAAATAAAACATTAAAAAATTAAAAACCAACAACAACCCAAAACAGAAAGAAAAACCGATCTCCTCTAGACCCTTCTGCCATTTGCTCTCATCTGGCCTGGCTACCTAGGCCTATGCTCAGCTGTTACTTCAGAAATTGTCTTCACAACCCTGACATACCGTTTATTATGATGATTTTATTTTTATTTTTTATTTTATTATTTATTATTATTAATTTTTTTAACATTTATTTTGAGAGACACAGAGAGAGAGGGCGTGAGCAGGGGAGGGGCAGGGAGAGAGGGAGACACGGAATCTGAAACAGGCTCCGGGCTCTGAGCTGTCAGCACAGAGCCCCAGTGGGGCTCACAAACCACGAGATCATGACCTGAGCCCAAGCCGGACCTCAACTGACTGAGCCACCCAGGTGCCCCCCTGACACACTCATTTGCCTGATGCAGTAGAGACCAGTAGTTGCCTTTAATTATCCATTTTCCCCCTCTTTCATAAAAGCAAAATTAGGAGAATTTTTAGCTGGTAACATGGCTGCTGGTATTAGAAACGAACTCTCTATTTCCAGGCCTCTTTTATTCTAGGCAGGGCCATATGGCTGTATTCTGGCCAATGGGATGTAAGTGGGCATGTTATATATAACAAATTCTGGGAACTTGCCTTCAGAAACAATTTGTTTGTATTCTTTTCCCTTCTGTGAAACTTCTTCCATTTTGTTACTTAGTACAAGATGTTGCCTTGAACTAAAAGGATGAGTCCTGCCAAGGGATATCAGAGTGGAGGGCCACTGAGGACAGTATAGTAAAACTCATACCTCAAGTTTTTTTCAGTATGAGAAAAATTAATGTCTGTCTAGTTTAAATCTTCCCCTTTTTCTTCACAATTTTTTATTGAGTTGGAATTCCCATAAAATTCACCCTTTTAAAATTAAATTCAGTCGTTTCTAGTGTGTTCACAAGATTGTAAAACTCACCACTATCTAATTCAGATCATTTGTACCATCCCAAAAAGAAATTCCATACCCATCAGCCACTCTCAAACCCCTCTCCCTTCCTCTCCAGCAAACACTAACTTCCTTTCTGTCGCTATGGATATGTCCATTCTGGACAATTTCACATATATGGAATCATACAATATTTGTCATTTTGTGTCTGATTTCTTTTATGTAGCATAATATTTTCAAGGTTCATCCATGTTGAGCATGTATCAGTACTTTATCGCATTTTGTGGTTGAATAATATTCCATTATAATGGACATATAGAGTTTATACATCCATTCATCAGCAGATGGACATTGGGATTCTCTCCCTTTTGGGTATAATGAATTATATAGCTGTGAACATATTGGTATATATGTCTTTCTGTGAACACACGTTTCAGTTCTTTCAGGGATACACCGAGAGGTGAGATTGCTGGGTCATATGGTAAGTAACTCTATGTTTAACTTCTTGGGAAACTGTCAACCTGTTTTCCACACTGGCTGAATCACTGTACATTCCTACTGCAATGTTTGAGAGTTCTTCTAATGAATTTTTCATTTCAGTAATTGTGTGCTTTTCAACTCCAGAATTTCTATCTTTTAAAAATCATTTCTATCCTGTTATTAATATTCTCTATTTGATTCTTATTCTAAAGAATAAACTTTCCTTTAGTTCTTTAGACATGGTTTTCTTTAGCCCTTTGAATATATTAAAAAAAAACTGATTTAATGTCTTTGTCCAGTATGTCCAGTGCTTGGGTTTCTTCAGAATTAATTTCTACTGATTGCTTCTTTTTCTGTCTGTGGGTCATACTTTCTTATTTATTTGAATACCTCATGTTTTTGGTGAAAACTAGGCATTTTGAATAATATAATGTGGCGACTCTGGAAATCAGATTCTATTTCCCTCTTAGGATTTGTTGTTGTTGTTGTGTCTAGTAGTTGTGGTTATTTGTTTGGTTAGTAACTTTACTCAACTATTTCTGTAAAGTCTGTATCCTTTTTCCTGTAAGGCCACTATAATCTCTATTCTGTTAGTTCAGTGGTCAGCTAAAAATTAGACAGTTTTTCTTAACTGCCTAAAATGGAAAAACCTCCCAATTTTTGCAGAGGAGCTCAGTGTGTATGTTAGGACATGCCTTCAACACTCAGCCAGGCAGTTTGCAAAACTGCTTTAGCCTTTCCTTTCTGTTTGCACTAAACCATGAGTTCAGCCAGAGGTAAGAGCTTAAGATCTTCTTTGGTCTTTTCTGAGCATGCACATAGCCTTGGGTGTATACATAGCTTTCTAGATTTCCAGGAGTATATGGAAGCATGTCAAAGCCCATATGAAAATCTCATTCCCCAGTCTTTCCTCCTAATATTTAAAAATTTTTTTTCAACGTTTTTTATTTTTTTATTTTTTGGGACAGAGAGAGACAGAGCATGAACGGGGGAGGGGCAGAGAGGGAGGGAGACACAGAATCGGAAACAGGCTCCAGGCTCCGAGCCATCAGCCCAGAGCCTGAAGCGGGGCTCAAACTCCCGGACCACGAGATCGTGACCTGGCTGAAGTCGGACACTTAACCGACTGCGCCACCCAGGCGCCCCTCCTCCTAATATTTTAGAATGGCCTCTTGTTTGCCTTGTTATCCTTTGCCTCAGGCAGTGGCAACTAAATCAGACCAGATACTGATTTTCCTTGACTTATGATGGGGTTGTGTCCAGATAAACCCATTGCAACTTGAAAATATTGTAGATTGAAAATGCATTTAAGTCACCTAACCTACCAAACTTACCTACCTAGCTTAGCCTGGCCTACCTTAAATGTGCTCAGAACACTTATATTAGGCTATAGTTGGGCAAAATCATCTAACACAGTTTTATGATATGTATTGAATAGCTCCTGTTATTTATTGAATACTGTACTTTTTCACTGAAAGTGAAAAACAGAATGGTCATAAGGGTACAGAATGATTGTGAGTAGATTGGCTGTTTATCATCGTGATTGCATGATTGACTGGGAGCCCAGCATCACCAGAGTATTGCAGTGCATATTGTTAGCCCAGGAAAAGATCAAAATTCAGAATCTGAGGTATGTTTTTTTACTGAATGTGTGTCACTTTTGTACCATCATAAAGTCAAAACATTGTAAAAAGTTGGGAACGATCTGTATAAAGAAGAATCACAAATGTCCTTTGGTAGATCAGGTCATTGTTCCTGGTTCTTTAAATGCTTTCTATAGGAGGAGTACACATTATCCACTCTGCCATGAGACTTGGCAAAGCCTCCAAGTTAAATAGGTGGAGTAAACACCCTGGCCCTATTGATATTAGGATTGGTCACCTGACTTGATTTGGCCAATGGGAAGTTAGCAGGTCTGATGAAAACAGAGGCTTTAAATAAGTGTACATACTTTGGCGTGGCCTCTTGTACCTCTGCCATCTGTCTGGGACACAAGCATGTCCTGAGATGACGCTTGTCCCAGAATGAGAGGTGTGGAACAGACTGGTCCCATGTAAGCCTGACGTGGAGTTTCCCCTGATGATCTGCAGGCCCACACGGGAGAAACTGGGGCTTGTAGTTTAAACCACTAGGTTTTCTTTGATTGTTTGGAACGTTATGATATAAATACAGTCACCAATATAAGACTTGCACAAATAAGTCAAGGAAATTCTCAAAATCTCAATTGAAAATGAACGAAAAACCAAGAACAGACTAATCTCTCTCTTTCTCTCTCTCTCTAGCTCTATCTAGTTCTCTCTCTATTGCTCTTGCTTGCACTACATGGGAAAGTATTCAAGCTTAGTAATAAACACATTCAGATTAAAATATCAATGATATATTCCCCAACTTATCAACTTCCTACTGTAATACTCTAGCTGTAAAAATACTCTAGTAAAAAAAACTACTCCATTCTTTTTTCTTGCAATAACCAATTACTTGGTCTTCCCTGATCCATTCTGATTGTTCAATAATCTATTCTCCACATTGCAGCAAGAGGGTACTTTTCAGAATTCAATCTGAATTTTCAGAATTCAGATCATGTCACCTTCATGCTAACCCCCTGGTTATATCTTAATCTTATCTCAAATTACTCATAGTGTTCTATTCATTTCCTATATAGTGCATTTATCTGTAATTATGTTTCAATTTGCATAATTATTTGTTCAGTATCTATCTCTTATAACAAATCACACACTCCAAGAGATCAGAAACTAGGTTTGTTTTTGCTGTCAGTGCATACCTGGAGAGATATTTTGTCTAATTAATTAATGAACACTATTATTTTGCAATTGATTGAGACTGACTAAACAAGGTTAACACTTCGTGTTGGCAAAGCTACAATAAAGGGGAGCCAGGCTGGCTCAGTCAGTAGAGCATATGACTCTTAATCTTGGGGTTGTGAGTTTGAGCTGCTTGTTGGGGATAGAGATTACTTTATTTATTTATTTATTTCATGTTTAGTTTTGAGAAAGAGAGTGTATATGCACACATGTGCACGTGAGTGGGGAGGGTCAGAGAGAGGGAGATAGAGAACCAGAAGCAGACTCCATGCTGTCAGTGCAAAGCCCCATGTGGGGCTCGAACCTAAGAACTTACCTGTGAGATCATCATCTGAGCTGAAATCATCAGCTGAGCATCATCACCTGGAGCTTAATCTGTTTTAATAATCAAAGAGGCACTCTGGAATTATGAATGCTGGAACAATGTATATTATAGCAAAAATTAAAGGAAAGCAAATGTCCATCAACAAATGTCTAAATAAGTTATGGTATGTGACAAGAGATTATGCAGCCATGGAAAACTGCTCATGATAATGTCCAGTGAAACACAAAAGGAAGATGCCAAATAAAATATTAAAAGTATGTATACTATGCAAAATTAAATAAAATAATATAAATATGTGTACAAACAACTAAAAAAGACATCAACTCTTGACAAGGTGAAATTTAAGAATAAATTTTGGGGGCACCTGAGTGGTTCAGCCAGTTAAGTCTGACTCCTGATTTTGGCTCAGGTCATGATCTCACAGTTCATGAGTTTGAGCCCTGTCTACTTGGATTCTCTTTCTTCCTCTCTTTCCACCCCTCATGCCTCCCTCTCTCTCAAAATAAATAAATAAATAAATAAATAAATAAATAAAGCTTTTTAAAAAAGAATAAATTTATTTTATTTTATTTTTACTTTTTTATCAGTTTACTTTTTTTTTTAAAAAACAAAAGCATATAGTTTTATTCAGTTGTTAGCTTTTAAACCCTTTCAGGCAGTCTTTTTCATTATTTTGTTTAGTTTTTCTAGTTGTCCTCAAATGGAAAAGTGATCTGGATTACATCGTAGAAACCAAAGTTTGAAAATCATTTGTGTTTTCTAGATACACTATTTTTCCCCATGTAAAAACCCTACTACATTATAAATATCCAATTTTTAAAGTTTACTCTGTTCGGGACAACACTAATTATATTAGAAAGTTAATTACTGCAAGACCATTCACTAGATGACAGTTTTAGTTATCTCTGTCTTACGGATATATTTGGTCATCTTGATTGTCCTTACTCCTTTCAAAATTCTCCACCAGCCATATGTGTATACAAGTGAGACTCATGTTAAACGCTTTTATAGTGGCTAAGTCTATCTAGTTTTTAAAAACTTTTTAATGTTTATTTATTTTGGAGAGAGACAGAGACAGAGTGTGAGCAAAGAGGGGCAGAGAGAGGGAGACACAGAATCCGAAGCAGTCTCCAGGCTCTGAGCTGTCGGAACAGAGCCCGATGAGGGGCTTGCACTCACGAACTGTGAGATCATGACCTAAGCCAAAGACAGATGCTCAACCGACTGAGTCACCCAGGCGCCCCTATCCATTTTAAGTAGTTAAAAAAAATAGTTTTGCCATTAGATGAGATTTTATTTATAAATGTGTAATCATCCTGGGAATGCAAACTGGTGCAGCGACTCTGGAAAACAGTATGGAGATTCCTCAAAAAACTAAAAATAGAGCTACCCTACGACCCAGCAATTGCACTACTAGGCATTTATCTAAGGGATACAGGTGTGCTGTTTTGAGGGGACACATGCACTCCAGTGTTTATAGCAGCACTATCAACAATAGCCAAAGTATGGAAACAGCCCATACGTCCATCAATGGATGACTGGATAAAGAAGATGTGGTATATCTATACAATGGAGTATTACTTGGCAATCAAAAAGAATGAAATCTTGCCATTTGCAACTACGTGGATGGAACTGGAGGGTATTATGCTAGGTGAAATTAGTCAGAGAAAGACAAAAATCACATGACTTCACTCATATGAGGACTTTAAGAGACAAAATAGATGAACATAAGGGAAGGGAAGCAGAAATAATATAAAAACAGGTAGGGGGACAAAACAGAAGAGACTCATAAATATGCAGTACAAACTGGGGGTTACTGGAGGGGTTGTGGGATGGGGGATGGTCTAAATAGGTAAGGGGCACTAAGGAATCTCCTCCTGAAATCATTGTTGCACTATATGCTAACTAATTTGGATGTAAATTAAAAAAAATAAAAAATAAAACAAGTTAAAAAAATAAATGTGTAATCATCCTATTCATTAGCTACATTGTATGCATTTTAAAATAAAAGCTAAACTATAGGGGCACCTGGGTGGCTCAGTCGGTTGAGTGTCTGACTTCAGCTCAGGTCATGATCTCAAAGTCCGTGAGTTTGAGCCCCGCATTGGGCTCTGTGCTGACAACTCAGAGCCTGGAGCCTGTTTCAGATTCTGTGTCTCCTTCTCTCTGCCCCTTCCCTGCTCATGCTCTGTCTCTCTCTGTCTCTCAAAAGTGAATAAACATTAAAAAAATTTTTTTAAAAAGCTAAACTATAAAATCTGCTTTAAAGTGCATTAAATATGAAAGCAAAGCCACAATACACTTAATAAGCATTGGATAAGCTCCTATACTACATGCCTGGCAGTGTTCTGAGAAGTGAACTTACAGCAGTGAAAAAAACAAAATAACAACTACAACAAAACCCAACATCAACAACCAAAAAACAAAGCAAACTCAAGCATCTTTGCAAAATAAAAGTTTTCCTTTAGGCCGGATTCAGCAATCCTTATTCTTCTTAATTTGTTGAGCTTTGTTTTTCTTTGTGTGTTTGTCACATCCTACAAGCTCATTCCCAATCTTAGATATGCATAGAATACTATGCACAAATGGGTCAAACACTGTGGACTACGCTTTTCTCCCAGCCTTGGACGAACTGTTAAGTAGATTCTGTAACTTTTATCATCAATCTCAGAGAATAAAAGTCTTCTCAGAATCTTATCCCAAGAAGAGGCTCATTTCAGTCATTGATTCGTCCAGATGGTGTCATAATGAACATCTAGAGCCTCATTCAAAGTTGAATTGTGACCTTAGCCTCCTTCAGGTCAGCAAGCATGTGGCTGGAGGTGGAATTTGGTTGGATTCTTCATCTCTACATGTTCTCTTCCTGCTCTCCCCCTCACTGGATTGTTTCTGGCTCCTTCAGGGTTGAATAAGGAGCTCCAAAGAGAGGTGAGATGAAACATCTCCAATGACTTGGCACACACATAATTTAGCGATGGTGCCTACTGGGTATGAAATAGTCCCAGTGTGGGTTTCTTTCTTCCTTAGTTGATGCTCAAATGGGTTCCTTGCAAGATATGCATGTGTGGAACCCCTGTCTATGCTTCCCATGGCATGAGAAAGTATTTTTCTGACTGGTCACTCAGAATTCTTTTCTCAACGCCTAGACTTCCTATGGTCCACCTCCCCAATTTGGTCACTTCACTCCTTGAGGAAGTCCTTTCAAGCACAGTTCAATCCAGGCATGTGCTCATGCATTTTTACTCTGCCATTAGTGTAGGTATAGTTTTCTTCCAATGCAATCACGTAGTCCATTTGCTCCCTAGTCTCCAGGAGACACATTGGGCTGGTTCTGTTGAATTTCCCCTTTCTCTTGGACTTGACTAAGCAGAAGGTCTTCCATCCCTCCCCTCATCAGTGGAGAACACCAACAAATCTCCAAATAAATCCTCCTCTTCCTTTATAACTTCAATCCTTTCATATCCTTAGGTAGGGGGAATTCCTTCCCCCACAAACTATTTTTAGCTACCCCTTTGGCCAGTCCTTCCTAGAAGGTCCAACATTCAATTTGCAATGCCATGAGATTTGGCACTTACTGGCCATTAGGCCTTATCCAAAATTAAGGCAGAAATTGTCTTGTGTTAACATCCTGTTGCACTGACTAGAAAATGTTTGAATTCTAGCACAGTGTGGAAAAAACACTGCTAGGTCTAAAGACTAACTACATCAGGTTCTTCTGCTTCTTTCTTCTTTTTTTTAATCTTACAAGGGGAATGTCTTACTTCTTCTCAGAAAAGATAGATTTTTACTTAAAAAAAACCCTGATGGTCATCTTTGATTTGAAAAGGTCATTCACATAGTTCTGCAAGGAGAAGGTGAAACAAAGGGTGTGTGATGTGTTGTGCTCAATAGGTGAGAGGAATCTTGAATTTCCCAAGAAAAGGGATGAAGGGGCCTGGAAAGAGAACTCAGTGGGGGAGGTGTGAAGTGGTTCGGTGAAGGAAGCCTATTGGGAGGTCATGGCTCAAGGAGAAAGGATGATTAATGACAGGGATGGTCAAGGGAATTTCAATACAAAGATGCTTACCATTAACTGCTGAAGTGTTTAGTGCCAGTCCTCTTTTGTAAGTAGGCTATAAGGAGGAACCTCGTCTTAAGAGGTGGCTTTGGAAGTTAAAGCAAAAAAGATCTTGTGTAATGTTTGGGATGATGTGAAATACAGGAAACAAGACTCTCTAGTGAGACCAAGTGGGAGTAGGAAATTAAGTGGGAATTGACCAGGAGAAGTGAGCCTTGGGGAAGGCACTAATCTTCCCATAGTATGGGATGGAAGGACTGGGGTACTTAAACATTTTTTCCATTATAGGGGCACCGGGGTGTCTCAGTCAGTTAAGCCTCTGACTTTGGCTCAGGTCATGGTCTTACAGTTTGTGAGTTTGAGCCCTACATCTGGTTCTCTGCTGTCAGTGCAGAGACTGCTTGCATCCTCTGTCCCCCTCTCTCTCTGCCCCTCCCCTGCTTGTGCTCTCTCTCTCTCTCTCTCTCAAAAATAAATAAACATTAACCATTTTTATCATTATAGAAACTTTGAAAAACACTTGGTTCCTGTCACTCAGTTTCAAAAGCCAAAGAGGCATTTTTTATTTTTAATATTTAAGAAAAATGTGAGTTCATTAAGGACATAGGACTTGGTGCAAAAGCAGGGAGTCCTCGTCTGTGATAACCATTGCAAAATGGGTGATTGGGAGGCTTCTTATAATGTTCTAGGAATAGTGGTAGAGTCGGTCCATTCACATATCAGTGACTTTTCTTTTTTTAGGATTTTTAAAAAATTTTATTCATTTATTTTGAGAGAGAAAGTTTGCGAGCAGGGGTGGGGCAGAGAGAAAGGAAGAGAGAGAGAGAGAGAGAGAGAGAGAGAGAGAGAGAGAGTCCCAAGCAGGCTCCACACTGCCAGTGCAGAGCCCATCGTGGGGCTCAAACCCTGCGAACCACGAGATCATGACCTGAGCCAAAACCAAGAGTTGGATGTTTTAACCAACTGAGCTACCCAGGTGCCCCAATCAGTGACTTTTTAAACAGGAGATCTATCACACCTAAGAGACTTCTCCCAAGCAGAAGTAATTCCAACATCCTTTAATTTTCACCGAGTACTACAATTTATTTGAGAAAGATGTGTTTTCGTTCATTTTGTCAGATGTATTTGAGTTCTGTGGAAATGCTCATTTGGCAAGGCATTGTATAGAGTGCACAGTAGTCTTAGAAAGTTGCTCTATTTTCTCCAGGTGCATAGATTCCTGGAAAGTCACTGTAACAGGATGATGTCAGTATCCTAAAACTGGTTGAAACAAACAAACAAAAAGTACATTTGTTATCTTGCATATCAGGAAGTCCAGGGGCAGAATAGTTCCAGGGTTAATTCAGTGGTTCTGAATGTTATCAAAGTTCCAGGCTCTTTTCATCTTTCCACTGTGCTATGGCCAGTGTTTTGATTTTCCTTATCTTCGCCCTTCAGGTTTACAGTATAACTGCTGCAGATCCAGACATCACATCCTCACATGGGAGCCCCCATAGGAAAGAGAGGAAGAATTTTTCCTTTCTAACGTCTTAGTGGAGAAGACAACCATTCATAGACATCCCCAGCAAATTTCCCCCGCAGCCAGTTGTCTGAGGTTGAGTCACATTTTCATGCCTCGCTGCAAAGAAGGCTGGGAAAGTCAAGTGTTTTAAAATGTATCTTAGGAAGTAGGCTCTGTGTAAGGAAAATGTAGGTTGGACGTGATTATTGGTAGGCAACCACTGGCAACCATTGGTTGCCTACCAATATTTAGGAAGTAAATATGATTAAATAGCGGTATTTATTTCTATTGCATGCTAATATTCTTAGCACCTATGGTGTGCAAGAAATGCCAACACGGTGCCCTTAAATCTACTGCAAGAGCAGCAAGTCCCCATTAATGCATGGTAGAGTGTTTTTTTAAGATTTAAAAAAATATTTATTTTATTTTTTTTGAGAGAGAAAGCACAAGCAGGGGAAGGACAGAAAGAAGGAGAGAGAGAATCCCAAACAGGCTCCATGATGTCAGAGCAGAGACAAATGTGGGACTCGAGCTCATGAACAGCAAGATCATGACCTAGGCTGAAATCAAGAGCTGGATGCTTAACCAACTGAGCCACCCAGGTGCCCCAAGTTTTTTTTTTTTTTTTTAACGTTCGTTTATTTTTGGGAAAGGGACAGGGTGTGAACTGTAACAGAGGGAGAAGGTGTGAGCTGCAGAGGGGCAGAGAGAGAGGGAGACAGAGAATCCCAAGGAGACTCTGCGATGTTAGTGCAGAGCCCCACATGGGGCTCAATCACATGAACTGTGAGATCATGACCTGAGCCGAAATCCAGAGGCCCACACGTAACCGCCTGAGTCACACAGGTGCCCCTGCACGGTAGTTTTTATGACTGTATCAGGGAAGGTCAAGGTGTAGAGAAAAGAATCCAAGGCTAGAAGTCAAAGAAATGAGGATTTAGACCTGGCTTTGCCCCTGACACCAGTGCAAGTAATCTTTCAAATTGTTGGTGTTCTTAATCTATAGTTATCTGTGGAATGGAGGTGTTTTGGTTGTCTTGAAGTGAATTCCCTTCATTTCAATAAGACCTCCTCAATTTTTTTTTTCATTGCTTGCCATCTTGGTAGGTCTGTGTCCCGCCCAGCTCTGGCCGAAAGGTGGGCAGAGGATCCCAGCTTGGCCAACTAAAACCTTCTCTTGATTCTGAATCTGTTTGCAGCTACTGCCTTCTTTCCTGGTTCCATTTTAGAGAGAAATGTCTCAGATATTTTTTTTTTCCTCTTCTCCCATTTTCTCTTGACCTTCTCCCATTGGTTTTTTGTTCCCACTACATTATCTGAACAGCACTTCATTGTTGCCAGCCCCTAACATGTTGCCAAATTCAATAGTTAATTCTGTCTTACTTGACCTGTCACCCTAATTTGGCACAGAGTCTCTTGAAACATTTTCCTTGCTTGGTTTTTAGGATACAAGTCCCTTCTGGTTTACTTCCTGTTCCCTTACCCTTCCTTTGCTGAATCTCCTTTACGTCTCTAACCTGTCAATACTTATGCCTCTTCTTACTCCCTGGGTGAATTCATCCAGTCCTATGGCTTTAGATGCCACTTACAGAGGGACAATCCTCAAATCAATAGCTCCGGTTGGACCCTTCCCCTAAATTTTGGATTTATTTATTTATTTATTAAAAAATTTTTTTTAATGTTTATTTATTTCTGAGACACAGCATGAGTGGGGGAGGGGCAGAGAGAGAGGGAGACACAGAATCAGAAGCAGGCTCCAGGCTCAAAGCTATCAGCACAGAGCCTGATGCGGGGCTCGAACTCACGAACTGCAAGATCATGACCTGAGCCGAAGTCAGTCGCTCAACTGACTGAGCCACCCAGGTGCCCCTAAATTCTTGATTTATATATCCAACTACTGCTCAGGATGCGCACTTGAATGTTTAATAGCCATCTCGAATTAATCTATCACAAATAAAATTCCTAATTCCCATCCCAATTTCCATGTCCACCACCTGCCATATAACCTGTTCCACCTCATCATGATTAATAAAAATTCTGTCCTCCTTTATTGTCGTCTTGACATTATCTCATTATAAAGACAATCTCTTGTTGTCTTCTTGCATTTTTTTCCCTACTAGGTGGATCTTTAAAATTTAGAATAATTTGATTAGTTAAAAAAGCTCTTTGGAATTTTGATCAGAACTACATTGATTATATAATATAGTTTGAAGAAAATAAGCATTCTTACAATAATGAGTCTTCTCTATCCCATTCACAAACCCAACACAGCTTGCTGTTGGAAGGCATTTCATTTTGATGATCACATTATTTATCGAATAAATATTCCTTAATACAAATACTGGATTTTCCTATATTAGTGATTGAAATTTTGTTTGAATAGGGAATAGTATACCATTTGTCTTTTTAAAGAGCTTCTAAATGAAAATTACCATAATGGCTGTTACTGTACTTTTTAAACAAGCAAGCATGTCTTCAATGAGTGTATTTTGCTTCCTTTATATTTAAATAATACTTCCTCATAATGTCAGTACTTTTTCATGCACCGTTGGCTCCTCTTTCTATTTTTTTGCCTACCTCTAGTTAAATTCCATGTCTCAGGGAACCATTCTGGAATATTACTAAATCTTTCTTTCATTTCCATTTTTGGTGCTACTAACCTAACCCAAGCACTTGTTTTTTGCAAGCTTGGCTTAAACAATTATCATTACAGTTTTCTAGTTGGTCCCCCACTTTCTTTTTTTTCAGGCTGCTATCTTGTCCCCTCCACTTTCTTATAGTCTTTATTTGTCCTTAATACTACTGACATGTTGCTTTTTATTCTTTTTTTAGGTTTTTATTTAAGTTCCAGTTAACATACAGTGTAATATTAGTTTCAGGTGGATAATATAGTGATACCACACTTCTCACTTCTGTACAACACCTGGTGCTCACCACAAGTGCACTCCTTAATCCCTATCATTTACTTAACCCATCCTCCCACCCACGTCCTCTTTGATAACCATCAGTTTGTTCTCTATAGTTGAGTCTGTTTCTTGGTTTGCCTCTCTCCTCTTTTTCCCCCTTTGCTAGTTTGTCTTGTTTCTTAAATTCCAGGGGCGCCTGGGTGGCGCAGTCGGTTAAGCGTCCGACTTCAGCCAGGTCACGATCTCGCGGTCTGTGAGTTCCAGCCCCGTGTCAGGCTCTGGGCTGATGGCTCAGAGCCTGGAGCCTGCTTCCGATTCTGTGTCTCCCTCTCTCTCTCTGCCCCTCCCCCGTTCATGCTCTGTCTCTCTCTGTCCCAAAAATAAATAAACGTTGAAAAAAAAATTCCACATATAAGTGAAATCATATATTTGTCTTTCACTGACTTATTTTGCTTGGAATTATACACTCTAGCTCCATCCATGTCATTGCAAATGGCAAGATTTCATTCTTTTTGATGGCTAGGTAATATTCTTTTGTGTGTGTGTGTGTGTGTGTGTGTGTGTGTGTACCACATCTTAAAATTTTTTTTAACGTTTATTTATTTTTGAGAGAGAGAGAGAGAGAGAGAGAGAGGCAGAGAGAGAGGGAGACACAGAATCCGAAGCAGGCTCCAGGCTCTGAGCTGTCAGCCCAGAGCCTGATGCAGGGCTTGAACTCACAGTCTGAGAGATCATGACCTGAGCCAAAGTCGGATGCTTAACTGACTGAGCCACCCAGGCACCCCTACATACCACATCTTTATTCATTCATCAGTCAATGGATATTTGGGCTGCTTCCATAATTTGGCTATTATAGATGATGTTGCTATAAACATCAGGATGCATGTATCCCTTTGAATTAGTATTTTTGTATTCTTTGAGTAAATACTAATAGTGTGATTGCTGGATCATAGGGTAGTTCTATTTTTAACTTTCAAGGAAACTTCATACTGTTTTCCAGAGTGGCTGCAACTAGTTTGCATTCCCACCGACAATACAAGAGGGTTCCCCTTTCTCCTCATCTTCACCAACACCTGTTATTTCTTGTGTTGTTGATGTAGCCATTCTGACAGGTGTGAGGTGATATCTCATTGTGTTTTGATTTGTATTTTCCTGATGATGAGTGATGTTGTGCATCTTTTCACGTGCCTGTTAGCCATCTGGATGTCTTCTTTGTAAAAATGTCTATTCATGTCCTTTGCCCATTTTAAATAGGATTATTCTTTTGGGGGGTGTTTGAGATTTAGAAGTTCTTTATATTTTTTGGATACTATTCTTTTATTAGGTATGCCATTTGCAAGTATTTTCTCCCATTCCGTAGGTTGCCTTTCAATTTTGTTGATTATTTCCTTCATTGTGCAGAAGCTTTTGTTTTTATGAAGTCTCAATAGTTTATTTTTGTTTTTTGTTTCCCTTACCTCAGGAAACATATCTAGAAAGAAACATATCTAGAAAGAAGTTGCTATGGCCCATGTCAAAGAGGTTACTGCCTGTGTCCTCCTCTAGGATTTTAATGGTTTCCTGTCTCACATTTAGGTCTTTAATGACATGCTGATTTTTAAATACTAATTTATATTGATGTGCCCCTTCTCACTAAGCTGTCAGTCATCCAAAAGCATGGAACCCTAGCATCCATTTTCCAGATCTAGAGTTAAACAAATACACCAAGATGACAATACTCCAAAGACGGAGCTGTAGAAAATGGAAAATAACTTGGGTGCTTGATGATATTGTTGAGCCCCGGTTCAGTTTAGCCAGAAACCTAGACTTCTTGCTATTCAAAACAACAATTTTCATTACCAAATGGAGCTGGAATTTACTGATATATGTTGCTAAAACCATCCTAAGTGATATAGGTCTCACACTGATACTGGTTGATGGCCAAGACTGCATGGAAAGAGCTTTCCTTGGTAGGTTCCTAGTGTGAATTAGGAGAACCTGGTAATCAACTCACGGTTCTCATGGGCAATAAGAAGATGAACAGTGGGGTTTAATAACTGTAGCAAGGAAACCTGTAGCCAGGAAGCCTCCAGGTCATACAAGCCAGGACTGGGTCATGGGTGTGAGAAACAGGATGATCATGATTGCAGTGGTGTTGGGCAGTCAACTCTAAGGGCCACAACATTTGTATATAATTGAACAGATAGTGATATGAATTGTTTTGTTGGATTTTTTATTTTAAGGCTCTTAAAATGTCTGATTCATAATTTCATAGGCTTTCAAACTGAAAACTCAGTGCAGTCCCTCCCCAGTATGGCGGTTCACTCATTGAAATCACCTGAAGAACTTAAAAAACAAACAACAACTGAGCAAACTCCCTTCCTCCCCAAAGATTCTGATTTATAGATCTGATATAGGGTCTAGGAATCTGTGTTTACAAAACATTTCTCAGGGCTTGGCAATTACTCCTTTGAAGATTATCTAGTCCAGTCCTCTTTTTTGCATATTAGGAAAACTTTTAAACACGGGAGGTTCAAGTGCCATGGGTGCTTTTCCTACTTTTCCAGCTTTTCCTAAGCAGGTACCAGTGAACATATCATCCAGCTACCAGCTATATCATCCAACTAAAACTTTCTCTGGTGTCTGAGAGTCACCCTTAGAGAGCCTCAATAATGGATTCTATTCACTTAAGAACAGCGCTTGCTTTTCTTATCTTTTGCCTCTTTCTCTTACAAAGAGGAGAGTAAACAATATCAGCTTAATTGCTTAATTAAGGGATCTGGTTGGACAGAATCTAGTGAAAGCAGGTTTCATTTAAATCAGAACAATAATGACTTAAGTTTTCTGCTGGAGGAAGACAGAGTGAGGAAATTGCTTTTATCTATACAAATTGAATTTATCTCAGCAGCTTCCTCTTAGTTCTTCAAGAAGGAAATACAAGATTTCGCTAACTTAAAAAGTCTCATAATTACTTATTTGGAACTAAGGTCATGTGGTTGTCATGCTTGATTGTGTAAATAGTGTGTCTTTTTTTTTTTTAACCTCCCAAATCATTGGCAGCATTTAAGAAAAAGAATTCTATATACCTTCCTGTAATATTTATATTATTTTCCAATTTAAAAATTCCTTTTCCATCACAATAAAAGATTGTTTAAACTTATCAAAATCACTTTGATTTTACACCTACAATCAGGATCCTAACATCTCGATTTTCGACACTTATAAATGCTTTAATAGATACATGGACAGTAATTTAGTTTGACTTAAATGTAATAATCGAGCCCATTTATCTAGGCTGACAAGATTTCATTTCCTAATGATCTTTTATTGTAAATTTATTTGATTTCCTTTAATATATTATCTCATTTCTCATCGCCTTTCCTTTAGAAAAAATATGAATAATTTTGTATGGAATTATGAAGACTTGGCCTTGAGCTGACAGCAGCTCTGAGAAGCACTGAATATCTCCATCCTTAGAACAAATTACATAGTTTGATAACAAAGTCCTGAGAAGAAAGCAACATTAGTTTATCAAGAAGTTCTTCTAAAAGATGCCAAGAATTGTACTTCTAGGGGCTCTTGCTTTCCTTGCAAGAAGGGGAACCAAAATAATTAGGCCAAGCTGACTCCTTTTCTACATTTCCAACTGCCTATTTGAGCTCTGAGTATCCCACAAGCAACTCACATTCAACATTTGGTTTTAAAGCCAGACTTACCTTCTTTTCTCCAAAATGGCCTCTCCTTCTAAATTTGTATTCACATCACATTTACATTAATGATGTCACCATCCATTCAGTCAGTCAACCTGAAAGTTTCCAAGATATTTCAGAGACCTCTCACTCTCCAAAATAGTCATCTGGCACAATGCCTTGACTACCACAAATTCCAAATGGTTCTCAAAACTGTCCCTACTTCTCCATTCCTTCTGCTGTTGTCCTCTTGATTCTGGTCTGGACAGTAACTACAACCTCCTCCTTGGTTTCTCTGCCTCCGACCTCACCTCACACACCCATCACCTGTGCTAGTGCAACACTGATCCTGAGGGGAATACCAGTTGGACTTAGCTCCTTATCTGAATACTCTTTTTTTTTAAGTTTATTTATTTTGAGAGAGAGGGAAAACACAAATGGGGAAGGGACAGAGAATGAGAAAGAGAGAGAGAGAGAGAGAGAGAGAGAGAGAGAAGAATCCCAAGCAGACTCCACACTGTCAGTGCAGAACCCAATGCGGGGCTTGAACTCACAAACTATGAGGCCATGACCTGAGCCGAAATCAAGAGTCAAACACTTAACCGACTGAGCTTCCCAGGCATCCCTCTGAATAATCTTCACTGGCTCCCTATTGCCTGCAGGACTAACTTCACAGTCCTCAGCAAGCCGTATGAAGCCCTCCAAGGACCTCATTCAGCCTAGTTCTCTGGCTTCATCTTGTGTCACTCTTTCCCTAGATCTGCTCTCCTACCTCAAACTCCTCTCCATCTTTAAAGAATAAACTCAGACACCCCCTCCTCTGATGATGCCCAGCGCAGGTAGCCTTGGTCTCCACTGCACTTTTAAGTCCCCTGCTTGCCTCTAAGGTACTGTTGACTCAATGCTGTGATCATTCACTTATGTCTCTCTCTCACCAGACTGTAAGATCCTCAAGAGGAAGTACTGTATTCCATTCATTATTTTCTCTCTTCCTAGATGTTTGGCATACTAATCACATAATGGATATTCATTGAATGAAGAGTTGAATGACTGAATAAGCTCCAAAGGGCTGTTCAAATTATTTTCTTTGGCTGGATGTCTTACTGTTGTCTCTGTGAAGCATAACTAGAATTTGGTATTTGTTACAATTATATTTGTTGAAATGGTATTTGATCTGTCACAACTCCATAGTAGAAAGACATGCCAAAATAAGATGGCAATTTACAAACTTGTAGTTGTAGTATAAACATAGGCTATTTGCAATTTTAATACTTTTTAAAAGATCTTATTGCAAAACTATATTTTCTTTCCCTTTCCTGCCTCACCCCTTTTGTAAACACCCTACACATGTTTGTTTGTTTATGTTGTATAGAAGCCTTCTGTATTGGTTTCCCCTCAGGTTTATTGAGATGTAATTGACAAATAACACTGTGTAAATTTAAGGTGTACAATGTGATGAGTTGATATGCATACATATTATGAAATGATTATCACAGTAAGGTTAGTTTATACATCCAGCATCTCACATCTGTGTGTGTGTGTGTGTGTGTGTGTGTGTGTGTGTGGAGAACATTTAAGATCTACTCTCTTAGCAAATTTTAAGTATTCAATATACGGTATTGTTAACAACCATATTGGGTTTTGCAACAACCCTTCCTTTCTGCAGAATTGGGTTGGTAAGCATCACATCCACTACGCCCAAGATGTGAAGCAACTTGAACAAACATATGCAATCAAAATGCTGTAGGTATTTTTGTGAATGGAAAGAGAGCACCACTAAAATCTGCTTCTTTGTTTATATCCCATCTTGTTTAAAACAGACTTAAAACAGTTGATTGTGTTTAATACAGTACACACTCTTACTAAAGGAGAAAATACCCTGGATTTATAAGTAATTTTTTTTTTTTTTACAGTGTAGGGCAAACAGGAAAAAAGTCTAAAAACTACTTGCCCCTCATCAAGAAGCAACTTAATTTTATTTACAGTTATACTGTAACCTTTTCCAGATCCACTTGATATTCAGCTGAGTTTGGAGATTACATAATACACACTTAAGATTTGAGTAGGAAGCTTGAGAGATTTCCATTTATGGCAGATAAAATCCTTATTTTCTTTTGTTTTTCAACCTCTAGGGTTGTCTTAAGGAAACCTTAAATTTGAAAAACCAAAAGCAAAATTAATTTAAATGTTATATTATAAATTATAGAGCAAAATAATTATATACTTGAGAGATCCTAAAAGTTCAATATGGTTGTTTTGTATTTTTTAATTAAAATTTTTATTTTTTTCACTAGCAATTTAAATATAAGATTTAAATAATTTAAATAATCCATAGAAGGGCATTGCATATTACAAAAGCCCAGGGAATAACTAATATGGCAATAAAACTGATTTTTCTTCTTTTAAAAAAATCAGCTCTTGGTTTCAGAGGGAAGATGGATGATGATTTTATTAAAAATATTTTTATTATCTTGGTATTCAAGGCCCTCCACAGTGTAACCCTGAGCAAACCTTCTTTGCTGTCAGCACACCTGCTCTTGGAAGAACTCATCATTGCATTCTTGATGACTCCACAGGATCCTACCCACCCCTCCCTCAGAGCACTTCATCCCCTCAATTAGAGCTTTTTTTTTTTTAATTTTATTCTTTAATATTTATGCAGTTTTGACAGACAGAGTGCGAGTGGGGGAAGTGCAGAGAGAGAGGGAAGACACAATCTGATGCAGGCTCCAGGCTCTGAGCTGTCAGCACAGAGCCTGATGGGGGGCTCAAACTCATGAATCACAAGATCATGACCTGAGCTGAAGTCAGACACTTAACTGACTGAGCCACCCAGGCACCCCTAGAGTTTTTTTTTAACTTTACTTATTTATTTTGAGAGAGAGAGGGAGAGAGAGAGAGAGAGAGAATGAATGAGTGGGAGAGGGACAGAGAGAGAGCGGGAGACAGAGAATCCCAAGCAGGCTCCAAGCTATCAGCGCAGAGCCCCTCGTGGGGCTCAACCCCCCAAACTCTGAAATCATGACCTGAGCCAAAACCAAGAGTCAGACACTCAACTGACTCACCCACCCAGGTGTCCCTCAATTAGAGTTTTCTAAATGCCACTTGATTGTCCAGCTAAGCTGTAAGCTTCTTAAAATTCTTTTTTCCCTCTTTTTGTTGATATATACATGAAATGTACTAATACAGTGAAACCTTGGTTTGCGAGCATAACTCACATGCTTGTAATGCAAAGCACTCGCATATAAAAGTAAATTTCAAGAACCATTGGCTCAGTTGTGATCATGTGACGATCAGCATCAGGTACTACTCATATTGGAAGATATTGCTCATTGTTACCAACTTAAAAATTTATTAGAAATGTTTGCTTATCTTGGAGAACACTGGCAGACCAAGTTACTCACAATCCAAGGTTTTACTGTATTTAGTGTGCAGCCTGATGGTTTTTTACATTTCCACCCAGATCAAGATACAGAGCATTTCTAGCATCCCAGGATGCACCTTTGAGCCCCTTCTTATTCAGTACCCCACCCCCACTCTTCTGACTTCCATCACAATGGATTTTTTTTGGCTTGGGCTTGAACTTCATAAGAATGGAATAATATTGGGTGTACTCTTTTGTGTCTGATTTCTTTCTCTCAGCATTATACCTTTCAGATATATCCATGTAGTTGAATAAAGCAATAATTTATTCTTTCTATTGTTGTATAATATTCCATTATAGGAATGTTCTAAACATACTGCAATTTATTTATCTGTTCTACTGTTAATGGGTATTTTGGTTCTTTCTAAGTTATTGCTATTATGAGAAAGCTGCCACAGACATTTTTGTACATTTCTTTGGGTAGATATATGCTCTCATTTCTCTTAGGGACATATACCAAAGTGGCTGTGTTGGGTCATAGCATGGGCATTTATTTGGCTTTAGTAGTTTAGTAAATATTGAGAAATAACTTTCCAATTTGTACCAGGCTTTTGCAGGGCTAACAGTTTCTGTCATCTTTATATCCTCAGGGCCTAATATTTGGCACATAGTAGGTGTCCAGCAAACACTTATTGAATGACCAGATGCTGAGAGGTAGCAGTAGGCATTCTTTGGTTGTAAACAACAGAACTTCCACCCACGTTGTCCCAGATTACCTTCTCTTCTGTGTGAAGCCATCACCTTGCATAGCTCACAACTATCTTCAAAATCTCTTGCAGGTACATTTGCTTGGTCATATATGAACCCTATGTGCAAGGCAATCTGGGAAATATAGTTTCAACTTTCAGCCACTATAATACAAGAAGTATGACGGAGGGCTTAGAGACAATATAGGATGAGCCATTATGCAGATTCTGATACAGAAATTAAAGGGTGGGCTGGAAAAAAAGTAAAAAAAGACAGAAACTGAAGCAGCTTTGGGGGTCTAGATGACAGAAACCAACTGACATTTCTTTTAGGGATATTGTTCTTCCTTTTATGATAGAGATTCAGAGTCTTGGAAAGGAGTGTCCAGGTGGCAAAGATCAGGTCACATGCCCATTTCCTGGGTAGGAGAGGAATGGGCTGACAGTCCCACCAAAATAGCATATAATAGTGAAGCAATTCTCCAAAAGGAAATGGGATGTTATTGCCAAGAGGAAGGGAAACGTACTTTGGGGGAAAAACCCCACAGATTCCCACTACAGGTTAAAAAAAAAAAGGAATTAGAGTTTGAATATCAAACCATGTTTCACCCGTTCTGCCTGAGAACCAATATCCCCATGAATTATAGCAGTTAGAGACAAAGGGGATTTAGAGAGGTCACTGTATGGGGTCAGGTATATTATCCGATAACTTACATACTAGAAACTTACCTTTTTTAGATGCAGAGCACTGCAATCAAGATATGCAATATTTCCTTCACTCCAAAATTCCCCATGTCCCTTTGTGATCAATTCTCTCCCTCATCCCTAGTCCCAGCCCTTGGCAGCCACTGATTTGATTTCTGCACCTATGGTTTTGCCTTGTCCAGAGTGTCCTATAAATGGAAATATATAGTTTTGAGTCTGACTTCTTTCACTTAACCAGAGATCGATTTGTTCAATGGTTTTCAATCTCTTTTCCCCTCTGCTAGGAACATTTTTTTTAGCCCCTAAACAAACTTTTGTGCAGAAACTTAATATTTGAGACGGATAGAAATGGATTGCTTTCATGAATGATGGTGAGGAGCCCAAGTGCAATGTGTCTTTGGATGAAGCGAGGACCTTGTAATTTGCTCACAGAGTTTTATTTTCCCCTCGTATTCCATAGTTACAATCCATTGAGAATGGCAGTGCTTTTTTCAAGGTAGGTTTCTTTGTTGCAGAAATGTTTACAGACCAATTTCCATGGAGGAAGACATGGCCTGGGAAAACTATCAGAAATGCTAAAAAATGTCTAGTCCTTAAACTTTTGTTAAAGTATGAATTCTTACTTAGTTGATTTTCTTGCGAAAAATGTCCAGTTCAGGTCCACTAGGTGTCAGTTACCATCTCTTCTATCTTTTTTAACCTGCTTCTTATTAATGCCACTGTTAACCATTAGAATGGCAAGTGTCCATGTATCACCCATCCAAACAAACGTGAAGGGAAGACTCTGCAAGATCCGGCTTCCAGACCCATGCTGTCCCAAGGGGTAGTCATTAGCCGCACACAGCTACCAAGTATTTGAAAAGTAGCTAGTCCAAATTAAGACGTGTCATATGTGTAAAGTACACACTGGATTTGTAGACTTTGTAAAAAAAAGAATATAAAAATATCTTGTTAGTAATTTTTATATTGAATTTTGAAATGGTATCTTCAAGCTATTGGGTTAATGAACATTATTAAAATGAATTTTCCTTCTGTCTTGTTACTTTTTAAGGTGTGACTACAAGGAAATTGAAAATTACGAGTGCAGCTCATGTTTGTGGCTTGCATTATATTTCTATGGCTCAGCACTGACGTGACAGATTGCTGATTATACATTTTGCATAAAAGACCCCAAGAAAGACCCCAAATCTATACTTCCCCAGGCTGGATCTCAGAGATCAGGAGACACTCAGGCCACTTTCAGTTTTGTGCACTTCCTAGTCAGTTTAAAACTGGGAAATGTCAAAAGTGACATAAATGGTTTTATATTTTCATGGTGCAAAAAACATTTTTTAACGTTTATTCATTTTTGAGAGACAGAGAGAGGGTATGAGTGGGGAAGGGGCAGAGAGAGGGAGACACAGAATCTGAAACAGGCTCCAGGCTCTGAGCTGTCAGCACAGAGCCCGACGCGGGGCTCGAACTCACAAACTGTGTGATCCTGACCTGAGCCGAAGTCGGACGCTCAACCGACTGAGCCACCCAGGCGCCCCATGGTGCAAAATTTTATACTTAATAAATCAACACTTTTAATATAAAAATACATCACAATGTCACAGAACTGTGCCAGCCCTAAGATAAATTTAGGATTTATAAGAAAGAGAGCAATGGAGGTAACATGGTCAACTGGACCACAATTTGGTCAATTGCAGCATAGTTTGAAAGCTAGTAAAGGAACTTCTTCCCACTTCTTGATTTCTGTAAGTTGCATGTATAATCTTCTTTGGAGATGACTTCAGAAGGCTAAATTGTGAATGTGAGGCCTGGGCCCAATGGTCTGCCTGCCACCACCCCACCCCACCCCAGTGGTGACAGGCCCTGTCGTCCGTCTTTCTCAGACATGTGCCACTTGTTCCTTCGATGTGCCAGGCTGTCCACCACACACTTTGCAATATTGATCTGAAGACTTGCAAAATCTGCAAAAAGCAAAAAAAAGGTGTCATTGTCAGAAAGTAAAAGAACATCTACTAATTCTCCCCCAAACTCCTCTCAGCAGTGATGTCCTTGGTGGGAGTCGGGTGATAGAAGTTTGGGGCAGAAAGGAAAATAAATGATAGAGGAAGGGAGTGACAAGAAATAAATCCCCTGTTGCTTGTCTACATACAGCTCAACTGTCCTCACCTGTATGGCATCCAGACTCATCCACAAAGCTCTTTTCCAGGAACTGATTGTTTGCCTCTGTGTATGCTAGACTGCCCCAAATTGGAGGCATTTAAAAAACTATCTGGAGGGGCGCCTGGGTGGCGCAGTCGGTTAAGCGTCCGACTTCAGCCAGGTCACGATCTCGCGGTCCGTGAGTTCGAGCCCCGCGTCAGGCTCTGGGCTGATGGCTCGGAGCCTGGAGCCTGTTTCCGATTCTGTGTCTCCCTCTCTCTCTGCCCCTCCCCCGTTCATGCTCTGTCTCTCTCTGTCCCAAGAATAAATAAACGTTGAAAAAAAAATTAAAAAAAAAAAAACTATCTGGAGGAGCAGGAGGAGAGCTATAGCTAGTGCCTTCCATGAGAGCACCACCTCCCAGCTACAAATTACTCACTTTAAACCCTGCATTAGGCGGACGCTGCTTTGCCAACTGGGCTCTCAGGTTTTTATTCTTCTCCATGTATATGCCGTTTACGCCTGTAAAGTTGGGTTTTGTTTTGTGACTATGTGAATCGGAGCTAAGGGAGTTTCTTTTTTTTCTGTGACTGGAGCCACAGTGAACAATTCCAGCACTTTATACACTTCTGTGCTGTGTGGGCAGAAAACAAGGCAGAGGGAGCTCTTGAATGCACTTTTCACCTGGTTTAAACAAGAGCTTTGACTTCTCCTTCCTCTTAATCATTATTGGGCTTGAAGTGAAAGCAGGATTCATGGAGTTGTTAAGAAAAACTGTTATAGGATCCTTGGCTTTTAACACTTCCGGTTATGGCTGAAACAATCACCCAGGACTCCTGGAATGTGGATGGTAGAAATACTGGTGGTCTTTCAGTGTAGGCAGGTTTTCTATTCTTTTCTGACACACCTCTGTATGTTGGCTAATGATAAAAGCCAGTGAGATATTTTCTTCACAAAAGCAGAGCTGGTTGGAAAAGCCTTCTCAGACATTTATTCACCCAACATTTCCTGATCTTCTACTGTGTGTTTGTGCACAGACAAAACAAGTGGGGAGGCATGAGAAAAAGGACAAATGTGACCCAGCTCCCAGGTGGCCCCCAGCTACACCTTGAAGGACAGGTAGCTGTTAGCCAGATGACAAAAGCAAGCAGGTAGGATTTTTAAAAATAGACTTTATTTTTGATTTTATTGTTTTTAGTTTCAAGTTTTCATTTAAATTCCAGTTAGTTAACATACTATGTAATATTAGTTTCAGGTGTAGAATTTAGTGATTTATCACTTACAACACCCAGTGCTCATCACAAAAAGTGCCTTCCTTAATGCCCACCCCCCAAGTAGCCCACGCCCTGCCCACCTCCCCTTAAAATAGATTTTATTTTTTAGAGCAGTTTTTGGTTCACAGCAAAAGTGAAAGTAAGGGAGAGAGATTTCCCATATGCCCCTTACCCTCCTTCCACACATAAACCTCCTCCATTATCAACATCTCCCACCAGAGTGGTGGATTTGTTACAACTGATGAACCTATATTTATACATCGTTATCATACAGAGCCCATGGTTTACGTTAGGGATCACTTTTGGTGTTGTACATTCTGTGGGTTTGGACAAATGTGTAATGCAATGTACTCATCATTACAGTGTCATAGAGTGGTCTTGTTGCTCTAAAATTCCTCTGTGCCCTCCCGTCTCCCTCCACATCCCTGCCCCTGGCAACCAGTGATTCCTTCACTGTCTCCACAGTTTTGCATTTTCCAGAATGTCATGTATAGTTGGGATTACACAGCATACAGCTTTTTCAGATTGGCTGCTTTCATGTAATAATACTCATTTAAGGTTCCTCTGTGTCTTTTCATAGCTTGATAACCCATTTCCCTTTAGCACTGAATAGTATTCCATTGTCTGCATGGACCGCAGTTTATCCATTCACCTCCTGAAGGACATCTTGGTTTCCTCCAAGTTTTGGCAAGGATAGGTATTTTAAGTAGAGAGAGTAGAACTTGTAAAGGCACATGGGAATGAGTGCAAGGCCCTTTGTGGCATACAGAGTGTGGGGAGATGTTGCATGGGCAATGACAGAGAAGGCTCATCCTTCGTTTGGAGCATCATTCCAGAGCCACAATGGGGATCCTATTACAGTGGTGGCATTTCCATCATTATAATATGTCATCTTGTAGATCTTGCCTGGAAACAGACATAGGAATGTCCAACTTACGCATGATTCGCAAGTTTATTTGGTTAATATTATAATCTTTCCTAAAAAACAAAAAGCTTCTATGGGGTGATTTTAAGTTATGGGTTACGTTATGAAAGTGAAGTCAAGGGATATAGTAACTTGTGGGTTTGAGTACAGTTTGACCTTCTTATGACTCAAAAAATCATGTGGTTTTGGTTTTTGGTGAGAGCTCCATTGCATATTTTGGGCAGGGGCCTGAGTTTGTAGGTTGTTGGTGGTGGTGGTGGCAATCTAATGTAGCTGAATGCTGATGAATCTCTCTTCATTTAGACATAAACTAAGTAACAAATGAGTCACTCTAAAAACATAGTGTGCAGCCTCGTTAGCAGGAAAACAATTACTGTTCCTGTTCAATACTTTATGAACTAAGTGGGGTTTACATGACAGATGTAATTATGCCAATAGCGTGTCGGTGAGCAATCCAATCAATACTTCACTTGAATAATCTAAAGGCACCTCTTTTCCCCCTGACAGACTTTATTTCATCTCTTAATGTAACAAACATTGGTTGATCTTGTAATATTCTCTCTTGAATACACTTCTGTCATTGATGAACTCCATCAGTATCTGTCCTTACGAGACTCAAGTCTTCATAGCTTGGAGACATAACATTTTATTTAATTTGTGAAAGCACTTCCAAAAGTATAAAGTGTTACATTGATGCTAGATATCATTATTCTACTTTTTGTTCCCTCCCCTTTTTTTTAGGATAATGAAGCAGCTTGATGTGGGGATCTGTCTTTTGCTATTGAACTATTAAGAAATCATGTTATAATGATATTCAATCCTTTGACTCAAACTTAGAGATGAATTTTAAATAAATAATTCTGCAGAATTAAGAAGTGTCCTTGCCTCACTCCTTAGTCATTGTGGTGCTGTTTTCAACAGGAGAGGAAACTCAATTAAAATAAGCAATCAATGTGGAAATCTAACTATATAACATTATGGAAATTTACATTAAGAAAATATCTTATTGGCTTTAATAATCAGCCAATACACAGAGGTGCATTAGAAAATACATTTAAATATTTAACAAGATGGAAATGCTTTAGTAACCAACTGTATGAGGAAATATTATGCTAACATTAATATGATAGTTGGGGAGGTTGTTATAGAAAGATAGAAACATGCTTACAATAGAGCATGTGAAAAAGCAGAATGTGGATTGGCCCATGTACACAAACAAAAAAACGAATGAGCCTGTGGAAACAAAACAATGGCATTAGAATTTGGAGATGGTTAGGGAGATGAAATTTATCATGCTATTCTTTTACCGAAACGTTTCTTTTTCTTTTCTTTTCTTTTTAAAATTGTGTCTGTGGGTTTTTAAAAATATTTTTAAGTTTATTTATTTATTTTGAGAGAAAGAGCAGGGGAGGTGCAGAGAGAGAGAGAGAGAGAGAGGGAGAGAAAGAATCCTAAGCATGCTTTGTGTTGTCAGCACAGAGTCTGACGTGGGGCTCGATCTCATGAACTGTGAGATTATGACCTGAGCAAAAACTAAGAGTTGGGACGCTTAACCCACTGAGCCACTCAGGTGCCCCTGAAATGTTTCTTAATATTGATGTGCTACCTTGTCAATGACTTTAAAATTAAAGCCTTGTAGTCCTTCAGTTCAAAGAGTGTCAGAAAATTTCATATTACGGCAAACTTGAAAAGAAACTATTTCTCATAGGACCACCAAAGGCATCATCACATTCAAAGTGTATTTGTTAGATATTCTTGGTTTGTGGCTAAGTGTTATTAATACTTGCCCTCTAGTGGCTTAAAGTTGGAAACAGACAATTTTGGTTTTGTTTTTGTTGCTATTGCTGATGTCGTTATTTTTGAAGATAATAATACATAAATTACATAAGGTAAAATACTTATAAAGTTACAGGGTGGAGTGTGCCCAAAGAGCATAATGTGGTCAGTCAGTCCTAAACCAGCCCTTTGTAGCTCACAGCTATTTGTAAGGTTCAGGAGGGCAGAGTGGCATGGGAGTTGCAAGTCTGGGCTTTGCAATGGAAAGAACTAGATAATCTGAGGTTCTGCCACACACCAGCTTGGGCATGTTCATTACTTTGTTTTCCTCATCTACTAAGTGGGGATAATAATACTGCTACTTCATAATGTTCTTTGGATGATGATGTGTAATGTGTAATGTAGCACAAGTGTATGACCTGTAAAGTACTATTATCATTACTATTTTCCAGGAATGATTCTGGTGCTATAGGTGTTGATCTTTGTGCTGAGGATGGAAAAAGAAATGCAAGAAAAATTGGCCTTTAAAGAGATTCCCAACTGCTTAGGAGACAAGATATATTTTCATGCAATAATTGTAAAAATACACAGTAAGCAAATGCTAAGGGGGTTAAAAACTATATATCATTGCTCCTACGACAGATTTATCATGTTTCATATCCACTTATTGGGATGTATCTAATAATTGATAGCAACTTATTTAATAATTGGTAGCATCTTTTCATTTTTTAGTGGTGTATAAAATAATTGTGTATCTTGCAACTGATGGGGTCTCAGATTCAATGAAATATGGTAGCTGGTAGTAATATGTAACATTTAAAATATTTACCACAGGCTAGATAAAGAACAGAATGGGTAATAAACATCATCATAATACTTACATAATCTTAACATAATCCTTAGGAGAAGTTCTGTGAATTTGGAAAATGGGAAAATCACTGGAGAAATCAATGACTCTCAAGGCAGGGAAGTTATAAGGGACTCCCAAGGCCAGACTTGAGGTAAGTTGCTAAATGAGGAGAGTTGATTTAAATCAGCCCTAAGAAGAGGGGTAGGTATTCCAGGAAGAGAGATGCTGCCCATGTGATATCCTGCTTGGAAAAGTTGTGGTACAGCTACCTGTGTGGCCACTCTGGCTATTCACTTATTAAAACCTCTCCCATCTTTACTGTATTCCTTTAAAGGTAAAACCTGGCACAGCTTTTCTTTAGTCTGATTTCTTTTATTTCTTTTTTATTTTTTGAGAGAGAGAGAGAGAGAGAGGGAGAGAGAGAGAAAGTGCAAGGGCATGAGCAGGGGAGGGGCAGAGAGAGAGGGAGAGAGAATCCCAAACAGACTCCAGCACAGAGCCTGACCCGGGGCTCGATCTCGCCAACCGTGAGATCATGACCTGAGTTGAAACCAAGATTCGGACGCTTACCCGACTGAGTCACCCAGGCATCCCTCTTTAGCCTGATTTCTTATCCATTTTGCTTTTGAATTTTAATTGCGTAAAGCAGGGTTTTCCAACCTTGGCACTATTGACATTTTGGGGGCAAGATAACTCTTTGTTGTGGGAGGTTTTGCTGTGCATTGTGGGAAATTTAGCATCATTCCTGGCCTCTACTCTGCAGACACTAGTAACACCTTCCTGTTGGGACAAACAAAAATGTCTCTTCTATCTTGCTCTGAAGTCTGGCTAGTAGACCATAATGATGCCATTGTGTGTAAGTCAAACAAGCACTGCTCACTTGCTGGTTTGCTACCAATTCTGAAGTGTGATGGGTGGACGGGGATTAGTGCCTGGGGAGCATATTTTTTCCTTTTTATTCTGAAATAATTTTATGTTCCTTTATATCTTCTCCCAATTTCCTCTAGTGCTGACATCTTACATAACTGTGATACATTGATCAAAACTAAGATCTTAGCAATGATTGATACAATATTATTAACTGAACTATGAACTTTATTTGGATTTGCTCAGTTTCCCCACAAACCTCCATTTTCTGAGCCAGGGTTTAATCCAGATCGCTCAATGCATTTAGAGAGAGCACAGGTTTTTTTTAAATGGAAAGGATAAAATATATTCCTGGAAAATTGCCGATTCTCAGATGATGACAGCGAGCAGAATTTTCTAAGCAGACCTATCCGCGTTAGCACCCACTGAGCTAAAAAATTCCCTTATTTCTGCTTCAAGTAGAAAGTGGAATAAACACTCGCCAAGGCAGAAACAGCTATGACAGTTCACATTTTCTAAATCTCTGAAAAAATAGCCTAAAGATGGCTTTCATCTTGACTCTCAGTCTAAACCTTCCTCATTTCACAGTTTTTCTATGAATGACAAATGCTAATGGGGTGAACCAAAAGTATAGTCCCAAATTGCTGTTTCATATTTAGGGCAAGCTGAATGGTTCTTTTCCAATTTTTCTCGACAAATACGACATGAACACAAAGTGACATGGAAAAGCTGTAATCTATTGAACTTGGTAAATGTGAGTTGTAAGTAATTGCGTTTCCTTCTTAGTCCCATTTGCTGTTCAACCATTTCTCATTATATGATCCCTTAAAGTCAACCTGATTCAGGAGCAGATCAATACTAGGGAAACCCTTTTGTCTTCTTTTAGGGCATAAAATTTAAAAGATGCTTAAGTCAATATTCCTTTTAATAATGTGTCTTACGGAAATGCCCGGGTTCCCTCTTCTTGTTATATAATTAATTGAGCTGCCTGCCACCCACAAGGTATAGTCATTCCCTCCCATAATTCTCCTTTGGCCTAATTGCCATTCTGTTTCAGTTCTATTTGTCTTTAGATATTTCTTTTCTCCCCAACAGTGTTGGGCATGCTTTGTACTTAGTTTTATCTTTCTGTGCTTTTGCTTCTAAATGTCAGCATAATTTTTCTGCCTTATAATATTGGAGATGTCATAACCATCCATCAGCCCAATAGAAGAGCAGAAAAGATTAGATATCATTTATCTGTATTGGTTGTTCATTGTAATGACCCAGTGGACAACATGAACAGATAATCTGTTGCTTTGATGAAAACTAATTATTCTTAAGCATGACAGCATCGAAATAGCTTTTGTGACATTGTTTTTAAAAATGACGGTTACCTAGTCATTATTAGTGTAAGCAGACATTCAGTTGTGTTCTCTGATGATTTCCCTACTTAAGCAACACGACAGTTTGGACCTTTTATTACTGCTTTATGAGAAAAATTGAACTAAAATTTAAGAAATTTAAAATTTCAACTGACATTCAAATAGAGGGGCTATCCAATAAACATTTCTTAATGTGAGATAATTTACTATTTCCTACAGAAAAGTAAAAGTACAACTAGCAGATATTTTTTTCTAGGAGGGGTTAATATAGCTTGATTTTTATTTTGCTGCTGGTGATTGTACTAACTATGGGATTTGGAAGATAAAGTTAAGATTCATTTCTGTTGGAGTTTCCTAAGTGAAAAGCATGGTTCTATGATTTACTCTTTAAATAATACAATTTATATGCACAAATAGGTGAAGAGGTTTTATTTTATGTGCACTTAGGTGTAAACTGAAAAAAAACCAGTATGTTGATGTATCTTTATGATTTTACATTTTTTTAATGTTTATTTTTGAGAGAGAGAGCACAAGCGAGGGAGGGAAAGAGAGAGAGAGAGAGAGACAGAGAATCCTAAGCAAGCCCCATGCTGTGAGCACAGAGCCCAATGCGGGGCTGAAATGGCAGTCTGTGAGATCATGACCTGAGCCAAAGTCGGATGCTCAACCAACCGAGACACTTAGGTGCCCCGATGCATTTATATTTTTATATACTGTTCCTAAAATGCTTTTGAAACTTCATCAACATTATATTAGTACCACTAATAACCAAACCAAAATTTCTATATTATTGGTGGCCAGAGCAGAAAAGCACTTTCAGTACAGCATGCCTTAAGTTGAGAACAGAAGCAAACTTCATGTACCAAATGTTGCCCTTCGTTGTAACAGCTTTGTTAAAGCTTTAAGCTTTGGGGGTGACTGAGATGATGATAGAAACCATGGCTAATATATTGAAATACACTAAGTTATAATTGCACAAGTAACACTTACTGTAAAAAACTATTGCTGTAAAAACATTTGAACAATGCTAAAGTTGGTAGAATAAAAATACAAGTGTCCTCTTACCTTCTGTTTATTCTGGTTTCTTCAATTCCATTCTCTTCTTCAGAGGGTTGCTTAACACTTTGGTGCATATTGTTCCAGGCTCTTTTCCATGCATTTACGTATGAGTGCACACACATATACACACATAAACACACACACACACACACACACACACACACAAACACCTGTAAGACTGTGTTATGGATATTCTACAGACTTCTCTGCAATTTGTATTTTTCACCTAAAAATATGTGGTTGTTTTGTTTTGTTTTGTTTTAATTTTAGAGAGAAAGAGCACGAGCAGGGGGCGTGTGGGGCAGAGGGAGAGGGGGAGGGAGAGAGAGAGAGAGAGAGAGAGAGAGAGAAACTTAAGCAGGCTCCATTCTCAGTGTGGAACCCAGTGTGAAGCTCGATCCCACAACCCTGCGATCATGACCAGAACTGAAACGAAGAGTTGGACTGTCAACCAGCTGAGCCACCCAGGCACCCCTAAAAATATGTTTTAAGTATCCTTTCTCATATGTATATATAGCTCTTAAAAAAAACTGGTCATACCTATTTTTAACTATTGTATCATTTTATGAAGTAATGTTTGCTCTTTCACATTATCCTCTGTTTTAGGAAGTCTCCTTCAGATGCAGATAAACTGGAGGAAAATCTCAATAGGAGCTTCAGCTAGTTAAATGGCTGACTTGGGTTGACCCTTCTGGCTGTATCCAAAGAAGGAGCTCATTCCATGGTTAGGGAGGATGTGAGCCCCTGATTCGGCATAAGTAGAGGTGGGAAATCTGGCTCTGACACATGAGCAAATCACCTTTCTAGGCTTAAATTTCCCCATTTGAAAAAAGGAGCTGGGGTGGAGGGCTGTGTGTGAAGGGAGAAGGCTGAGTGGGTGAGGTGAACAGGCCTGGAAAATGGAAGCTAAGGGACAAACCTAACTATGATCTCAAGACACGAAGGCAGAGATTACACACAAGTTTTTTGTTACATCCTCTATTTCTATCTTCTGAGTGAAAAGCTTCTTTTTACGGGGCGGGAGTAATTCTTCTGGGATTAGTTATAATTGTGGGCTCATGAGAGACATCTAAAATTTTAAGTATGGACACTCAGGTCTATTTTTACCGAATTGGGCATATGCCTTTGTCCTTGAAAACACTGCTTGGAATGGCCTTGGTCATCACCAAGGTATGATAATGCTAACCAACAGGGAGAGCAACAGACAGCCTGCTCCTCTTGTAGCCACCTAAGAAAGCTGTATTGGAAGACTTACTTGTTATTACAACTTGTTATCACAGCCCTTTAAAGATGATTCGAGATACACCCTCAACTATCATTTGAAACCTGTTAGTTGACTTTAGAATTTACCCTGGCCAGATGATGCTTATCAACAGGTGTTCTTTTACCACATTTACTTTAGAACGATGTGTTCAAACATCATAAAAACAATAATAATAATAGCAGCTAACATTAATGAGCACTTACTATGTGTTAGGCACTGTTTTAAGCACTTTCAAAGTCACTCACAGCAACCCTATAAATAGTTTACAGATGGGAAGCAGAGACTCGGAAAGGATAAGTAATCTGTCCAAAGGCATAGAGTTGCAACTTAAGGATGCTACTGGGATGCAAATTCTTTTTCAAGGGAAAAAAGTAAAGTCAGGAGTTAACTGACTAGCTACACAGTTATAAAACGACAAAACATTTAACCTGAAGGGGGTGACAGATTTGGCCACATGCAGATGGTAAGTGCCTTTCCCTTATTACAACAACACTGTAAGCAAGGTTGACTTGCGAGTGGTCCGTTTCTCAGGCACACTCATGGTGCTGTCTATTGTAGTGGGTCCTTTAAAAAATATGTAAACAAAGCAGTTCCTTATATTCTTTCTGCTGCTATAGATCATTCACACTGACTTTTGCAAAGCTCTTGCTCTGGTAGACAGGCCCTGGTGTTGGAATCTGCAAAGTTGATGATTAGCCGAAACAGTCTGGACTGCAGCCACGGGACATCTTGTAGCACAATCAAGAGCCACTTCATCATGCCTGGTGACAGGAGTTTTCCCGTTCAGTTTCCATCAGGAGCAAGGAGCCAGGGCACAGCTCAGCAGCTAATTAGACAAGGCAACGTACAAGGCTAGTACATGCCAACTTCAATGGGCTGGAGTGGTGGATCTGTCAAACGAATCTGTCTTGGCCTCTGTGCTTTATATCCATTACTGTACCTGGTTGAACATTAACACTTGGAAATCTGCTGATTTTCTCCAATATCCTGGCCCATGCAGAGAAGGAGTTGAAAAGGAACTGTATGTCTTTAAGGTAGTTCCATGCTTCATTATCCTGAAAAGCATCAATCTTCAACTCATTGTTCAAGGAGCATCACAAGATGTGGAGATGTGGAGAGGATGGGTGGAAATGCAGTGTATGGACTTTTTAGTCTTTCTGCAATGATTTCCTCTCTTCCCTGTGATGTTTGTTTTGAAAAAAGTTAAAGACTTTTAAAAAAATGAAAAAAGTTTCCCAGTTGAGACAAAAGCCTCAAAAGTTGAGAAATTCCAAGTGTTTCCTTCTCTCTTGCTTCAGTATCTCTTAAAAAAAAATCTTAGGGGTGTGTGTGTGTGTGTGTGTGTATTTTTAATGAGTTATCAAAATATAAAGCCAGATACTCCCAAAATATTTGAAACAATATGTGGACTATAAAGGTAATTTCAACAAATCTTTAAACATGCAGCAGCAGCAACAATAAAAAGCTAAGTATTTTATATCAGGTTGGGATATATATCACTTAATAGTTAACCCTACACAGTCTTACAGTAAGATGTCATTTATGTGTGTATATGTGTTTTCATCAGAAAACCTTGTCAGCCTCTACTCCCTGTGGCAGAAGCAGAAGACGTTGAAACTAGGAGACATGAGGAGTCAATTCTGTCACTTCACAGATGAGAAAACCATAGGGGACATGTCCACAAGAATCCCAGCTTGGACATGCCCACTGCCACTGGTCTTTCCTGCTGGGGACCCACTGCTTTCTCTACAAAACCATGCTGTCGTTCACTGGGAATTTAGGGGTAGGACCCCTTTTCATAAGCTGAGATACTGAGGGTGAAATTCGCCTCAGAATCTTGAGGGCTAGAAACAGGGACCACTCCACCTTTCCACTTGGTTTGCTTATAGAAAATATTTCCTTGTGTATGTCTGAAAGTGAGGCACTGTCATCTTCTGACTAATTTCTGGGAAAAAAATGTATTCAGAAGTAACTCATGATGTGCTGTGTAAATTTGTATACTGCTCTTCTGTGTAGCACAGTGGACCTGTTAAATCACCGAATGAAGAACAATGTGGTTCAATAGGAGACCCTGATTTACTGCTAAGTAAATAATAATAATAATAATAATAATGACAACTATAATAATGTTGTTTGTTGTCTCTGTAGCTATGGAGCTATGTGATAATGCCATCCAAGGGTAGACCCCAAAACCTGTGAGTATGACTGAAAAGGATAGGCTTCTTTTTGCTTGTATTCAACTTGGTGAAGAAATTCTCCAATCACATGAGAGTATTGTAGAATTGCTAATAGCTAAAAACACACACCACATTGAATGGCAAAACTGGAGACTTTGGTCCTATATCTAGTTTCCTGACCACGTAGCTAGGTTTCTAACCATCCCAAACATGGAATCTCTTTGAGTCTCAGTTCCTTCAGATGTAAAATGAGTGGATTAACATGAGTTTATGTCTAAGGGTATTTTGATGTCTAATGTTGAATGATTGTCTGATTTTAACAGTTGCAGTGTTACTGCTATGAAATATTCTTTGCTCTCACTTTTTAGTTGATTTGTTCCTGCGTGTCAATGTGGGCCAATTGGCACTGCTTCATCTCATGTCCGCAGATGTGATTCCTCAAACGGGCAGAATTTTTTGAATAAAAAAGAGACTATATACATAGATAAGAGCTCATCAGTTGTCGTAACTGAGAAAAAAATGTCTTGAAAATGTCTCAATATATATATTAAGCATTAACTTCATGGAGGAAAGAAACTCTTCCTTTGCTGATCCCAAAGTTCTGTGTTGAATTTAGATTTA
The DNA here is from genome assembly GCF_018350175.1 of Felis catus. NCBI lineage: Eukaryota > Metazoa > Chordata > Mammalia > Carnivora > Felidae > Felis > Felis catus. The sequence continues at coordinate 24,679,767 of NC_058378.1, read as the reverse complement.
GCCCAAAACGAGGGCTGGGAGTGAAGGGCTGTGTGTGAAGGAAGAGGGCTGAGTGGGTGAGGTGAACAGGCCTGGAAAACAGAAGCTAAGGGACAAATCTAACTGTGATCTCAAGACCTGAAGGCAGAGGTTACACACAAGCTTTTTGTTTTATTTTTTTGCTTGCTTTTTGGCCTACGTGGTATTACTTGGAACAGTGTTTCTTTAAAAGACCAAAAAACAAACAACAACTACAAAAAAACCATACTCATTGCCAACAGGAAAAGTCCAGATTTCTGGATTCTCTTGAAACATCAGTTTGGCAGCCTTGGGTCCTGAATCCCAGCCTGTCAGCGACTGGCTGGCTGTGTGCAGTGGCTACCACTCTTAGATGGGCTTACTGTGCTTGTGTTTTCCGCAGTCCCCACTGCTCCCCACTGCCATCACTGAGGCCTGGCATAGTTGCCATTTACCATTGCCCTTAGAGTGTTATTTTCATGTAGCAGAGTTAAGGTAAAAACAATCAATTTCTTATATCCATCTCCATTAAAAGTGGGAAAAGAAAACTAGCTTGAGTGGGATGTGTGATTCTTATACCCAGTCTGCTTTCCATGTTGATGTTATCTGTCTTTCTCCTGCAAATAATTCAGTTTTCCAGCCCTGTCCTAACTTAAGCTCTGTTCTTGACTTAAACAGCAAAGAAAAAAAAAATCCGGCTAAACTGGAGAAGCACAAAGCATAAAAAATTAGCCAAATCCTCTCCCTACCCTATTAAATGTATAATTTGATTGTTATTCCTTAATGAGTTTGAAGCAATCAGGGCTAGAATTTTGAGGTTCTTCCTGATTTTGTAGCTGGGGTTAAGGACGAGAGTGTGGGATGACACGGGTAAGACGCTGATGTGGGAGATTCTTCCTCTGGCCTCTCTTGCCCAGAAGCCAACTCACCAAGTATGCCAAGGAATGCCCTTGTGGTGAATTTGCCAGAGCAGCTACTGTCTATATAAGTCAACTTGCTCTAATTATTTGTGGTTCCCAGTTTAACCTGGAAATCTCTCCATAGAAATACTTGGGGTTTGAGGTTTGCTGTCTCAGATTCTGAGGGCACTGGGAAAACCTGGAACAATTGTTGCAACAATCTTCATCAGTTACTTTTTTAGGTTAGATTAATAGTTGGTCTGGAGTGATTGTTTCACTCCAGATGGAATACTCAAATGGTAACTCTAAATATTCAAGTCTTGAGCTATGCATGACTTTGTTCTTGCATGACTTTCTTAGTCTCACCTTTTATGTTTCTCAATTCTTTAATTAATGAGATTATGAAAATTTCAAAGGAACTATACAAGTGTGGCACCATCAAAATGCTAGTAGAGACATGAAATTGAATTATGAAATTGGGAATAAAGACAAGTCATAGCACTTAAATTCAAAGTGCAATTTTTATCTCTTTTATTTTCAGCTGCTCATTTATTCCCTCAAGAGAAAACAAAATCCAGAGATATCAGGGGTGAAATTGTTAGATGACTAGAAATTAGCTTGTTTTCTGGGACTCTTGTACAGACATGGAAACGGTCTTTCTGTGTGTGTGTGTGTGCACGCACACACGCGTGCTGGTGGGAACTTGATGGAGGATTTAGGTAGGAAAATATCAAGCCTAAGACTCAGATAAACATGCCGACATTTCAGTGCTCACCCAGTGCTTAGCCATCTTTGGTTGGGAAACAACATGAGAACAGGCTTTGTTTTTATATTCCAGTTCATTACTGGTGGGACCTTAGCCAACAAGAAAACGCTGTCAGAACAGCTTCAGAATTCAGACAAAGAATCACGTCAGTTCTTATTTTAGACAAACTGGTTCGGCCATTCCTCCTTCAGAGAAGTAGGGTGGGTTTCCCCGGTGAGCCTAATTGAAGGGACTTGCTTCCACTTGAAAGATGTGGTAAACATCTGGCAAAGTAAGGGGAGTTTGGAACTATGTAGAAATCTTGGAAGAGACCGGGAGCCAGAGGCATAACTAACTAGATTCAGGGCCAGGGTCACCGGTTTCATGCCTGACTCCTCCATTCATTTGACTTTGACCTTGGATATAACTTGGTTATGTGTTTCCCCTCTGTTGAATGGGAATGATGAGATGATGAGTCACATTTACCACTGGGACAATTAATTGTGAACAGCTAAAAAGCACTTTACAAATAAGGGCTTCCACAGGGGCCCAATTATGCTCAAATAGCCAGAAAAATTTTGGTGGTGTACAAATTCCTAGGCAGTAACAATAAACTATAGATTTTGCTGCTTAAGAAAACACGCCCTTCCATAATTTCAGGACAGTTGCAAGCTTTTATTATCAAAGGACATTTCATAGAAGAATATGGAGTGTAGAAACAGTAGGTAAGACCAAAGATATTGAAAGGGATTTTCTTCCATTCATTAACTCAACACATATTTATTCAGCTTTTTCTATGATTTATGGACTGGGTTGGAAATAACAATTAAACACAGAAACTCTTGCCTTATGAAGCTCCCTGTCTAGTGGAGATGCAAAAAAGGAAAATGGTAGTAGTAAATTCTGGTCCTAGAGGTATGGGTAAGTAACCTCTGTGTCTTAATTTTTACATCTGAGAATTAGAGATCATACCCATCCCTAGCATTCACTCTAAGATTAAATGAGTATTTCATATAAACTAGTTAGCACAGTGTCTGAAAACAGTGAGTATTTATGGTAATATGGAATATCTTTATTGCAAATGTCTTTTTTAAAAATTAGATCTTTATATAATTAATCATTGGAGGAATTATTTTTAACTGTTGGAAGACTTCCATAGATAGAGGTGGGTTTGAAAAGAAAATGAAGAATTAGACATTTCAATAGCCTCACATATGATTATAACTTCATTCCCAATGACAAAGAGGCATCATGGTAGGCTTTAAAAACACAAATAGGAGTGCTCAGCTGGCTCAGACAGACAGGCGTCTGTCTTGGGCTCAGGTCATGATCTTGCAGTTTGTGGGTTCGAGCTCTTCAGGGGGGCTCTGCACTGACCGTGGAACCCTCTGGGATTCTCTCTCTCTCTCTCTCTCTCTCTTTGCCCCCTCCCCACTTGTGCTCTCTCTCAAAATAAATAAATAAACTTTAAAAAATTAAAATGATTAAAAAAACAAATAAACAAGAAATGGAAGACAGTAGAACAGGATTCTAGAGTTGGCTATGCTGCAACTTTACTGTGAAATCTTGGAAAACTCAACTTTATGGGCTTCAGTTTCTTCATCTATAAAATGGGTTGGTAGTCATAATTGTGGTCTATTTCAATCCTAAATTTGATGACTCTATTTTTGAACAGTAGCAGTCAACAAAATGCAGTGCCACTGCTAATTTCTTTTCGGTGGGGGCTAAGACATGAGCCTGTGCTAGTAAGCATTATTTGCATGCATAGGAGAAGAATAATAGTATAAATGAGGAAAAATGTTCTAGACTTAATCCTTAATAGAAGGATATATATATATATATATATATGTATATATATATATGTATATATATATATATATTTAGTACGTTTGTGCTTACTCCCACATATATATCACTGTTGCAGATTACTGTGGATAATGTTGCTTAAATTGGTAAGCAAATCAGACTAGTGATTAACAGTATGCCTGAGCAAAGTGGTAAGTAGGCATAGAAATCCTAAGTGGCTGAAAAATCAACCTTTTCTTTTTTTAAGTTATTTGGTTATTTTGAGAGAGAGAGGGCACAGATGAGCATGAGTGGGGGAGGGCAGAAAGAGAGGAAGAGAGAGAATTCCAAGTAGGCTCCAAGCTGCCAGCTGTGGACCCAACGTGAGGCTCAAACCCACGAACCGTGATGACCTGAGCCGAAATCAAGAGTCAGTTTAACCAACTGAGCCACCCAGGCGCCTCCGAAAATCAACCTTTAAAGAAAGTCAAGACCCTCTGCAGTCGTTAGATAAGATAAACCAGGGTTTCTCACAGTGCTGTTTCTGAACCGGCAGCATGAGCAACACCTGGGAACTTGTTAGAACTGCAAATGTTCAGACCACACCACAGACCTATTAAATAAGGAACTCTGAATGTGGAGCCCAGCAACCTGTTTAAAAAAACCCTCCGATTCTGATGAATACTCACGTCTGAGACTCACTGAATGGACTCTTGTCCAGATAAGTGGTAAGCAGAGTAAGGAGATACCAAGAGAAAATTAAGCTTGTGACTAATTGATGCATTTATGTATTTATTAAGCATCTATGAGGTGTAAAGCACTTTGCTTGATTCTGTAAGGAGATACCAAGATTTACTCTGAAATAAAATGGAACAATGTCATGATTGACAACATGGAGCCTAGTGAAAGAAAGATAATCAAAAGTTACAATCTGAAACAGATTGCCTCTCCTCTTCCTCTGGCCAGTGATGAAACCCTGGACACACCATCTCCAATCCCTGGATTATAGTTTCTTCTGCTGAATCAGAATCAGGGATTCTCATCCAGGAATTAGGAGGTGGTGGGCATATCAGAATTATCCTGAAGATTTTACTCAAAATAAGAAAGCTCTCCTTCACCTTGTCTTTAAGAAAGTATTGTACCTTTCCCATGGGCTGGGGTAGGGAAAACAAAGAAAAATAAAAATGAAAGATAACTAGACTAGATGCCCTGGAAATGACTCTGACCAGGATCAGGAAAACAAATTGGGTGGAGAATTACCGGAGAAGGATTTTAAAGGGTATGTAGAGTAATCTGGGGAGTGAGGCCATTTATAGATTGAGAATAAACCGTATAGTTCTCAAGAACCGAGAAATAGCCTCTCAGGGACCAGGTGCTTTGGCTTGGTGGTAACATGAATGAGAGCTGAGTACACAGAGTACTTTTCTTCCAAGGATTTGATCTCTATTGTTTCTTTCATTTTCTTGGCCTCTCCGTGAGATAGGCGTGGGTGGGTGCTATTTCCCCATCTCCTTGTAAACAGGAACACCAGGAAAACCTGTACCTTTGATTGGAGCAAGCTCCATCAGTCAACAAATATTTATGAAGTATCTGACATTATTTCCTGGCATCCCTTTTTTCAAAGGAATGTTGTAAGGATGTCCCTTCATTTGGTGCAATATAGAAGGAGACTCAATGAATTAAGGGAAAATTAAGGTTTTATTGCTTGTCTAATATCGCTGAGAGGGATAGTAGGGACACAGGCTTGGGTACTTGTTCTACTAAGCACAGTTTATCACCATGACTCATTCCTGCCCTTGAAGGCTGCTCTTTCTGCAGCCTGCTAATGACCGACTGTGAGGTTGGAGTGTGGTAAGGTGAGACCTCCATTAACCAGGAAAGGTGGTTAAATCAAGTTTTCTTACCAACCAAAGTTCAAATTAAAAAAAAAATTATATATCCAGGAATAACATATTAGTGCAAACAGTTTTAGGACAGGGATAGGAGACCTTTGTCTCAGCCTTGCCTCTGCCATCCAGTGGCACCATGATGTTTGACTCAACCTTTCTCATCCATAAAATGAAAGGGTCGTTCCAAATAATCTTTATGGCTCCTTTGTGCACTCTTTTGAGATTTTATACTTTCTTTCTGATGGGCAGAAGCATCAACGTCCCAACATTAATTTGTATCCAGGCCTGCAGCAATAAATTGAGAAAATGAGAGAAAATGACCCAGTGTGATCTGAAAATAAGTAAAACACTTCGTGTTACTTTTTGGAGAAAAATGTGGTATCAGCTTGTTTTAATATATTTCAGTATATTTGGTGTAGGTTCATTTTGATTTACTTGCAAAGTAATGTATATTTAAAATATTTGCAAATCCAGTTATCTCCGAGTGATAAGACAGCAGGTGATTTTAGTTTTGCTCTTTATTGTTTGTTACAACTATGTAATGAACATATATTACTTATGTATTAAGAAAAATAGGTAATAAAAATGAACATTGTGGAAATAGAACCAAAGAGGTTAAAAGCTGAAAAAGTCCATGGGTCTAGTCCAAGCCACTCATTTTCAAATTGAAAAACTGAGAACCAGAGAGATAAGGGACTTGCTCAAACTCTCTGAACCTGTTGGAAGCAGTCTTGGGACAACTGATCAAGTTTCTAGTTTCTTAGCTCTGTACTCTTTTACCATAGCATACTTCCTTGTATTTTTCCATTTTCTTCTTTAAAAAAAAAAAAGGAGACCACCAATAATAATTGGACATTCTTGTTATTTCGATTCTGCTTAATTAAGACTTGGTAAGCCCCATGGAGTTGATCTGTTGGAACCCAGCCTTTACCAACAGACTGTGGCCAAAATTCATGTGTTGTATGTCAAGAGTGGCCATTGTTTTGGTGTTGTGTGTCTCTGCTTTGCTGTGCATGTTGCGGGAGGTGTTTCACATAAAATTCCCTCCCGATCATCATAGACATCATCAGGAACACATTCAGGAAACTAAAGAGGGCTGAGGAACACGACAGAAATGAGCCAAGGAGCACAAAGGCCAAGGAGGCGAAGAGAACAATGCCCTAAGCTTGTTACCCCAGTGATGTAAGCACACAAGACGCTCATTCGCAGGTAGCAGTGCCTGTGTGCAAAGACCCAACAGTCTCTTTACATAGGCCTCGTTCATTCTGATGATTTCAGGGAAAAAAAGAGGGACTTATTTTTGTCAGTTTGGAGTTAACTGATCTGTATAAATGATCTAACTGCATTATTACTCCAAATGAGAGGTTCTTCTGGGTAATGAATGACAAACATATGTTCTACAGAATGAAGAATGTTAGCAAGTGGATATGATGGGGACTATCTGTATATGGAAACCAAGTTAGGTGAACACTTTTGGCTTAAACTGTAAATAAGTTTCCTCAAAAACAAGCCTATCTGCCCCCCATCTTCATATGTAATTTCTACTAATAAATATTTCTTATGCTTTACATCTTTGTGGAAAAATTGCCTCCCACACAAGCCCCACCTTCCAGCCAGGTCCAAGCCTCTCTCCACCAATGTTATCATTATACTCAGGACTCCAGCTGCCTTTGGTTATGAGTATTTCATGCAAATCTGAACCAAAGAGAGCAAAACATAAAAAGCTGCCATTTTTTCCTTCCCATTTCCCCAAGTTAAATAACAGTTTATTCTGCAAGCTTTCAAATCACTCCCACAAAATCAGCAATCCAATACAATTGACACATTCATGCTAATCCACCCAGAAGTAAATACACTGTGGTAAAATTGTGACATTTGCAAAGACCATGGCTCCCCAATTACTGAAGAATTAACTAGGGATATAATGCAGAAGGGCCAAGTGTGATTCAGTGTGGAGAGAAGCAGCTTTGCCATTCTGTGTCTAATCCTCAAGAGGAAACTTTCTATACATTCGAGAACTTAAAAGGGAAGTGTGGATAACTTTGACATTCCCTTTCAATAAAAAGGTTGCATTGCATTTTCTTTTTTTCAACCTAAGGGCTGCCACAGGGCCCCTAAGGGATACTGGCTTGGGATTTTTTTTTTCTTTTCTGGATGTAGCCACTACTAGAATAGACACAAACCTTTGCAGGAATGTTTGTCATGAAAGCACAGTCCATTGGGTCCAATAGTTGTTGGATGTCTGTAGAAAGAAAAGAGAATTTAGCTAGCTCTGCTTTTCTTGGGTCTTGGGATGGGAGTAGGCAACGCTGGATTTGAACCCAAGATTTGCCCTATTACTAATAATGGCACTGGGAAGAACCATTTGTTAATTGCTGTACAAATTACTGGAGTTTTTATATGCATTTTTGCCTTATGTTGACCCTGTGAGGCAACAGAGTTACTGGTTAGTCACTCCTGTTTTATAGATGAGGAAGCTGAGGATCAGAGATGTTGTTAAGGTGTTATCTAGTAGCAGCCACTTCCCTCATACAGCAAACAAGCCCAGGCAGAAGTCCAGAAAAGGTAGCTGTTTCACCTGGCATCACACAGCAAATCTGATGCTGGACAGGGTATAATTGGTCTGGAATTTCCAGCCCATTGCTTAGGTCACTAGACCATGTCATCTACATGTGTCCAGCCTGGCCTGGGAGGTGAGCCACCTCACATATTATCCCCTAGGCCAGGAAATTGTTGCTGGGCTCTGACTGGGTCAAAGCGAGCACAACAGTCATAGACAGGTAGTTGGGAGAGGAAATAAAACACTAATGATGTTCTTTGCATTTATAAGAGCATCTCCCGTCCCTATAAATGGACAGCTTGGTTAGACTACTCTGTAGTCATAATAAATAAAGACTTGCCACCACTTTAATCTCTGATCCCAGGCCACCCACAGCTTTTAGGAAAATGCCTGACTGAGCAGACAGCTTCACAGACTCTAGACTGTGTCCGATCAGGAGGGGAAGAACATTCCGGAGGTGTGGGCCCTCTGGGAGAAGGCTAGTCTGCTTCCAGACAACTCCTAGATTGCATGCAGGCAGTTTTGCCTAGAGAGCATTGGACATCCCAACACCATAGTGGGGAGTCAAGAGAAACATTTTTCTTTGACTGGGCACTTGAGTATAATAAAGTAAGTTTTATTGAGCATGTACTACATGCAGGACTAAAATCAAATATTTAACAAATGCTAATAATCAATGGTGCAAAACATTACATGCTGAATCTTCTTCTCCCAAGATATGAGCTTCATCAAAAAAAAAAAAAATTAAATTGTAGTGGGGAAAGAAATCAAGTTTTTGAAGACAGGGAGAGAAGAGGATGAAAGAATTGTGGTCAATGGTTGTTATGCTTGTTAAAAGCACCATTTATAAACTTGAACTCACTTGGTTTAGAAACAGAAAGTGCATTTTGTGCAATTTGTTCATAAAATGATGGTTCTTTTGTATGTTCCGGGTTATGAAATCCAAAAGTGAAAATTTCAGGAAGATATGGAAAAAAGAGCTTCTCCCAGAACAATCTTTAGAAATACGTGTCTTTTTCTGATTTTTTTGTTGCTACTTTACTCCAAGAACTTAAATTATAAATATATTTTCTTTTTTTTTCTTTTTTTAAAATGTTTATTTATTTTTGAGAGACAGAGTGTGAGCGGGAGAGGGGCAGAGAGAAAGGGAGACAGAATCTGAAGGAGGCTCCAGGCTCTGAGCCGTCAGCACAGAGACTGACATGGGGCTGGAACTCACAAACCACGAAATCATGACCTGAACCAAAGTCAGATGCTTAACCAACTGAGCCACCCAGGTGCCCCCTAAATATGTTTTCTTTTTTAGAGTTACTAAGTAACTTTAACAAAGATTGTTGTGAGTAAAAAATGTGGTTGTTAGCAAAACCAGACAAAAACCCAACAGAACTACACACATACACACAAAACACACTGAGAATCCCCCACATCCATCAAATTAAAGTTATTCTGTTATTTTCCTGCATTTGATATTTAGTTTTCCTTTGCATAAGCATTGATTATCTAATGACTTACTAATTTTTATGGTGTTTCCCCCCCAATAAATTAGTTTCTATTTGACCTGAAGTACCTATTGCCTTCAGTTGCCTTCAGGGGGACCTCTGTGTCCTTGGTTGGCTTTAAACCTTGCATCTCCCCAGCAGGGAGGAACTCAGCAGGGGGAGCCTTACCTTCTTTAGTTTCCACCTGTGGACACATGCCAGCATCTGCCCTCATGTTCCCCTCTGGGGCTGGAGGAGGGTGCAGGAGGAAGGACAGGAGGAATTGGAACTCCACACTGGGACAGGAGTTTAAACATTTGGTTTCTGCTGTCCATTCATGAAAGATGTCTGATAATTGGTAGATATGGAAAATAGGGGATTCTTTTCAAAATGAAGGATAAAATAATTTAAATATAAAAGATAAAGAAAACCAAAGCTGTTACAATTTACTGAGTGAAAAACTTTACAACAGGTGCAAGTGTATTTTACCCCTCTCTGTGTCTGCTCCCTTGTCAATTAATATTGAGTAAACACTTCCTAGTATGTGCCAGGCCCAAGGCCTTATACTGGGGCTTTGGAAATGAATGACACAATCTTTGCAGTATCTGGGCCAGCCATTTCTCACATGTTGTTTAATTTTTATTTTCAATAATGCTCTAAGATACATATCTTTACCCCCATTTCACAGATCAAGGAACAGCCTTGGAAAGTGTAAGCAACTTACCCAAGGTCATGTAATGAGTGAATGGAGAGCTTGAAATGGCTTGATGATCCCAAAGTCCCTGCTCGGTCACCCGGGTTATAGTCCCTGGTCTGTGGCTGGTTATCAGCTCTTGAAGCATCTGATGCAAGATGGTAAGATTTCAGAAGAGCTCCAGAAAAGGGTGGTGGAGTGTAAGAAGTATGAGAACATCCAAGTAGGAGTGGAAAGGGAGAGCAGGCCTGTGAAAGAGGCAGGCAAAGGCTGAACTAAACAAAACAGGGTGACTGGGGTGTGTATTTGTGTGTGTGTGTGTGTGTGTGTGTGTGTGTGTGTGGCAGCAGGCGTGGGGATCTGAGGGAGGTTGGGGAGTGATGGGGGTGGGATGAGGGCATGGGGATCTGAGGGAAGTGGGGGGTGGGATGGGTGGGGGAGGGGGGATCTGAGAGACATGGGGTGGGGGGAGGCTGGCTAAGCAGGCAGTGCAGGCCAGTTTGAGTAGGGGCTTGAAAGCCAGACCAAGGGGTTTGAATCTGAAGCTAAGTTTTGAATCTGAGATTAAACCCTCTAGCTATTGGAGGATGGCAGAGATTGAATTTTGGTGGGAAAAATCCATTCCCAATGCAGCCATACCATAGAGAGAAATGAGATATTCACTGACTATTTCAAGATCCATCTATAATCATTCATTCTTAGATTCTTCTACAGTTTCAAGGTGATTGTTCTATTCAGGACTTAATGTGATTTACACATGCCTAAGAACTCCCCTTGAGAAGGACTTCAAAGATCTCACATATGGACCTCCTCTTGGTTGAATCTAGAAAAAGGAACCAGAAAATAAGCAGATCTTTGCTGAGGACATATGATGTGCAAAACATTGTTCTAGGCATGGTTGGGAACAAGACATAATGCAAAAAAAAAAAAAAAATGTGCCTAGCAATACAGGGAAATCTTGAGACAGGATGTCATAGCCATCCCCTGAAATACTTTCTGTTGGTTTGACTTGATCTGGACAGTGGTCCATGAGACAAGGCAGAATTGACAAATATCAGACTGTCACAGAAGCGGAAGGGTACCGAGCAAGGGCATCTGTTTAAGTTGGGGCCAATGGAAAGAGGCGCATGAAACTTTTTGGTAAATTTGAAGTCGTCTCTGTTTTACAGAAAAAGAAGTGGTAAAGGTGAAGATGACCATGATGAAGAAGATGATGGTATTGATGATGACTGGGAGACGATGGGTCTGACTCGTTCCTGTTTTTCTCATTTGAACACGAAAGGCCTGAAAATCGATGGTATCTGAAAGACATTAAGCCAGTTGCAAACTAATATTTCACTTACCACAAATCTTTTTTCATGTTAATAAACTTTGGCTAGTAGGATTCCTTGGGGCAGGGAGTGTATATCCTGAAAAGAAATATTGAAAAATTAGAGAAACATTCTTATTGCTAATGACTTGGTCAACTGAGAGTGGGTAATAGGCCTCATTTCTGTTTGTTATTAGGCATAACATGTTTTATTCCTTAGTGTAGAAAATATGAGCTTTTGATATCACTGCTTAGTATAATTGACTCTCTGAGCCCTGTTTGAACTTAGTGATTCATCATTTTTCAAATTAGCAGGGACACGGGTAGGGTAATCTGAGGCTGTAATCAGTAAAACCTTCCGAATGCTTTCCATAATAATGGATTAGGCTTTCATTTGTTGTATCTCTTATTTCTGTTACTGTGTGAGCTTAGGATGTCAATTTAAGCTCATTAGTTTAATTTTTGAGATGTTTCTCCTTGCTTCTGACAGCTATAAGAAGCATGTCCACTTGATGCATGCTGCCTTATTTGTTGAATCTGGCAGCAGTGACCCCCCCCTTGTAAAAGACAAGATACTCAAGTGTCAAGCGCTTACCGGGTCATCTATCTTCCTCCGCCTTCCACCCACTGGGCTGGACCACATGCACCCACTGTTTGGGCCCCTTCTCTGCTCTCTTTTTGCCATTATGCTGTTGTCAATTCCACCGTGTATTCAGTGATTAATCATCATTTGGAAGGTTCTGCTGGGAGCCAACAGAAAGGGGAGTATTCCTGCAGGTGGTTTCTCTCTGATTAGTCAAAAGTGCCAATGACCTGCTGCTGGGGCTTTGTCGTAAGGAGGGGAAGATGGTGTGTTCTTTTTCTTTTGTGGCAATGCGTTTGAGTTTTATAAACCTGGGAAATAAACTTAACTGTACAAACATTAGAACAGGTCTTTTAAAAGTGTTCCCTAGAGACACTGTTTTCAGTTGAATCACATTTAGACTCACAACTCGCTTACCTCTCACTCTGAGGTTTTCGTATTTTTTTTTTTAACCTTAGGGCATGAGGGTACACGTTTATCAACTTAAGTGCCTAAAAATAACTCCAAGGGAGATGAGAGATCTCATGGTTTACCAGCAATTACTTCTCACTGAGGCAATGTATTTAATATTTTTACCTTTGACAGTCACAAAGATGGATAATGTTGGTATTTAACTTGGCTCATATTACTCTTTTATATTATTTATTTAGGAAAAGAATCTCTGATGGTGAAGGTTTCCATTATACGGTTTAATGATGGCTACTTCTCTTAAAAGAATAAAAAGCATTTAGAAGGATGGATATGCTGGAAGATTTTCCGAAGAGGCTCAGGCTCTTGTCAAAGCGGGGGTGCCTGGTGTGTGGTGGTGAGGTGTGGCCAGGAAGTCAGTGTGGCTCTGGGAGGTGAAGGGAAGGGGATCAGGGAGGATGGGGAGGAGTGAGGGAATGCGTTCTGCCTACTTCCAGCTGGACCAGTCCCTCCACCAATTCCCATGCATGTGATTTCTAAGTGAGTAGGCAAGGTTTCCAGAAAGAGGAAAGACCGTCTGTGGACAGAGAGAAAGAGTATGAGTGTACACAAACTTTTTTTCACTTCTCATGAGTGTAAGAAGGATGAGTAGGCTCAGAGAGGTGTACTAATTTCAGAAGTCTTATTCCCGTGGGCAAATTCAGAGATCCCAGATACTGTTCTGCGGATTTATTCATTATTTTCATCCTCTCCCAATGCGGAGTTGCTCTCAACTGACGTGTGGATAAAAGAGACTAAACATGTCAAGATTCCAGAACCAAATATTGGTGTCTGGTATTTACTTTGAGTAGCAAATTATCTCCTCCTCCCCAGGCTCCCTCCTCTTTGCTGGGGATTCAGGCTTTTGCTCGGATCTTTGCTCTTTTTGGTCTGAGACTGAGCATGGCATTTGGAGCCCAGGAATGATCCCTATGTGGGTGGAGGAAACAGTGGTCACTGGAAGCATCCTGCTGGTGTGCATGGCTGGTGTGTGTGTGAGAAGTAGGGAAGGGATCCCTCCCCCAGGACAGCTGCCTCTTGGGCAAGGAGCTTGGACAAGTATTGGGGTGATTTGCAATTCACCAGTTAGTCTTTAACAGGCCAGTTCCCTGGGGACTGGGAGCAGCTGTTGCCTGACAGGGAGATGGGCAAGAGTGACAGCTGAGTGGCCAGCCTGGGAGGTGGCTGGGAGTCCTGTGGTGGAGGAAGGGCTCTTGCAGAAGATGGCTCAAGAATAAGGGACCCACATGGATGTGTGAGGAGCAGGGGTGGATGTAGAGAGCGGTCCAAAGCCCTTTCCTGGGCAGCATCAGCAAAGCACTGAAGGCAAGCCCCAGTGTCCCCTCCTGACCTTCTGGCTTTCTGCCCACCACCCCCACATCTAACCCTGCTCTAGGAGCCTTTTCCCACCCTCTGGTGTAAGAGGCTGATGAGGGCTGGAGTGTAATCTGTTCCAGGTGAAGATTGCTTTTGAATGGACATCATGACTGTGAGCAATGGCTCCCAAAGTGTGGTCCCTGGGCCAGCAGAGTTAGCATTACTTGGAAATTTGTTAGGCAAATTCCTAGGCCCTACCACATACCTACTGAGGCAGAAACTCTGGGAGTTAGGACCCAGCAATCCAGTTTAACAAGCCCTCCCGGTGATTCTGATGTGTGCTAAAGTCTGAGAATCACCGACCTACAGTGACTGCACTATGACCAGTGGTATTTGGTGCATTTGCCGGTGAATTGAGGCAAAAGAACGCTAGGGAGAACAGGGCTTCAGGAGCCGCATCTTCTCACCCCTCCCAAGAGGCAACCTACACTACGTGCTACTAAAGCCATCCTACCCATGGGTCCTAAGTTGCTGAATTCAACAGAGTAAAAATAGCCTTTAGAATTAATTAGCCAGAGTATTTCAAACTTTGGACAAATAAACTGTTGAAACACTTGAGCAGATGTGGCTTCCCTTTCTTGTTCCTACTGCTCAAGTTAAGCTTTCCAGTTATTCTCCTGGAGTGGAACCATTGCTTTTCAGGGAGTGATTCTCCAAGGTCTGGGTGAGAGAGAAAGGGGATCTGTATTTATTAAGATCTGGCAAGCAAGTTGTGCTAATAAAGAACATTGGGATAGGGGCACTTGGCTGGCTCAGTCGGTTGAGTGTCCAACTTCGGCTCAGGTCATGGTCTCACAGTCCATGAGTTCGAGCCCCGTGTCAGGCTCTGTTCTGACAGCTCAGAGCCTGAAGCCTGCTTCAGATTGTGTCTCCCTCTCTCTCTGCCCCTTCCCCACTCACACTCTGTCTCTTTCTCTCTCAAAATAAAATAAAAACATAAAAAAAAAAGAAAAGAAAAGAACATTGGGATATAGGGAATTCCCCAGTGGTTGGCAAACTCTATCTCCAATGCAGGCCCCTGCCTCAGGAATGGCACCAAGGAACATTTCATGGAAGAGAATGGGACCTTAAGAAAGTTAGGATTGTGTCCAGAGCAGTGGTCAGTACAGCACAGTAGGTCCTTGGTAGTTTCTTATTGAATTGAAAACCTCCTCAACTTCATTTCAAGAGCCTGTTTGTGACTCTTCATTCATACATTTATCTCAACCCTCTTGAACCTAATTTTAATTTTGGTTTATATAGGATCTTGCAGTAACATGTCCCAGATGAGGTAATGAATTTACTACCCACAGTGTAATGGAATGTGTCCCTTTATTTATCCTAAAACGACCTCTTCCAAGTTTCAGGGTTCTTATCTGAAATCTTAACTCTTAGATTTGGCTGTTGATTGCTTCCGACTTGGTCTGAGATACTCTCTTTGTGATTGTGCAAAGATGAGTCAGTAGTGCAGATCAGTCCTGCCACACCACACCAGGCTCAGAGAGAAACTCTTCAAGGAGAGCAATGTCATCTGACGCCATTCCAGGGCCTAGCTCACCTCTGCTAGAGTCAGTGGTCATCTCCATAATGTAGTTTAGGAACTCACAAAGACCCCACCACACCCCTCCGGAATCAGTTCTACCAGCTTCAAGTTCTACCCGAAAACACACTGCTTTGGGCAAAATGTTTCCTTTTCAAGTATTTTCTCCTACTGATTTAATTTCCATAAGGTTAGGGAGCATGCCTCAATCATTTTTTGTTAGCCCTTTCTGCCTGTCAGAGAGTCTGAAATAATAGGCTTGCCATAACTCTTTGTGTTTATACATGCACATATTCTTAGAGAGGGAAAATGAGTTATTCATTTACTCCTTACTATGAATGGGATGTGAGGGTGGAGACAAATGATTGAGGCATGCTCCTTGCCTTTGTGAAAGTTAAATCTAGTAGGAGAGCATACTTGTAAAGGAGTTGCTCTACCCAGAGAAATGAGTTTCCAACGGTAAAAGTTTAGGCATTTTTGATCTCGCCAACTGGTCCAGCCACACAGGACTCATCTTCCTTCCTCACTCTCCTGCGTGGTGTCTAGAAGGGACCTCAATTTAGAGAAAAAGTTCTGTCCATTCTCTGAAAACCAGGGAGAGCAGGACAGCATGAGTATTCTGGTGACAGGAAAAAAAAAAGAAAAAAGAAAAGGATACACTGAAATAACAGCTAACATTTACTGAGTGTTTACTGTGTGCCAGGAATTCTTAAATGCACTTAATAGGTGTCAGCTCACTTGATTCTCATAATAACTCCTGGAAGTAAACACTCTTCGTATCCCGGTCTTAGAGAAGGGAAAATCAAGGTGCAGAAAAGTTAAGTGACTTGCTAAAAGAGACCCAGCTAGTAAGTGGAAGAGCTAGAATTCAAACCTAGACAGTTAGATTTCAAAGCCTGGCTCTGAAACAATATGCTGTACTGCCTCCCTGCAGAGGAAAAGGGACACAGAAAGGCAAAATCAGGGCCAGAGGCTAACTACCTCTGCTCCAGCATTTCCTGAGCATGAGCCTACCTTGGCCTGTACTAGAGTTCCAGGGAACCAAGATTGGATACTGCTAGGATGCTGGGAGAAAAGGCGTAGACAGAACACTGCTTTATCAGGTAGGGGAGGGAAAGGCTTATTTAGAGGGAGATCAGAAGCCCCCTAATTATTTGATCAGTTCTTTCTGGAAAGCACTTAGTTGCTATGGTAATGAGTACTCTATAAATATTAATAGAATAAGGCCAAACAGAATATTACCCCATTAACGCAGAGGCTCACAAAATTAGCCTTGAACATCATGGTCTAATGATGGACCACTCCGTCATTTTGTTTTAAATCCCACTGAACACATGTGCTAGCTCCGGACCTCATAGTGATTAGTAACAAAGGTCTGGAGTAAATACCGTCATGTTGCTTTTGAAGCTCAGCCCATCTCTTCTCAAGTGCTGTGCACATCATATATTTTCACAGTTTCAGTGTTTTTAGTGGAATATAATAGAAACAACTGTTATTCTGATTACTTGACATTATATTTAGTAACAGCTCATGGGATTTTAGCATTGAAGGACTACGGATAGATTCATCCAATTTAGAGCAGGAAAGGATCTTAGCGATTGGTTAGACTGGGAGTCTCAAACTCAAATGCCTACAGAGTCAAGGCAGGTAAGGTAAATGAGAGAAGCCGGCTGCACACAAGACAGTTGCAAATGGCAGGCATTGCGGCATGCCTGTCGCTTGAAATCTTATTAAAAAAATTTTTTGGGGGGGGTGCCTGGGTGGCTCAGTCGGTTAAGCATCCGACTTCAGCTCAGGTCATGATCTCACAGTCTGTGAGTTCGAGCCCCGCGTCGGGCTCTGTGCTGACAGCGCAGAGCCTGGAGCCTGCTTCTGATTCTGTGTCTCCTTCTCTCTCTCTACCCCTCCCCCGCTCATGCTCTGTCTCTCTCTTTGTCAAAAATAAATAAACTTAAAAAAAATTTTTTTTTAACGTTTATCTACTTTTGAAGTGTAGTGGGAGAGGGGCAGAGAGAGAAGGAGACACAGAATCCGAAGCAGGCTCCAGGCTCTGAGCTCAGCACAGAGTCCGATGCCGGGCTCAAACTCACGAGTGAGATCATGACCTGAGCTAAAGCTGTACACTTAACTGACTGAGCTACCTAGGCGTCCTGAAATCTTATTTTAGATGCAGTGTATTTGTTTACTCATTTCCCCTCCATTTCTGGATTTCAGGTGATACAAAGAAATGCAATAAAAAAAATAGGATGAGGGGAAATAACCATAAGAAAAATAAAACTAAGGATAAAGTTAATGAACATAATGATTTTAAAGTTCCGTATAGTTCCTAGATGTATATCACAAATCCTGAGCTTCCTAGCAGCCAGTGTAAAGAAAGGAACAGAACCAAATAGTTAGAAGCCCAGATTACATTTGATTCTGAAGCCTAAAGACACCCTGTGGGCTCCCTTCTTTAAACTCTGCTCTTCTTTCCTTCTCTCTTGGTCCTCCTCCCCTTTAATAATTCCTCCTGAGCTACTTTTGTAAACAACTTTCCCCATACGGATCCCTTGGTGTTCATCCTAGCCTGCTTACCCACAGCTGAGGCTTCAACAGTCAGCCAGCAAATGTTGAGCACTCACACTTTCCCCCACTAGCTCAACGTTCTCTTCTAACTTCTAGATCTACCCATCCAAATCCAGTCGCCTAGTACAGATCTCATCACAGACATCCCTCATGTCATCACACCCCAAACTGAATTTATCACCTTCCTCTGCTCTCTACTCTTCATGCCTTTTACTCTTAGACCAGCCATTCACCCTTGTCTAGTAAATTACACCTCCAGCTCTAGCCGACAGGTTGCCCTGAGTAGACATCTGGGATTCATGTTTGAACCTTTCCTTCTCTCTCTCTGTACGTGGTTGAAGAGACCCGCTAGTGTTGCATCTTCTGTATCACACAAATCTCTAGAGCCTTCATATAAAGCCACATCCCTTAGCAGGGAGCATGTGAAGTGTCTTTCCTACCTCCTTTTGCCTCAGTCACTTGGAAATGACCGGTCATATGAAGAAAGACTCCGGATGAGCTACACATGGTCTCCTTCACAAGGACCAGTCCTCTGCTAGGAGCATTTCTTCCACCATGTCTTCTGTTACATGACGATTTTTAGTTACCCAGAATCCTTCACCTCTTTCAGAAAGCCCTTTCTGAACCTTCTTCCCCAGGTTTAGTATAGGAACCTTCCTCTATGCTCCAACAGCAGACATTCTTGACCTGGCATCCAGGGACCCCTGCATAATTCCAAGAAACTTTGATTAAGGAATCTTATGGCTTATGAAACTCCAGGTGTAAATGAATTCAAGGACCAGAGGCTTAAATAAGCATTCTAGAGTTGACTTCTCTATTTGTCTTCTTTGATTTTCTCTCTGTTGAATTCTTTCCAGGCATGTTTTCCCATGTGGTAGATCCTCACAGCTTCATACCTATCTTAGAAAAAAAAATCCACAAATCTGCCTTTTTCCTTTTAAAAATTTCCCATTTCTCTTCCAATAAAGATGAAAATCCTTAACATGGTGTACCATGCCCTACATAATAGCCTCTTCCTACTTCTCCAACCTCATTTGTCAATCTTTTGTTGTTCCATTTTTTTTTTCTTGAGAGTGAGGATGCAAGTGAGCCAGGGGCAGAGAGAGGGAGGGGAAAGAGAGGGAGAATATCCCATGTAGGGCAGAGAGAGAGAGAAAAAGAGAGAAGCAGGGCTCACCCAAAGCAAGGCTTGTGTTTACCCGAAGTGGTGCTTGATCATGTCCTGAGCCAAAGTCAGATGCTTAACCGACTGAGCCACCTAGGTGCCCTGCTGTTCCTTTGAAGTAAAGTACCTTCTTTCTGGCTGCTTTTGAGATTTTTCTCTGTGCCATTGTTTTTCACAGATTTCGTACAATATACTTAAGGTTTTGCTGGTTTGTTTTGGTATTTTACATTCCTGGTGCTTCTTGAGTCTATCCTTTTAAGTCTTGTGTCAATTCTGAATACTCCTTGGCTGATTTCTTCACACATTTCTTCTGCTCTGTTCTCTCTCCTCATCTTCTAGGACTCAATGACACGTAAGTTAGAACGTTTCATTCTGTCCCATGTGACTCAGGCTTTTATGTAGATTCAATGCTTTTCTTTTCTGTCCTTCATTCCTGATATTTCCTCCTGACCTGTCTTATTCACTTCTCTTCATTTTTATCAAGTTTTCTGTTTAAAACATCTGAGGAGTTTTTAATTTCAGTTACTGTATTCTCAGTCCTGGAATGTCTATTTTGTTATTTTTTTGGTAGACTCCAGTTCTCTGCTAAAATTCTCCATCCTGACCTCTCTTTTACTAAATATATCAATCAGGGTTGTTTAAAAATCCCTATCTGATAATGCTCAGTAGGCATCATCAACAGAGTCTATTTCGTTGTCTATATATATGTTTTCTTTTGGTCCTGTCTGTTGATGCATCTGATAACTTTTGATTGAATGCTGAACATTTTTAATGAAAATCCCTCCAGAGAAGATTTAGTTTCTGGCAGACATTTAGAGTAGAAGTAGCTTGCATCAACCCAATTAGGAATTGAACTGGTTCTAGGCTGGGTTTCTGTCTTCATGAGGTCCAGTCAATTCCCCAATTGCTCTTATTCCTAAAAAAAAAAAAAAAAAAAAAAGTCCTATAGGAGTCTAATCTGAGAGCCTGAGGTAATTACCAGACACCTTCTCCTCAGTGTCCCTGAACTTTTTATCTGCCCTCCATCCTGAGCCTATTAATTGCTGTGTTTAGCTCCCTAGACTCTTCTCTGTTGCTTTCTGCCTAGCCTCTGTGTCTCTGAGTCCAGTCAGCTTCTGAGTCAGCAAATGAATGCCTCAAGGGTAAGAGTGGTTCAAACAATCAGTCTCAGCCTATCTTCTCTAGGTTTCTTTTTTTATCTTGGTCCCTTACATCCTGGATGACTTAGTGGCCATGAACCTTAATTTCTGTCCCCTGGTCCCATGAGACTATCACAATCTCCTTCTGTCCCACTGTTTTCTGCTTGCCTCTCAGAGCCTCTGCCTGAGCTGCACCAATGGGCAAACCAGCAGATGTTTAGAGGACAGAGAAAGGTAGAAGTGGGGCTTATCTCAAAAACATCCCTTTTCTCTGGGATCTTGGTCCCTCAAGTCTGCTGCTGTTCTGCTCTCCAACTGCCTTCAAACAGTTGTGTGTTCATACAGCTCTTCTAGTTGTTCCTATGGGCTGTGTATGTCTGCTCAGTTGATCTTTGTTTATGGGGAAAAACCCTAAAAGCCAAGGAATCTGATCAGATTCATTCAACAGCAACAACATTCACAACATTTCAGGGCTGTTTGCTTCCAAGATCGTTAATCTCCCTTTGTGAGAGGGAAATGTGAGAAGAAATGTGTTTTATAATTATGGCACCACTGCATACATTTTTAGGAGGAGTTTTTTTTTGGGGGGGGGGGATTCTCATCCCTAACTAAGTGATTAACTAACTAACTAGCCTCACCAGTTAACATTTGTGGGGGCACTAACTACAGGCCAGGGAACTTTTTAGGAGTTCTACATATGCTATTTCATTTATTCCCCATAATAACTTTGAGAGAGGAGTTCTTTTATTATTCCTGTTTTTTTAGATGAGAAAACTAGTGTGCAGAGATGTTGGGTGATTTTGTAAGATAACTCTCCTCATAACTGGCGAAGCCAGAGTTTTAACCCAAAAAGTGAATCCAGAGTCCCTGTTCCCGATCACCAAATTATTTGCCTTTTTCCAATGACCAAATTATTACCTTTGCAGTGACGGCAAAGGCAAATGAGAAATCCTGAAAGTATTTTGAGTAATAACAATGTCTTAAGAATAAGTTTGTGAACTCAGCATAAGAGATAAATCTTACTTAGATGCATAAACTTGGTTATGTCTGTTCTTATAAGCTAAATTTTTAATGGAAACACCCATATACCACACATATATATGTATACACACATATGTATCAATGTATAAACCCTGTAGTGTCTCTACATAATGATTAATTTGTGGTGAATTTGCTAGATAGAATCAAATTTCTATTCTATTATTTGTCAAAAGGTAACAAGAAAATATAATCATTTAGATGTAACATTCAGGTCCTCTTAGTTTATTAAAATCATGACTCTGAGAAGAAACACCATACTTTGATTTCTTAGCATATGTGACTCACATACTTTTCTCATTACTTAGCGGAGTTTTTTTCCCTAGTGTGTGTTACTTCAAAATCACAATTTGCCATCTCAGGATGGTACGAGTTCTCTTGAAAGCTGTTGTCCTTCTCATAGATGAATCAAAGCACTGCAATCTTCTAATAGTAACTGTCTATTTCCATAGTTTAAGTTCAATCTTCAGCATGAGTTAAGTTTTAGCAGTGAATCATATCTAGAATTTTCTGGGACTATATTGGTTTCAAACAGTCTAGTCCATTGTCTTCAGAAAAGTCAACCATATTTTCTAATTTGGGGTCTAGACCATACTTTTAAATCTGTTTTTCCAACTTCTTGTAGAAGACTTTTCTCCATGAGAAATCCACCCTGTTCATATCTTAGTAGCTAAGTACCTAAAAAGGTACTATATTTGTTGTTAAGTATTTCCCAGGTTAAGAGTTAGAACTGGTTTTGTTTTTGTCTTTAGCCTCTAAGTGGAACTGAGTCATCATATATTAAAGTAGCTTTGTTTATAGGAACTGTTTCTTCAAGGAAACAAATTTCTTCTTTCATTTTTATAGTTCAGATAAATGTGGGGTTTGTATTTCGCCCAAGATGGAGTCAATTATTGTATACCAATTATCTATTCCTGTGTATCAAATTGCCTGAAAACTTAGTGGCTTAAAACAACAAGCATTTATTGTCTTAAGGTTTCTGTGGGTCAGGTATTTGGAAGTGGTTTGGCTGGATGGTACTGGTTCAGGGTTTCTTATGAGGGGAGAGTCAAAGTATTGTAGCACCAGTCATCTGAAGTCTGGATTGGGGCCAGAGGGTTCATTTCTAAGATGTCTGATAGTGGCAAGTAAGTGTGGGCTATAAGCAAGTGATTTAATTCTTTACTGAGTGGACCTCTCCATAAGGCCACTAAAGTGTCCCCATGACACAGTGTCTGGCTTCTCCCAGATAGAGTGAGTAAAGCAGGGACTCAAACATCTTTCATAGATTTAGCCTTAGAAGTAAAAAAAAAAAACTTCATTTCCACAATATCTTATTAGATATGGAAGTCAGCTCTATGCACTGTGGGGGAGGACTACACAAGGGCATGAACACCAAGAGATGGGACTCATTGGGGGCATCTTGGAGACTGGCTTCCACAGTTATTCATTTAACATTTCCTATGGAGTATTCACTCGTTACTGTGAAAGATTGGAAGAAATACCAAGTGCAATCCTGCCTTCCTGTACCCTTAAAGTCTACAGAAAACACTAGAAATAAAAGACAATGCATACTAAATAAATAATGTTCATTTCAGGCAATGGTATCTATTGAGAGGTGCCCCTACTTAGAAAGTCAGGGAAGGCTTTCAAGGGTACATGTGGTACGTGCTGGAAAGAGGGATAGGGCTGAAAAGTTTGGATGAGCAATTAAAAATCCATTCTTAAAACAAAATACCAAACTATACCAGGTAGGGTTCTTTGGTTCAAGCAAAGATGACAACTCTGGCCAACTCAAGAAAGAAAAAGTGAGTCATCAGGAGAATGCTAGGGTTTCTTCTAGGAGCCAAGGTTAGATGAATAGCAAGGTCTATAGAAAGCAAGAGTCACAGCAGCTGAGGATCTTGGTGGCAGGATGCATAGACAAGTTCTCCAGGATGAGAGACTGAATGAGTCTGCTTCATTGACCTTCCTTCTGAGTGTCCATAAGAGAGTTTGATTGGTCTAGCTTGTATCACGTGGTCACTCTAGTGGAGGAGATGAGAGAGCCTATGATTAGTTGTCTCCCAGAATCACAAGGAGTGAGGAAGGGCTGATTCCTCCAAGGAAGGGAGAATGGGTGGACAGACCTCTTTCTAAAACCAAATAGTTCTCTGTTTTTGAAAATTTGTCTTTGCATTTTATTTTTATTTTTTATTAAAAACTTTTAATGTCTATTTATTTTTGAAGGAAAGATATAGACTTAGTGTGAGAAGGGAAGAGACAGAGAGAGAGGGAGACACAAGATCTGAAACAGGCTCCAGGCTCTGAGCTGTCAGCACAGAGCCTAACGTGGGGCTCGAACTCATGAACTGTGAGATCATGACCTGAGCCGAAGTTGGACACTTAACCCATTGAGCCACCCAAGGGCCCCTGTTTTTGTATTTTAAGGAAAATGGAAGTCTCAAGTCTCAAACATTATTCTACTTATTTTTAATTTCTTTATGTTGACGGTGTTGTTGGGGGTGATGCTACATTTCAGAGGGAAAATAGCAGAACAATTGCCTTAAGCATTAATTTTTTTCCCCCAGAAAAAGCACCCAATTTATTTTGGGTTTCTGGTGTGTTTGGGTTTCTAATTAGTTTGCCTGAGATTTTCCAGAATGCTGTCCTCTGGAAATGACCAGTTATCCTTTCCTGCCAGAAGCAAAAATGTATTAAGAATTTCCCAACAATTTTTTTCATGGTATTTCTCAATCTTTTTTTCTAGTACTTACCAGTTTATAATTCTTATTTATTATTATCTATAATGATTAATCTGTTTACATATTTGAAACCTCTGTCCTCCTTCACTGCCAAAATCGTTACTAGCACTTATTATAAAACAAGATTTCTCAACCTTGGCACTATTGAAATTTTGAACAGAATAATTCTTTGCTTTAGGGGTTTGTGCTGTGCATTCCTGTGCATTGCAGGATGTTTACCAGTGTCCTGGGCCTCTTCTCACTAAATGCCAGCAGTACTTTCCTAGTCGTGACACTCAAAAAATGTCTCCTGGTATCTTCTGGGGGGCAAAATCATCCTCAGCTGAGAACCCTTCATGTATATATAATTTATGCATAAAGAAATGCATTAATTAATTAACAGACTCACTCAGAAGTGTGATGGTATTTCCAAATCCTTGAGTCCTTGGGATTTTCTAATCCTTGAGTGAATGTTGCCCATTCATTTATTCTGATTCATTCATTCACTCATCTCTCCATTTACCCAACATTTATCATGGGCTGGCTATTGAAAGAGATCAGGGATAACTTCCCTCAGCACATACACACAAAAACCCAAAAAGGGGCACTTGGGTGGCTCAGTCTGTTAAACATCCAACTCTTGATCTCAGTTCAGGTCTTGACCTCAGGGTTGTGAGTTCAAACCCCACACTGGGCTCCTCCCTGGGCATGAAGCCTACTTAAAACAAACAAACAAACAAACAAACAAAGAAAAAGAAACCAAAAACCAAAAAACAACAACCCTGACATACAATGCTCAGTGGACCTGTGCTAGGCATTACGAGGTCAAGGTTGACAAAAATATGAATTACCCTCAGTTTATTGCGCTCCTGAGAGGATGGTAATTCAAGCAACACATTTTGGGTCAAGCTTGCTCTGCCCTGCAATGCCCTCCTGCTTCTTCCCTGCTTTTCTGCATGTCATCTATCCTTCACAACCAGTTCAGATATGCCCTCTGGAAGCCTGTGCAGAGAGAGTCCAGGCTCAAAGTTCTCTGCCCGTAGCTTCCTTAATTCATCTGATATTGATCATTTGTCCTTTGTATCTACCATACTGCCTTGGTGTTTTATAACCAAGTCTTATAAATATGTCTCGGCTTCCTAAATAAATGTTTGGAAGAAGTTTATTACAATGGAAAAATCCTTAGATATTAATGTAGTTCCAATCCTACTTCTGCCATCAGTCTAGTTTTGTGACCCTGGGCAGGTTGCTTAATTGCTGAGATTCACTTAATGTATAAAATGAAGATGGTTTTACCTGTTCTTCAAATACTTTATAAGAATGTTGAAGGTGTCGGGGCGCCTGGGTGGCTCAGTCGGTTAAACGTCTGACTTCGGCTCGGGTCATGATCTCATGGTCTGTGAGTTCGAGCCCCTCGTCGGACTCTGTGCTGGCAGCTCAGAGCCTGGAGCCTGCTTCGGATTCTGTGTCTCCCTCTCTCTCTGCTTTTCCTCTACTTGCTCTCTCTCTCTCAAAAATAAACATTAAAAAAAATAAAAAAAAGAATGTTGAAGGTGTTGAGTCAAATAATGGATATCAGTTTATTTTGTAAAGCACTGTACAATTGTAATATGCTGGCCTTATCCATATTAAGAATAATAATACAAACGTCTTTAAAAAAATTTTTTTAATGTTTTTATTTATTTTTGAGACAGAGAGAGACAGAGCATGAGCAGGGGAGGGGCAGAGAGAGAGGGAGACACAGAATCCAAGGCAGGCTCCAGGCTCTGAGCTGTCAGCACAGAGCCTGACGCAGGGCTCAAACCCACAGACTGTGAGATCATGACCTGAGCTGAAGTCGGACGTTTAACTGACTGAGCCACCCAGGTGCCCCAATAATGCAAACGTCTTGAGGCAGGGACTGTATTTGACATATCTTTGTGTCTCTATAGCCTACCATATGGCTGCCTATCTAGTAGGGAGCTCCACGATGATGGTTGGTGATGCCTCGTGATGCCGTTACGGTGTCTGTGAAGTGTGGATCTTATTCATTACATAAACTTGTTACCTCTGATTTTATACTAGTCAATAAATAGTTGTAGAGTCAAATTGAATTTCAGATAATCACCCAAGAAGTCTGTATTATTGCTCATGCATATGCATTCTGGCAGCTTCTGAAGCTATGCATTGTAAATATTCTATAGGAAACATATTTTAAGGACCTAATGGTGTCTTATGGATTTTTATTAAGAACTTTAAAGAATATTTTATTTTATACAAGAACACATCAAATAAGGTGGAAATGTTGATAAAATTTCACTGTGAAGTGTATTAAGACTGAAAGCAATGAATTTTCAGCACTTGAATAGATTCTTATGTTTTGTTTTGTTTTATTATAAAGGAAGTGACAAATCCTCTAGAACATAGTAAGAGATTAATCTATCTGAAAGACTCATCTTTTCCAACTATTGCCCGAGTTTTAAAAATTGTTTTAACCAGTGTATAAACTCAATTGACTAAAATTTGTTATTGCAAAAGTCACAGTTGGTCTTGCCTTCCTGATATTGGCTATTTTGTGGTAATGTTAAAATTGAACACCATAGTAACAAATTTGTTTTACTAAAAATATTGAGATAACACAAATAAGACATTAAGCAAACTCATGCATTAGCTGAGTTGACCTTTCTTGAAAAATAAATACTGAGGAAATATTTTAAGGGGGTTCCTTTTTTCCCCTCAACTTAGGTTCACTTCCAGTCAAATACTGCTTTTGTTTAAAAAGAATTAGGTTAATATCTGTTAAATGTGGCAGTAAAATTTTACTACATATAATTAAGTTGTAAAACCAAATGGACTTTATTGGTATAATTTCCAATACAAGCTTTTATTTTTTTAATGAAAAAAAATAGCTATCTTATTGTACTAAATATTATACTGGTTACTGCACTGGTTACAGAGCCTTGAAAATATTTATAGTTTGTTTTTCTAAAATGGAAAATTCAGAATGAAGTGTTTTTTAAGTCCATAAAAAAGTGATGTATTTTTAAAAAGTGTATGTAATTAGTGTGGTACTGAACGTTTTCTCCATATAAATTCAGATTCAGAGGACCATTGCTGACTATCTTCTGTGGGCCAAAGATAGTGCTAGGTTCTTCCTCATATGCAGTCACTTAATCTTCACTCTTTAGAGATGATGTCATCCTCATTGGGGAGAAGGAGAACCTGGGATGAAGAAACTTGACTAAGTTATGAGTGTTAAAAAGTGTCAAAACTGGGATACACACACGGATTTCCTTATTGTGACGTCAGTATTCTCACAGTGAATGTATGTATGCAGGATGATGTGAACCCAGGTGCCATTGTGGTAGTATTGTAACCTTCCCACGTCTAATGTGCCACCATGTGTTGACCTCAGGCAGGACCAGTAGTCTATCTATAATCTCTAAACTTCTTTAAAGTTTTCCTGAACTTGGCAAAATTGCAGTTACTCATGGTATTCTTTCAGTTATTCTTTCATTCATTCATGTGCTTCTGTTTACAAATGCAAACCCATCTGGTTCTGTCAAAAGGTCCAATTAAAAAGAGGCAGTTTCACAAGACTAAACCTAATTCATGATCAGAAATGAGTGGAAAACATTTTTTTAAAGTAACCAACAATTCTTTGTTTCTTTGTTAAAACTGGCTAAGTCTGCAATATAAAACATGCTGGGAGTTCTTAGACAAGGTTAGGGAAAGGGAAGGGGTCTTAGGACAGAATGATGAACCAGCTCTAGGGTGACACCATCATTTCAAAACCAAGGGGAGCAGGTAAAATCTAGTCCAAGGAATTAGACCCAATGGTTCTCATCCAAGAGTCATGGCTTTGACAGAGCTTCTTGATCAGGGCAAGGCTCAGAATCTAGTGGGTGTCCCAGTGGGATGAGGGAAGTTATGGTAGGTATTCTTAATTGCTTATCCACTATGTATTCTGTCTTTCTTACAAATGGTGACAGAAATTGATACTTGTCTCTAATGAGCATTTCCCCATCTTCCAGAATTAGAATTCCCAAATATTAGCTGGGCACATGGCCACCCAGAATTTATTTCCTAGCCTCCCTCTCAGTTAGATATGGATATGTGACTAATGAGATGAAAGTAGAGTGATACATCAAATGTTCAGGAAGTATCTTTAGAGTCTCCAGGCTTTCTTCCTTCTAGCTAGTTGGACAAGAGATGTGATGGCTGGAGTAGGAAAGGCCACTATAGACCATGAAGTGTGTTATGGCCTGAAAATTTGTGTACCCCCTTCCTGAATTCATATGTTGAAGGCCTAACTCCCAATGTGAAGGTATTAGGAGGTGGGGCCTCCTAATTTGGGAGGTAATTAGGTTTAGATGATCTTATGAGGGTGGATCCCCCATACTAGGATTAGTGTTCTTATAAGAAGAGGAAGAAAAAGCTGAGCTCACTTGCTCTTTCTGTCTGTCTGTCTATCTCTGTCTCTCTTTGCACACACCAAGAGGAAATCATGTGAACACTGAGAGGTGATGGGTATCTGCAAGCCAGTAGTAGCATCCTCACCAAGAAATGAATCTGCTAGCACATTGATTTTGGGCTTCCCAGCTTCCAGAACTGTGAGAAACAAATGGCTGTTGTTTAAGCCACCCAGTCAATGGTAATCTGTTATAGTAGGGTGAACTGATTGAGACAATGTGCAAGTCCCATGATGAGGATGGTAGAACCACAAGGTAAAAGGAACCTGAGACCTGGTAGTTGTGAGGCCACCAAACCAGTCCTGGGTTGCCTACATTAATATGAATTTAATCTTAACTAATACACTCACAGAAGCTCTATATTATTGGGGGTGGCAATATATCCAACAATAAAACTATGTTTCCTAGCCTTCCATGAAGTTATATATGACAATATGTATAAGTTCTGGCTTAAAACAAAGTGGAAATTATGAAGGAATTCTGAAAAGCTTCCTTAAGAGAAGTACAGAGGGCTGGAGAAAGTTCCTTGTGACTTCTCTCCTTCCTTCTGACTGCTTGAAATGTGGATGTGGTGGATGGTGGTCTAGGGACTATTTTGGACTATGAGAGCCCTTGAGAAGAAGAATGACAGGTATGTTTCTTCTTCTTTTTCCAAAGTTTCTTGATGACTTTGTGAAACCAACTTATCAGTAGGGTCACTTGCTTTTGGACTTCTTTTACACAAAGAAACAAATCTTTTGGTTTTAAGCCTCTGTGTTTTCTATTAGGTGCAGCCAAATCTAATCCTATCTGGCAGAGAGGTTCATTAGAGTTAACAAGAAGGTACAAGAAACATGGGTCAACCTCAGAAACCTGGATCTGGGGGCCTGTGTCTCAGCTCTAACTGGAAAACTGCAGTGGAAGTAGCAAATTCCTGGCAACAAGCTGGGTGACTGGTCAAGTTCAATGTTAGTGCTCTGGACCAACTGAATAGTGTAGACCATTTGAACCCTGATCATTGGTGGATAAAAGTGCTAGTGTGATTCTAGACCAGGTATTCCCTGTGCTGGGCACACTAGGTAGGTCTGCAAAGGTCAGGTGTTCAGTGCTTGACATGGGCTGGGCAGAAGCAGAAGCAGAAGCAAGCAGGGGCTGACATCGCCCATACCTCCTTTAGACATGGTTAAGGCAGAACCAATATGCTGATTTCTCTTATTGGGGCTATAAGCAGCTGGATGACTGTCTCTAACATCCAGGCTTGTGAGACTTAGCTTTGCTCCTCTTCCTCTGTCGTGTGTGGGCCAGCTGTATTCTTACTGGTCCTCATTTCCCCTGCATTGAGCTCATTTACTCTCTGGGGATTAATTTGACTGTGAATACTCTGGACTCCAAAGTGTGGGAAAACTGGAGACATAAACAACAGAAGCATTAATGCTACAGGGGCAGAGAGTAGCATCTTTCCTTCATTTAACATCATGTAAGACCCAACAGACAGTTTTGTTGCTGGTAACGTTTCATAGTCAGAGACACTTTTAGGCAGTGACTCAGGGAGGCAGCCAGAATCCTGAGCTCATAAGGGAACTACTGGCCCAGAGCTTTTACGATCAAAGATGTCAGGTGGGTAGAAGAACGTTGTAAGATATAAAGTGCCCTACAGATTACTATAATTGTATTAATGGAGATAATAACAACAAGATCACCCCTTTCCCCACTGTTACTGACATCATGAGGTACAGACCCCCTTCAACATGCCCGGAGATAACAGGTTGCTCTTTTGTTAATTTCTCCCCATCAAGGCTATCCTTGGGATTCATTTTAACCAAAGTTATTGTAGATTTTAAAAAGTTGGAGGAATAAGAACATTTAGAATAACTTGCTTCAGAACCTATTTATTTTTGGGGGTGATCTGCTCAGAATACCATTGTGAACAAAAATAATAGTTCAGTACACCTTCAAAATTAACCATGCAAATGATCGGTTATACTAAGTGTGTGTTCAACATGTTAATCATGTACCCAATTTATATACTAATCACAAATCCCAGTTACTATTATTTACACCATTTCCAAAAGGGTGTTCTACTGTTAATAGGTGTTATGTGAAGAAATGGTTGTAGAATAATTTTGAGAACATTGAGTTAAACAAAGTTGAGCTGCAAAATGGTTAATGGGCGTGTGAGTTCAGGGAGATGGAACTGTCCAAGGTACACACCCTGAAGTGAGGGTCTTCATTGCCCCTTGTAAGGAGTTTTCTGGAATAGGTAATAATGTTCTCTGCCCCCATCAGTCAGAGAACAGGCCTCCATCCTGGGCTTCTCTGTTCAAATGATTCATCCTGAGACGTTCATTGGGGGAATGACACAGTCAAAGGAGGAGATGAGGTGACTCATGGTGGCCGGGTTTCCAGGTTGTTCTGTGCCTAACATCCTTGGTTTTGCAGGCTTCCATGCTCCCTGGGAGGTCCTTCACGTCCCTCTATGACCCTCAGTTCTCCTTCGGACAGGCAGGGTTTGGCTGGCAACCAAGAACATTGACTAATGCAGAACTGAAATGAGTTTCTTTATCACCAGGCTCTCAGAACGTTTAATGTGCTAGTTTGCATTGCGATTCTCTAAAAGGTGCTTTGCTCCAGAAGCTCTGCCTTCACACTTCTTTCCATCTTCCCCACAACATCTTTTAGGGTTGGTGTTCCATGGAGCACCCGGATGGAAATGCTAATTTAGTAAGTCAGTACTTAGCTAAATCAGAAGACACTTTGGTGGTACGGAAGAGCTCATTTAACTGAAGAAGATTTTCTTCCTGCTCTATAGGATATTCAGGATCTCATAGTAGATTATGCTCTTATCAGGGATTCATACTGAATCTTTCTCTAGAGGACCATCATTGGCCTCACGTACACTGCCTCCTCTATATATCCTCTGTGCTGGCAGTGAGACCCTGGGACTGCAGTGGATGTTGTGAAACACTTTGGAGGAGCCAAACTACATCTTATTTTCATCCAACCCATTATATTTGCTTAATGACTTAGGTCAACTGGTAAGCAATGAGGTCATTCATAATTAATTTTGCTGTTCATTATAGCCAATTATTTTAACCACTGGATCATTTGTATTTTTATACAATCTGCAGTCTTTCAGGAACATACAAAAGCTTAATGGGTTGTATAATGTGCTATCCCTGATCCATGATTAACATACAGTTTAATGAGTACAATTCTAAGAACTCACTTGAAACTTTAGGATCTGCTTCTTCTGCAAAAGAAGGTGCTGGAAAGAAAAGTTGGTAACAGTAATGGGTTTTGAATGTTTTAAGTGGAAAGTTATTCTCACATCAATGAGACTCTCCTTTAAGCGAAAGCAACCCCTTTGCACACAGCCATGCTGTGATGTTAGTGAGTAGGGGTGGCACTAGGAGCTTAATAACAATGCCAATTTCTGGTTTCCGGTTCGAGATATCCTGATTCAGTAGATCCAGGGTGCATGAGGCATAGGCTTTTCCAACAATGTTCCAGGAAGTTTTGACACTGGGGTGGTGGCTCACACTTTAGGAAATATTCAACATGTTCTTTTGAGGTTTGAGTGTGCAGGGAACTGGCTTTTCCAGCTGAGGAATATGGAGGCCAAGACATGGTTCAGGGTCACCTGAGCATAGTGTCTGTCTCTGGTTTCTCTCTCTGGAGGAGCAGGTGACCTCACTAAGGCTGAGCCAGGAGATCCCAATATTTGTGAACATTTCCTGAATCCAGGCTTCGGATTGTTAGCGGGAAGTTTTGTCTGGAATTCTCCTTGTGGAAGACTATGGCAAAGCAAAAACTGGGTCTTCCAAGTTCTGGCAAATCTTACTTTCTGTGATGCTGTCTCCAACACTTGGCAGTGGACCCTCTTTACCAGAAGCTGTACTGAGGAATGCTGGACCTGCTCCTGTCTCTGTGGCTACTATATTTCTAATACTTTCCTGTATCCTTAGCTAAGTATACCAAGCACTTAATCCAGTCTGATAGGCAGGTGAATGTGTGTGTGCCTGAAATGCTAGGGAGTCAAATAATGGATGGCTTTTATCTTACTCCAGTTCTCAACCATGTTGAAGTGCCAGGGGAAAGGTGACAAGATCATTTATTCAGTCCCTTAACATTTCCAAGTATTTGGCTATGCTTCTTACCAGTGACTGAGCAGTTACTTAACCTTTGCAATTTTCTCAGCTGAAAGATAGCACAATAATAGTATTTCCCTTTTAGGGCTCTTGGTAAGATTAAATGAGATAAAGCATGTAAAGTATTTAATGTGATTCCAGACATATGGGACTCAAAAAATGTTAACCATCTCTTTTCCTCCTCTTCTCTCTCTCACCTCACCCTTCTCCCTCTCTACCCTCTACTCCTTTCTTCTAAGTGACAGGCAGCTTTAGAATTTCTATTTAGAAAGAAGTCTTAGGTTTTGCAACCAGGTTGGAGGGTGAAGAGGAGAGGGCTGAAAAATTGTTTTAAGATTGAGTTTGCCAAGTGCAGTTTCCCTTGGATTATGTGTTTATTTGGGGTGGCTGAGGACGGAACAGTATGAAATCCAGAAACTGTCTCTTGGCCCCACCGGGTGCTATGCCAAGGGCCTGGGGAGAGACAAAGCAATGGAGACATTCTCTTTTCTAGAGGAATATGATCTAGGGAGACAGCTGTGGTTTGATTAGTTACTCTCTGTATAAGGCAACTTGAGAGACATTTGTGGTTTGGTTAGCTACACTCTATATAAGGCAAATTATATTGCTTATGTTAGAACAGAGGTACTTTGGCCATAGGAGCACAGAGGAAGGAGCAATTAATTCTTGGACAACGTGTTATGGCTATATTCAGAATCAGAAAAAAGAATGCTGGTCTGCTAAAAATAACAACACATCATGTGTATAGTGCATCAAGTAGATTATTAGGGAGAATGTAAGCAAAGACAATACTGTATATATCAAAGTACATCTACAGGATCTGGAAAAAAGTGGTAGTTGGAAGGATCTGAAGAGCTTCTCCCCTAGGGCACAGTTCTGATTTCATGCACAAACCTTGTTAGGAGAGTTCTGCTCTTATGCAGAAGTAGTGAAGGTGAGAGATACCAGGGGAAACCAGCGTTTGCCTTTAGTCATAGGCAATAAATTGTGTGGAAAATGCCAATTTCAAAATTCCTCCTTTCTACATGATTCAATGTGAGTAAGACAGAATCATTGTTGTTGGCTATAAAATCCATCTCAAAGACTCAAAAATCATTAATGTCCAATAATACTGACTTGTTTTCTGTTGAATCTGAGTCTCGCAGGTCCTATAAGTCTTCCCTTTGGCAGAAAATTCAATAATTTGTTATCACTGAAGGTAAAGTAGTCTCAAAAATGTTTAGTTAGGTTTTGGCGTTGTACACCTTTAGTCCATAAAATGTTGGTTCTATCCCCATAGTTCTTTATGGAGAATTAATTAAGTTTCTTGTTCCTAAAATTTACAACTTGACTTTGTTTCTTTTAGAAGTCTGGTGGGAATTCTCCTTTATTTTTGGTCTTCAGTTTATGGAAACATTTTCTATGTTAAGAATTGCAGAATGGAGAACCATAGGCCAAGAAGGCTATGATACCACAAGTTTGTCTAGCAACTATTATTGTTATTTTTTAATATAAATAAGATTGGCAACATCAAAACCTGACAGAATTTTTAAGTTTTCATTTGGGGAAAATAAAGTACTGATTTTCGGACACCATGCTCATATCTCAAACTATTCTTTTTAAAAAAATGTTTATTTATTTTGAGAGAGAGAGAGAGAGAGAGAGAGCAAGGGAGGACAGAGAGAGAAGGAGAAAGAGAATCCCAAGCAGGTTCCGTGCTGTCAGCACAGAGCCTGGCTCAGGGAGTGATCCCACAACCACAAGATCATGACCTGAGCCAATATCAAGAGTCAGATGCCCAACTGACAGAGCCACCCAGGTGCCCTTCAAACTATTCTTTACTGAACAACAAACGCTGTGTTGTCCAGCAGTCAAAAAATCTCATGATATAATGATATTCAGTGGGAAAAGCTCACAGAACTTGTAAGCATGAAGCTCTTTTGAGAGAACCAGAGGAAATTGCATTTTTAATGGCCTCAAAATGCAAACAATAGAATGTAGCCTCATTAGTTTGAGAGAATATCTCGATTTAGATACAGAGTTGAGTATGTTTAAACTTGAGGGATTTTTAAGAGGCTTGATTCAAGGTGCTTCTCTGAGACGGACCTTGTTGGATGGTGTCAGCTTTGACTGACGAGGCACAATCGGTGTGACACTCAGTGTGGTCCAGGCTGCTGATTTCCTTCTGTCCATGCACTTAGAAATTAGAATTACTTTGGTGAAAATAGCGTATTTGGAAAACAGAAGAGGTAAAATCAGAGGGAGACAGTGGCATATTTTGAATGCATTGCAAGTAATAATAAATGCTACGAGAGAGACCAGTCCTACCTCCTTAATATTCTTTCCTCCAAACATTTTTTTAATGTTTATTTATTTTTGAGAGACAAAGAGAGAGAGACAGAGTGTGAGCAGGGAAAGGGCAGAGAGAGAAGGAGACAGAGAACCTGAAGCAGGCTCTAAGCTCTGAGCTGTCAGCACAGAGCCTGACATGGGGCTCGAACCCATGAGCCATGAGATCATGACCTGAGCCAAAGTCAGACACTCAACCAACTGGGCCACCCAGGAACCCCAATATTCTTTCCTTCAGATTCTACAGTCTGTCTTGTTTATACTGCCTGCCTCCTTCTTCCCTACTGGACACTGGACAGAAGGGGAACCCAGTTAATCAGATTCTTTCTCTTTAGATTTGAATGGGGGAAGCTGGGTCAGAGAATGGCCGGTGCTGAACTGAAATGTTCCACAGTATCTGGGGCTACAGGAAAAAGTGTGTGTCTATGGGACGTTATGAAATTATAGGGGAGCTGAGAAGCCATGAGGAAGCTTAGAAAGGTGGACACATACACCCAGGGAATGGAATAGCCCTGTCTCAAAAAGCAGACTCAGTTCTCCTGATGTCTGGGACATGCTGGGGGTTGGGCAGTGGAGGGTAGCCAGTTTCTACGTATGGTTTTTGAGGAGGCCTTGACATAACTTTGCTTACGGCTTGGCTCAGGGATTTTTTGTACACCCCTGAATCTTTACAAACACCCCTGCTACTGTGTTTGCCTGGTGTGATTATGCCTCTGGTATTTACAACTACAAAAGCCCAACCAGAACGGAAATGGGGTCAATAGTTCTGTAGCTTCTCCTTATAAAACATACTGTTTTATACATATTCATGAGTTTTATGGAAGTTATTTGTAGCACTGAAAGTGAAGGCAGGGGTGGCCTTTCAAAACAGAAAGGGAAAATTCTCTTCTGTTGGAATTAAGGAGTCAACTCATTCAATGACCTTTCAGGGTAGTCCACCCAAAGCAAATCAGGCCATCTGCCTTCGTATGTAAGACCCAGTCCAATGTGTTGGTGAGCCTGACGTTCTGTCAGGGGGACCAAAGTCATATCTACAGCAAACAGAGAATAGTTCAAGGCAAGGGGTGATTACATGCTACATTGTGTGGTACTGAGTACGTGTGTATTAGATCTGAGGAGGGGAGGTCAGGACAGACTGGAGTCTTGGAGATAATTGAGAGAGGCAGGAGGTGAACTGCAAGAAAGAGGGTTCAGTCTCCCTGCAAAGAGCAGGCAACCAGCAGAGGTGCATCAGGGTGTCAGCCAGTGTGAGGAGGTAGGAAAGAATCTTGTGTGAGGGTTCCACATGCAAGTGAATGCTGAATGTCTCTGCAGCTGGGACCCTGGCTCACCTCATAGCTCTGGTCCATCTTGGAAAACAAAACAGAGAAGAAAATACATCAGAAATGACAAAAGGCATGACATGGCTAAGCATGAAACAAATGTCCTAATGAAGAGTTCTTTATGATCCAGAGGGTGCCGGAGTGATATGAACACCCTGAGAAACGGTGTACAGGAGAGTGTCTTTGAGGCAGGGCTGGTGAAGCCAGTGGGCCAGATGAGACGTGTGAAACCAGGCTTGTAGTGACACACAATGGTGGTTCTCGACCCTGTTTTGGTGATGAGAGCTTTTACTTACCAAGAGATATTAACGGAAGGCTCAGTAAACAAAATGGCTGCAAACGATTAGTTCTGGGTGGAAAAGAGTTGCGGGTCTGGGACCATGCCCCTTGCCCTATCCCCAGGCCTGTCCACAGCACTTGGGTGCTCCTCTGGGAGCTGCTTGAGAACCCAGAGTGATAGGGAGTAGGGATGTAGGACCAGCTGGAGCACAGCTACACTGGAAGATTTCTGCGGGGTGAGCTGGCATGGGGAGAGGGCAAGGAAAGGAGAACCAAATAGGTGACTAGGAGGCGTCCCGGGGTGAGGTGCCGAGGGTCTGGGAGTGCAGGAGACAGTAGCCTGTCCTGCTTCTCACGGCTTTCTCCAAACTACCATTGTATTTTCTACTGCCCCTTGACTTTCATTTCTAGCGCTGGGGCTCAGAGCCCACTTTGGAATACTGAGTGAGGAGTTTTCAGCCTGTTCCTAAATTGCAATCCTTATGCCAGGAATAAAGAAACATTAATAGGCGAGCAGTGCTTAATTCTCAGGGTTCACCTCATAGGTGTTCCTTCTAGAAGCATACCTGTCTTTCTTCTTCCAGATGTAAGCTGCCTTTTATGTATTTCTGACATTCTACAGTTTCCTGCTTAGGAAGAAAGTGTGCTTCCCAGGGGGTTATATTAAATTGAACTGATTGTCAGGCAGCATTGAAGAGTTCCAAGAAAAAAGAAGGCAGGCCATATTCATCTCTCTAGCTCTTTATGTTCATGTACAATTTTTTTTTTTGCTTCCGAATTAAGTTTCTATTGGTTTTGTCTGGTTAGCCCTGCTTCCCATCCTAAAACACAGAGCCACTTGACCTGATTTCCATGAGTGGTGATGTGACAATGACACATCCCCTAAGCAGGGGGCACTGATGGATTCACCCATTTATCAACGTCCATATTCTTCATTAACCAAGCTGAACTGATTGAAATATCTTAGCAACCAATCCGCACTTGCCTGTATGAAGTAATTTGGTGAATGGGAAAATAATGTTGGTCTATAATGAAAGACTAATATCTGAGGCTCAGACAGTGAGTTCTTAAGTGGTCAGGTTTACATTGTCGTCAAGAACCTAGTTAAGGAAATCCATTTACTAAAAAGTAGGAAAGGACAAAAAAAAAAAAAAAAAAAGAAGAAGAAGAAACAAACAAAACAAAAAATAAAAAAATAAACCCAAACAACCCTGACCTTTTAAGATGGTCATTCTTTTCTCTTCAAATACCAAATTCCCTTATGAAATTAAAAGGGGGAAAAACACTAAACTGGACCAAATACTTCTAAGTAAACTGTCTGAAGCACAATTCTGACTGTGCTGTTCCCCTGCTCAAAAACTATCCAGAATATAAATTCAGGCCTCTCTCTGGCTTGGCTCAGGCCTGCCTTGCCAGCCTCAAGTCCATCTGTTGACCTCCCAAAGACAATCCCCATTTCTTAGGCATAGCACCAAGTCTCACCTCTGTGCCTTTGCTCTTGAAAGTCTTGAGCCACTAGAACACCTCTGCTGCCATCCTGCTGGAACCCTATAGAAACTCCATGGTCTGCAAAGCTATCTACACATTCAATGCAATCCCAATCAAAACTGCACCAGCATTCTTCTCGAAGCTAGAGCAAGCAATCCTAAAATTCATATGGAACCACAAAAGGCCCCGAATAGCCAAAGTAATTTTGAAGAAGAAGACCAAAGCAGGAGGCACCACAACCCCAGACTTTAGCC
This sequence comes from Felis catus, assembly GCF_018350175.1. Taxonomy (NCBI): domain Eukaryota; kingdom Metazoa; phylum Chordata; class Mammalia; order Carnivora; family Felidae; genus Felis; species Felis catus. Next base: position 24,641,627 of record NC_058378.1, on the reverse strand, counting down.
TCTACTACAAAGCTGTAATCATCAAGACAGCATGGTATTGGCACGAAAACAGACACATAGACCAATGGAATAGAATAGAAACCCCAGAACTAGACCCACAAAAGTGTGGCCAACTAATCTTTGACAAAGCAGGAAAGAACATCCAATGGAAAAAAGACAGTCTCTTTAACAAATGGTGCTGGGAGAACTGGACAGCAACATGCAGAAGGTTGAAACTAGACTCCTTTCTCACACCATTCACAAAAATAAACTCAAAATGGATAAAGGACCTGAATGTGAGACAGGAAACCATCAAAACCCTAGAGGAGAAAGCAGGAAAAGACCTCTCTGACCTCAGCCGTAGCTATCTCTTACTCGACACATCCACAAAGGCAAGGGAATTAAAAGCAAAAATGAACTACTGGGATCTCATGAAGATAAAAAGCTTCTGCACAGCAAAGGAAACAACCAACAAAACTAAAAGGCAACCAACGGAATGGGAAAAGATATTTGCAAATGACACATCAAAGGGCTAGTATCCAAAATCTATAAAGAGCTCACCAAACTCCACACCTGAAAAACAAATAATCCAGTGAAGAAATGGGCAGAAAACATGAATAGACACTTCTCTAAAGAAGACATCCAGATGGCCAACAGGCACACGAAAAGATGCTCAATGTCACTCCTCATCAGGGAAATACAAATCAAAACCACACTCAGATATCACCTCACACCAGTTACAGTGGCCAAAATGAACAAATCAGGAGACTAGATGCTGGACAGGATGTGGAGAAACGGAACCCTCTTGCACTGTTGGTGGGAATGCAAACTGGTGCAGCCACTCTGGAAAACAGTGTGGAGGTTCCTCAGAAAATTAAAAATAGACCTACCCTATGACCCAGAAATAGCACTGCTAGGAATTTACCCAAGGGATACAGGAGTACTGATGCATAGGGGCACTTGCACCCCAATGTTTATAGCAGCACTCTCAACAATAGCCAAATTATGGAAAGAGCCTAAATGTCCATCAACTGATGAATGGATAAAGAGATTGTGGTTTATATACACAATGGAGTACTAGGTGGCAACGAGAAAGAATGAAATATGGCCCTTTGTAGCAACGTGGATGGAACTGGAGAGTGTGATGCTAAGTGAAATAAGGCATACAGAGAAAGACAGATACCATATGTTTTCACTCTTATGTGTATCCTGAGAAACTTAGCAGAAACCCATGGGGGGGGGGGGAAGGAAAAAAAAAAAAGAGGTTAGAGAGGGAGAGAGCCAAAGCATAAGAGACTCTTAAAAACTGAGAACTGAGGGTTGATGGGGGGTGGGAGGGAGGGGAGGGAGGGTGATGGGTATTGAGGAGGGCACCTTTTGGGATGAGCACTGGGTATTGTATGGAAACCAATTTGACAATAAATTTCAAAAAAAAAAAAAAAAAGAAACTCCATGGTCTGGTTTATGGCCACTATCCCCTTTTGTGAACACTCTCCCTCAGCATCCCTGGAAGAGGTGTCCTCCTACCTTCCTTTAGAGGTTTAAACTGAACTTATAGGACATCCCCCCCCCCACCCCCTGACCCCTCTTTCTTTAAAGATCTTTGGATGCAGGACTAATAAATGCTATGCATAACTCGTTTTTCTCTATGGTGGAGATACATTGATGACTGGTGAGGAAAGCATGGGCTTTGGGATCAGGTGATTTGAATTTAAATTTTAGCTTCTCCACTTAATATATCGGCTTAGGCAAAGTCTATCTCTGCCCTGTGCCTCTATGTCATCTGCTAAACGGGGATTGCATTAACTACATCGCAGGGTGGTTGAGAAGCTGTGAGAGATCAGGAAGTGAAGTTCAAGCTTGGTGCCTGACTTCTAGTAGATGCTTACTGAATGCTAGTTTGCTTTTGTATACTCTGCGTCATTTAGTATAGTCCCTGGCAGTGTTAAGGTGCTCAGTAACGTATTCCAAATTGAATTAAATTGAGTAGGGATTAGATTTGTGACCTTGCCAGCAACATTAACTCTTTTCAGACCTCTTAGTACTTCCTAGTGCAGCTATTTTTTTAAAGTTTTAATTTAAATTCCAGTTAGATAACACAGTGTAATATTAGTTTCAGGTGTACCATATAGTGATTCAACACTTACCTACAACATCTGGTGCTCATTACAGCAAGTGCCCTCCTTAATCCCCATCATTTGTTTAACCCGTTTCCCACCCACCTCCCCTCAGTAACTCATCCCTTTGCTCATTTGTTTTGTTTCTTAAATTCCCCATATGAGAAAAATCATATAGTATTTTTCTTTCTTTGGCTTATTTTTCTTAGCATTATGCCCTCTAGCTCCATCCATGTCATTGCAAATGGCAAGATGTCATTTTTTATGGCTGAGTAATATTCCATTGTACATATGTATACACACACACACACACACACACACGCACCACATCTTTTTTATCCATTCATCAGTTGATGGACACTTGGCCCATTTACATAATTTGGCTATTGTTGATAATGCTGCTATAAATACAGGGGTGTATGTATCCCTTTGAATTAGTATTTTTCGGGGTAGCTGGGTGGCTTAGTTGGTTAAGCATCTGACTCTTGGTTTCGGCTTAGGTCATGATCTCATGGTTTGTGGGTTTGAGCCCAGAATCTTGTTGTGTGCCTATAGTGTGGAGTCTGCTTGGGATTCTCTCTCTCTCTCTCTCTCTCTCTCTGCCCCTCCCCTGCTCATGTTTTCTCTCTCTCTCTCAAAATAAAATAAATAAAGTAAATATTTAATAAAATAAATTAGTATTTTTATATTCTTTGGGTAAATACTGAATAGTGTGATTGCTGGATCATAGGGTAGTTCTATTTTTAACTTTTTGAGGAAACTTCTTACTGTTTTCCAGAGTAGTGGCACCAATTTGCATTCCCACCAATAGTGCAAGAGGGTTACCCTTTCTCCACATCCTTGCCAATACCTGTTATTTTGTGTGAGGTGATACTTCATTGTAGTTTTTTGATATATTTCCCTGATTATCAGTGATGTTGAACATGTTTTCATGTGTCTGTCAGCCATCTGTATGTCTTCTTCAGAAAAATGCCTATAAATGTCTTCTGCCCATTTTTAAACTGGACTTTTTGTTTTTTGGTGTTGAGTTTTCTAAGTTCTTTATATATTTTGGATACTAATCCTTTATCAAGTATGTCATTTGCAAATGTATTCTCCCATTCCATAGGTTGCCTTTTGGTTTTGTTGATTATTTCCTTTACTGTGCAGAAGCTTTTAATTTTGATGACATCCCAATAGTTTATTTTTTGTTTTATTTCCCTTGTCTTAGGAGACATATCTAGAAAAAAGTTGCTATGGCTGATGTCAAAAAGGTTACTACTTGTGTTCTTCTCTAGGATTTTTATGGTTTCATGTCTCACATTCAGGTCTTTAATCCGTTTTTTTGTGTGTATGACATAAGAAAACGGTCCAGTTTCATTCTTTAGCATGTTGCTTAGTGCATCTAAGTAATAATTTGCAAAAAAGACTAGAAAGCAAAAAAACTATGTTTTACATTTTTTGTAAGGTAGAGTCCCATTCACTGGGGTAAAGCATCCAAACAGAAAACATAATGAGGTCATTTTCTCCTGCATCCTCCTTCAGTCCCTAGAGGCCAGGGTCTTTTCTGGAGAGAAATGTTGATGACTTCTGAGCCTATTTGTTGGTAGAACCCATGAATGGTGTGTTGGACGGTTGTGGTTAGAGCCGGAAGACATGGAGAGCAGGTACTGATGTGTATGTGGGCTCTATGGTGGTATAAAGCCTCTTGCCTCAGTGGCCCTGGCTTCCTGACCTTGTCTGGATAAGGATCATAAAACACTGATAAGATGTCTCTAAAGTGCCTAAAGTATAAAACACCTGCCCTCACCTAGAGACGTTCTTACATTTTATTGTTAGCTGTTTCTATACTGAGATTTTAAAATCGCAAGTGCATACTTGCCTTGGATAGATTTTCTGATTTTAAAAAAGTACTACTTGTTCATTGTAGAGAGTTTGACAAGTATAGAAGAGCACAATGGCATACCTAAGTTTTAACACAATTTTTATTTTTAAAATAATTTTTTAAAGTTTATTCATTTTGAGAGAGACAGAGTGTGAGCAGGTGAGGGGCAGAGAGAGCATGCGCGCGAGAGAATCCCAAGCAGTCAGTCTCTACAGGGTCAACTCAGAGCCTGACTTGGGACTTGAACTTGCATAACTGTGAGATCATAACCTGAGTCAAAATCAAGAGTCAAATGCTTAACTGACTGAGCCACCCAGGCACCCCTAAATAATTTTGAGTTTAAGAAATAATTACATACTGTAAATGGTGTTTTGTAGGCCATATTTGCATCTAAACAATTTATTATGTTCATTTTCCTGTGTCAGTTAATTTTCTACAACACCAAGTTAATAGCTGCCTTGGGGCACCTGTCTGGCTCCAGTCTGTAGAGCATGTGACTCTTGATCTTGTGAGTTCGAGCCCCATGTTGGGTGTAGAGATTACTTAAAAATAAAATTAAAAGAACAGTTAATAGCTACCTAGTATTCTATCACATAAAGGTTCTGAGTTTTACTTTATTTCTTAGTGTTGGAAATTTTTAATAATGATGAAATAGTATATGTATCTATATCTCTAGCTCTATATCATCTATATCTACATCTATATTCTTTTTGGGTAAATTCCTAGAAAAAGGATTGCTAAATTTAGGATATGTTTAAATGTGGCCAAATTATGGGCTCCTGGGTGGCTCAGTTGGTTGAGAGTCTGACTTAGTCTCAGGTCATGATCTCATGGTTTGTGAGTTTGAGCTCCACTTCAGGCTCTCTGCTGACAGCTCAGAGCCTGGAACCTGCTTTGGATGCTGTGTCTCCCTCTCTCTGACTCTCCCCTGATCATGCTCTCTTTCTCTCTCAAAGAATGAATAGACATTAAAAAAAATTTAAAAAATAAGTGTGGTCAAATTACAACATCTGTACTAATTTTCATCGTTCTTCTGCTTAACATGTTATTCCAATTTTGTTAGTATTGTCAGCTGTACTGTAAAACTTTCTTGTGTGTGATATTTTGCACATCTAATGTTTTCTTAGATTAAAATCCTTAAAAATACAATTGTATCAAAAATATAAACATTTTTAAAGCTTTCCCCCATATTGCCAAATTTTTTTCTAGAAAGGTTATTCTTACCTCCATTAATAAGAATTCCACTTGGTTCTCAAGATGCTTGCCAGCATGTAACTTACTATTGGAAGAAAATCTTTTCTAACTAGACAGTTCAAGAACTATAGTTCTATATTTGATTTGTATTTCTTTGATTGCTAATGAGGTTGAACATAACTTTGTGTGTTGTTATCAGCCTTAAGGTCAGTATAGTAGCTCAGCTTTACCAGTAGTTAAAAAAATATTAGAATTAGACCGTAGCACTTCTTAGCTTAATTAGCTTTAATACCATAAATCAATAACTATATCAATTACCGACTACCTGTGAGACCCCTGCCACAGAAAGAATGCAGCAAATGGGAAGAGGTGAATTACTGTCTCTAAGAAGTTGACCTGCTGGAGAGATAATGCAGATATATATAAATAGATCATTTAAAATGAGAAATCTTAGGGGTACCTGAGTAGCTCAGTAGGTTAAGCCTCCAACTTGAGTTCAAGCCCCACATCAGGCTCTGTGCTGACAGCTCAGAGCCTGGAGACTGCTTCAGATTCTGTGTCCTCTTCTGTCTCTACTCCTTCCCTGGTCACGCTCTGTCTCTCTGTCTCTCTCAAAAAGGAGTAGACATTAAAAAATAAAATAAAATGGGAAATTTATATATTTTTTTATTTAATATTGATAGTATCTAAAAGAACATGTGATAAATATTTGATAAAAAGGATTTGGTGCTACCAACAACAAATAGCATAGATCCAATAAAACCATTAAGACAAAGATTAAAGAATGGACTTTACCTTAAGCTTGAAAAAAAAATTGCTAATTACAATGTTGGCAGCTTGAGGGAAATGTGAAGGTTCATGTAGCTGTCATTCGTTAGAGAAAGGATGTGTGCAAGTTTGTTGTAAAGGATGAAATCTTTCTAGTACTGTATTAGCACAAGAATTCTCCCATAGGTCTTTCTATAAGAAACACTGAACCACATAATGAACAGTGTCTTTGAGAGAATTTTATTGAAAGTTCAGTCTCCACATGACCATTTCTGACAGTAGCAACAACAAAAAACAGTCCTTAGTACTTCTGAGGGAAGAAAGATTTATACCTTTCCAACAATCTGATTTAGTACAGGAGTACAAACTTGAGAGTGTAGAATCAGAATAACCAGCATAAATCTTTGGCCAAGCCATTTCAAAGTCAGTTGTTCCAAATGGTATTTTGACAGGCACTGAACCAATGATTGAAGGTGATTAAAGAAGACGAAACAAGATCATTAATGTCCATCAACACAAAGTATAGGTATTCAGTTATTGATCAAAATTAGCTTTCTGCATTTCATTTATTTATTTATGCATTCAATAATGTTTTACAAGTCCAAGATACTGAGCTAAGGACTGCTCTACAGGAGATCATAATTTGGGAGGAGACAAACAGTTCAAACATAATATGGTAAAACTATTGTAATAGCAATAACTGCAAACTGCAAAGTAAAAGTAAGCCTGCATATCTATATACATGATGTCAGTAAAGGTTTCTGAGTGGGAGTGACGTTTGACTGAAGTTTGCAAAGCTGAATAAGAATTCATCAGGTGGAAAAAATGAAAAGGCCTTCTAGGCAAAAGCACAGATGTATAAAAATACAAGGAGTGTTGGAAGAAGAGAAGTAGACTATTGGGGTCAGGGTATAGAGTATAAGGGGGTGGGGAATGTATTCAAAAGCCAGGATGGGTGGGCTTTATCTTCTAGACCTGTACATCCAGTAAGGTCATCACTAGTCACATGAAGCTACGTTTAAACTAATTAGAATTAAACATAATTACACATTCGTTTCCTCAGTTGCACTAGCCACATTTCAAGTGCTCAGCAGCCGCAAGTAGCTAGTGGCAGCCATTTCAGAGAGCACAAATACAGAAATTTTCATCATTGCAGCAAGTTCTTTTGCAGAGTACTGCTATGGACCATGGCATTGAAAGACTTGAGCAGCAACACGATGTGACCAGACCAGTGTCTTAGAGGTAGATTAAATTGAGGAAGGGAGTTCTGAGGGTAAAGTTGAGAGAAGATGAGTGACAACCGGAATGGAGAAATGGGCTCGATCTAAGACATTTGGAAGGTAAAAGCAATATGACCAATTAGATGGATGAGGATGAATAATTAAAAGTAACAGAGAGGGGCACCTGGGTGACTCAGTCAGTTAAGAATCTGACTCTTGATTTCAGGTCAGGTCATGATCTCAAGGTTCATGGGATCCAGCCCTGCACTGGATCCCTGCAGGGGGCTTTGTGGTGACAGTGCAGAGCCTGCTTGGGATTCTCTCTCTTCCCCTCTCTCTTTGCCCCTCCCCAGCTCATGCACTCTGTTTTTGTCTCAAAATAAATAAACTTAAAAAAAAAATAACAATGATATTTTATGGCTTGATGGGGTATGAAAGTGATACCACTCATGCAAATCGGGAATAGATGACGAAGTCTGCTGGAAAAAACAATAGGTTGAGTGTTGGACATGTTGTAGCTGAGATACCTATGTGATCTCCACATGAACAGTTTAATGCTCACAAAAGAGGGCACACCTTGCAGAGAAATACGGAATTTTTCTTAAGTATATAAGTATGTTCACCATATAATAGCTAACAAGGATATAGGGCTTATAGTGCCAGGCACTGTTCCAAGTGCTTTGCATATAGTTTAGCTCCTGTAATCTCCCCTATAACTACATGAGATTAGACTTACTCTTATATTGCTATTTTTTTTTAATTTTTTTTTAACGTTTATTAATTTTTGAGACAGAGAGAGACAGAGCATGAATGGGGGAGGGTCAAAGAGAGGGAGACACAGAATCTGAAACAGGCTCCAGGCTCTGAGCTGTCAGCACAGAGCCTGACGCAGAGCCCGACGCGGGGCTCCAACTCACGGACCGCGAGATCATGACCTGAGCCGAAGTCACCGCTTAACCAACTGAGCCACCCAGGCGCCCCTTATATTGACATTTTATAGGACAAGGAAGTTGAGGCACAAAGAGGTTATATAATTTATTGCCCAAGCTCCCACTAGTAAGTGATGGAGTTGAGATTTGAACTCAGACAAATTAGTTCATAAAAAAATCCATACACAAAGAATAATGTGACAGGCTACAAAGGCAGGTGAATTTGAATAATTATGGGGGAAATACCATGAAATTCTAAAAATTAAATGACATTTAGTTGCATAATAAAGGCACCTTTTTGAGAAAGCATGAAGTAGAATAATTTGGAGCTAATTAAAACATTTAAAACCCACGACTGCTGATTATGTAGTATTGGCTGAAACCATGGGAGTAATTTATTTGCCAAGGAAGAAAGTGAAGGTGGGGAGGAAAGAGGACCTAGAACAGAACCTTGGAGAATACTGATATTCAGGAAGTGGTTGAAGGGTCAGCAAATGAGACCAAGAACCAGGAGGGAGTGACATGTTAGAAACCAACATCTATAGAAGAAATCATCTATCAAAGAGGAAAGGCCAATGAGAAGAGTTCAATTATAATAAAGCCTGAAAAGGTTTTCAGGGACTTCCTAAGCTCCCTGAATAGTTTCCATGGTACAGATATATGTGCGGGAGCCAGAAGTCAGAGTGAGAAATGCACAGAATATGAACAGTATAGGCAAGACTTTCAGAAATTTGATGGTGAGGAGGAAAAAGGTGGGGTTCTAGGCATAAATAGCCTTAAATATTAACATGTATATAGAAAAGTCCCTGTCTCCATCTCTCTGAGGAAATGGGCCTCAGAATTCTAATCTACTGGAATTTCTGGAATTCCTAATGCTTATAGGAAAGATATAGACTAATTTATGTGATCTCCTATGAACACATAGCTAAGCTTTTAGTCTATAGCTTTTCTCAGAAAACAGCTTCATAGTAGCTCAAATGCTTGAACAAGGACTTCATTGAAACCATGGAGTCTTGAAACTTAAGGAAGGTCCAGGCAATATATAATTATCTTACATTCAGCATTTGTACTTTAACTTGTGAGAACTGACAAGGAACATCATGACGTACCAGTTTGGCACTTTGCTGATGTGGGAATTTTAACTGTGCATGCTGAGGCTGCTAAGAAGGTGTTCATCACTTAGCTGGTTGGTGAACCTATCATATAACCCAGCATCTACCCCCATCCCACCTAGTCTTTCTCCTCCCCTGTCATATGAAGTCTTTAAAGATGCTGTTTTTTTTTTTTTTATGAACAAATGGTCATCAAATAAGAGATAAAACTTGAAAAGACAGTTTTCTTGCAGTGGTATCCAGACTATATGTGTCTAAATGCAAATGGAGTTTAGGAGATAGTCAGGAACCTGAACCTACTTTCATGATTTTGACCTTCTGGAAGTTATGGGAATATATCCTTAATAGATGTCATAAGTCCCTGGACCAAATAAGTAGGGTGACTGTGTATCCCAGCCTGCCTGGAATATTCTTGATTGACTTTTGTTGAGTTGGCAGAATATTTAATAGTGTTTTCTTTCTCTCTCAAAATATTCCTGGTATGATAAATTATAAGGTCATGATACACACTAGTAATACTACAATGAATTTAATTAGATTATGAGGAAGGAGAGAGGGTGGACAGTGGTATCAGGGAAGGCTTTGTAGGTGCAGCCTTGAAAAGTGGACAGATTTTCAAAGAGGAACAGAAGGGAGGGATGGCATTCCTGCTGGGGCATGATAAAAGTATAGAAGTGCTTGCCTCACAGAAGACAAATTACCTTGAATTCTTCTTCAAAACACATTCCTATAAACCCAACCAAAGCTAGGGGCACCTGGGTGGCTCAGTCAGTTAAGTGTCTGACTCAGGTAATGAATCATGATCAGGTCATGGTTGTGAGATTGAGCCCCTCTTGGGCTCTGCACTGGGTGTGGAGCCTGCTTGAGATTCTCTCTCTCCCTTTCCTTCTTCCCCCCCCCAGTGTGCATGTGTGCACACATTCTCTCTCTCTCAAAAAAATAATAAAAATTAAAAACCCAACGAAACCTAAAGAAGTTAAAATGAAAAGCAGAAAGCACCCAATATCCTCCATGAGACCACTGCCTTATTTTTAGCCATCTAGTTCTGAATATTTTAAAGGTGTTTGTTAATATTTGCACATTTTAAAAATTGTTTTCTGTAAGGAATACTATTGGGCAGTAATATTGCATCACTATGGCACCCACCTCAACTTCTTCAGCCCATTCTTAGATTCCAGTCTTTCAGAAGTTGCAGGAATTACAGCTTCCCTAGCTAGCTAAAACAGGGGTTTGGAAAGAGGAAATAAACTTAATTTAAACCATAGAGTGTTTGAAGGTTTCCTCCCCATTGTAATTATAAGAATTATATTTAATATTTATGTAACAGATATTCACATCTTGTTGGGAAAACAACTCCCTTCACAGAAGGTGAAAAAAATACTGCAAATATTTCATTATGTCAGTTGTTTATTCTTTCTAAAACCCCAACAGTATCATTTTCCTCAAAATTAATCCTGATTATCACTAAATGTTCTTTAGTTAGTTAATTCCCAACTGCTTGACACTGCTTGTGTGTGTGTGTGTGTGTGTGTGTGTGTGTGTGTATGTTTTTTTTCCTGGTCTTTGTGTATTTGTGTATGTGAGGGTTTAGATACACTAATGAATTTTGAACCTTTTGGATGAGGATATTTGCAAGATCACTGTTGGAAATGTTGTTAGTGCAGAATATCTGGTGATATCTTGGTGCACAAAAAGTCATTATAACAAATATGATTATATGTGGAAAATTGGATCTAGACCCATATAGTAAAAAAAAAAAAGCCTAAAAATCTTCCACTAAAGTGACACTGGAATAAAAATAGGCTCAATTTTGTCATTTCTATAAATCTGATAATCTTTTAATTTTCATGACATATTGGTATCATTTACCTGCATATGAGAACTTTAGAGAGACACTGTTGATAGCCTACATATAAGACCTCAATTCTATTTGGGATGGCAATCTGCCTTACCTAAAAAACAAACAAAAACTACATTTCCTAGATTCTCTTGTAGGTGAAAGGAGAAGACATCTGACCTCATACTGGCCAATGAAATACAAGTGAAAGTCACCTCGTGAGGCATCTAGGAAAAGATAGCATTTTCTTGTTAGAGGAGACATCCTCAGCTGGTAAGCATTTTTGCCCTTTGTCTTTCCCTTCCATCTGGACTGCAGATGTATGGACAGAGGTGGTGCTGCCATCTCGGACCATGACGCAGTAAGCATGAAGACATACAGAAGATGATTCAGGAAAAGACAGGAGCCTGATGGCACTGTGGAATTCTATATTAATCTTGAAATGTCTTCCAGTGGAATTTCTGTTGTTTGAAAAGATAAACCTTTGTTCCTTCAAGCACCATTTATTAAGTATTGTGTTGTGGATAGTCAAACCTATTTGTTTTTTTATTTTATTTTTTTAATGCTTATTTTTGAGACAGAGAGAGACAGAGACAGAGTGTGAGTAGGGTAGGGTAGAGAGAGAAAGCCTTCCTTTCCTGAAGAGGGCTCCAGGCTCTGAGCTGTCTGCATAGAGCCCGATGCAGGGCTCAAACTCACAAACTGTGAGATCATGACCTGAGCTGAAGTTGGACACTTAACTGACTGAGCCACCCAGGTGCCCCTCGTCAAATCTATTTGTAACTGATAAATTCTGACTATAAATCAGGGAATACCCTAATTTTAGTAATATTTTGTCCTTGTTATTCCTTCTTCCTCTGAAAAGCATTCACAGCACCTGGGGACACTTGTGAAGATTCAGTAAGTTAGTACAAATGAGGTGCTTGGAAGAGTGACTGATGTTCAGTAAATATTGGCTATCATTAGATTAAGTAGGCACAAATTCTAAGGAAAACTTCACTCCCTTGTCATGTTTTAGTTTAGAAGAAATTAGGTGAAGTGAATATTAGATTTGTTAGGAATGTTTTTATTGGGGGGCACCTGGGTGGCTCAGTTGGTTAAGCATCTGGCTCTTAGTTTTGGCTCAGGTCTGATCTCATGATTTATGGGATCGAGCTCCGGGATGGGCTCCACGCTGCCAGTGAGGGGCCTGCTTGGAATTCTCTCCCCATCTTTCTCTGCCCCTCCCCCACTCATGCACTCTGTCTCCCTCTCTCTCTCTCTCAAAATAAATCAATAAACTTAAAAAAAAAAAACCATGTTCTATTGATAGCAGCAGATAACCTATTTTAAGTTATAATTTCATTATTTTATACCCATTTTATTCAACAATTGATTTAGGATGGACCATAGCAGAATAACATGCAATAAAACAATCAAATAAAAATAAAAATATGTGTCAGTGGAAATAAATATTAAAATAAGAAGTAATCCTATTAAAATAGGATGGTGAAAAAAAGAGTACAGATCTGAACACCATTCAACCCAGTAATACAGTACTAAATAATTGTAAATTTAACCTGGAGGTTCCTGGTGACCACAGTGAAAAAGGAGTCTCATTAGCATTCAATAGCATTAATTCAATATAGATGCTTATTAAATGTCCATTAGGTGCCAGGCACTTTGTGAGGCTCTAAGCATATTAAGGTAAAAAAAAAGCAGATATGTTCTCTATGCCATAGAGTTCATAGTCAACAGGAGAAAAAGACATGAATTAAATAATCACACACATGGTTTTCAATGTGGACAAGAAGAAAAATGAATGTTCTTTAGGGAAGCAGTAATTTCCTTGGCACCTCCTACTAGATAAAATTTCATAGGCGGAGCACTTCCAACCCAACCCATTGTAGTTGAGCACGAGCATGAGGTTGTAATTCTCCAATTCTGACTTGGTTCCAAATAGAGCCACTTCCTCCTTTTATACTAGATCTATGATTTTTCAGTTGGGAGGAAGGATATAAAATATAACTATCAGTTTTTCCCTAACTGCAAGTCTGTTCTGATTGCTTCACAAAATGCTAAAATTTTAGGCATTCTTTTTTTTTTTTTTAAAGTTTATTCATTTATTATTTCTGAGAGAGAGGGAGGGAGAAAGAGAGAGCACAAGCAGGGGACGGGCCGAGAAAGAGGGAGACGCTGAATCCAAAGCAGGCTCCAGGCTCTGAGCTGTCAGCACTGAGCCTGACATGGGGCTTGAACTCACAAACCATGAGATCGTGACCTGAGCCAAAGTTGAACTGAGCTCAGTCGAATTGACTGAGCCACCCAGGTGCCCCTAAAATTTTAGACATTCTTATTCATTATATGACACCCTGGGAGAAAACAAAACTGTTAGAAAAAATTTTTACATTAGATGTATTGAAGGTTTTGTTGGAATGGAGTAAAACAAACCCTTTCAATTTTACTAAAAAAAAATTTTTTATAAGCCTTTTAGCTAAAGCTTCTGAGAAACATGTTGTGTAAGAAATGAGGGCTTTCCCAGGCCAGAGAGGTTTGCCATTGCCTGAGTTAGACCAAAGGGAACTTAATCTACCTTGTTTATCTGGCGTCATCAAGATTGAAGTATTACATATGTTTCCTAGATAACACAAGTTGACTTCATCAAGTACCAGGACTTCATATTTGAGAAACATGTCTAAAATAGCTTTCTAAGAGATGCATAAATCATAATAATAAACATCTGTTTTTCTACCAATTAATGAACTTCTGTCTTTAGGTTGTTGTTTGTTTCTTAAGGTCAGAATTGTCCTTCTCCCATTGCTATTGTGTCTATTTCTTTTAAGACCACAATGGGGCACCTGGCTGGCTCAGTCAGTACAGCATATGACTTTTGATCTTGGGGGTGTAGGTTCAAGCCCCATGCTGGGGGTGGAGCCTACTTAAAAAATAAAAAAAAAAAGACCACTAGAGGCTAAAATTAGCAACTCAGGAAACAACAGATGCTGGTGAGGATGTGGAGAAATGGGAACCCTCTTGCACTGTTGGTGGGAATGCAAACTGGTGCAGCTGGGCTGGAAAACAGTGTGGAGGTTCATCAGAAAATTAAAAATAGAATTACCCTATGACCCAGCAATACCACTACTAGAAATCTATCCAAAGGATACAGGAGTGCTGATTCAAAGGGGCACATGTTTATAGCATGTGCCCCAATGTTTATAGCAGCACTATCAACAATAGCCAAAGTATGGAAAGAGTCCAAATGTCCATTAACTGATAAATGGATAAAGAAGATGTGGTTTATATATACAATGGAATACAACTTGGCAATGAAAAAGAATGAAATCTTGCCATTTGCAACAACATGTATGGAACTGGAGGGTTTTATGCTAAGTGAAATAAGTCAGTCAGAGAAAGACAGATATCATATGTTTTCACTCATATGTGGAATTTGAGAAACTTAACAGAAGACCATGGGGGAAGGGAAGGAAAAACAGAGCCAGAGGCAACCGTACGAAACTCAAACACAGAGAACAAACTGAGAGTTGATGGGGATGGGGAGTCAGGGGGCGGGGAAAATGGGTGATGGGCACTGAGGAGGGCACTTGTTGGGATGAGCACTGGGTGTTGTATATAAGTGATGAATCATGGGAATCTATTTATATATATATATCTATATAATAAATCTATATATATCTATATATCTATAATAAATATACATATATAATAAACCTATATCTATATCTATATATACACACAGTCTCAAACCATACAGTGGTCTTTAAAAAAAAATATATATATATATATAAAATTTATTATCAAGTTAGTTGAAAAAAGGCCACTGTATAGTTTGCTGCTACTTTTGCTTAAGACTGTGAAACAACCACGTTTCATAGAATTGTGCGTCACATAAGATCCCAACAAGTTCTGAGTGAAGGCCCAGGTTTTGTGCAACCTGTTTTTCTTCGAAGGTTCTAAGATATCACTTGTTTATTTCTAAATTTAAGGTTATTTTCCAGAAGGATGAGGTTTCTACAGGTCTTATCTGCAGGTACCAGTGTTACAGTGCATCTTGAAGAACATGTTTAAGAGTCAGTGCAAAGGCCTGGGTTCAATTTCACATGAAAGGTGTGTGAGTCTTGGCTCATTGTGGCCAACCTTGGTAAGTAAACTTTGGTTTACTAAAAAATGTGCAAAAGTGTTGGCAGGAGCTCAATGTAGCACAAGATTATATGGACAACAAACCAAACTGGGAATATTTATGGAGCTCTTGTTACATGTAGCGTTTGGTGTTGATTTTGTGATCTGGGGTAAATTTTATCATCATGTAGGACTTTGGTAGCATGCATATCACAACTGCAAGGGGAAAAGTAGCTCAGCATTGCCCTTGCCAAGAGGGACATGCAAATTCGTGAAGTTCATAGTCTCAAGCAAATGAAAAAAATGAAGTAATTATGAACTCCGGGAAAGAAAAAATTACTCAAGAATGTAATCATAGTATACGATGTGGCTTAACAGCAAATGGTATTTACCTAATCATAATAACTGAAATACTCAAAATGGGTTAATCCAAAAACACACTGTAGCTAACTGGGAGGATGAGAGAGGTGAGGGTATTGAATTATTCTATTGTAAGAAGTTAATAGATAATGCCTACGATTGATGAATTAAGAGGTAACAGTATATTTATGTTATGTCACAATTTGGGGTAAATTAAAGGGCAAAAAATCACCAAAATACATGTAGTTCCATCTGGGTGAGGTGGGAATGGCAAGGAACTGCTCTTTTTAGTGAGCAACAGTTTAGACTGCTTTTGAACTTTGGTATGTTTTTCAGCTAAAAAATTAATTGAAACTTACATTCTGGACAGAACAAAAAATGAATTGAAAGCGAAAGATCAAGAGGGAATGATTCCTTGGGAGCGGCAGTTGACAAAGCAAATTACAGAATATACTCAATGAGAATCAGATGAAACACGGGAGATAAAAGGCTCAGGACCAAGAGGTCCCTGGGAGGCATTCAGAACGAAGAGGCTGCGGCCAGGAAGTCCACACACTCACAGCTGCTTGTAGGGCCCCGGTGCTCACCCAGGAACAAAGCCACTTCTGTCTGTGGAAACCACAGTGAGGCAAGACAGGGAGCAAACAGCCTTTAATTGGGGTGGCGAATGAGCGGCCCCATGAACTCCAAATGCCTCCAGCAGGCCGGGGCACGCTTTTCCTCTCCTCCCTTCTTTGCCCACCAACCCATGGCCTCGCTCTTTCTGGCTTCTCAACAGGCACTGTTGGGCTCTTGGCTCTTCCCTCTGCTCTGGGCCCTGAGCATCTTTCTGCCTCTTTGCTGTTCCATCCTGAGCACCCTGCAGACCCATGTCCCATGTTGTCAACCTCACTCTCCTCTCTATCAGATGCTTCCGTCTGGGTTCTGTTTCCTCAGAACCCAGCCTGGGGGCCTGCAAACCAATCTGATAATCCATTTATAAAATTGGTGGTAAAACAAAAGGCTGAATCAGCCTAACATGTTAATCCTTTCTTAATATTTCCAATTTAATAGCAGCCTTTGGAGTTTCAGCTCAGAGGAATTCTTTATCTGGGAAAGTTGACTGCATCCAGAAGGGAAGGATTTGAGGTTGACATCTCTCAGTTCTCTGAAATTGTTCTTTTTAAAGCTTATATTTATTTATTTATTTTGAGAGAGAGAGAGAGCGCGCACAAGTCAGGGAGGAGCAGAGAGAAAGAGGGAGAGAGAAAGAGAGAGAGAGAGAGAGAGAGAGAGAGAGAATCCGAAGCAGACTCTGCTCTGTCAGCCCAGTGCCTGATGTGGGGGCTTGATGCAGGGCTCGAACTCAGGAATTGGGAGATCATGACCTGAGCCCAAGTCGGATGCTTAACCAACTGAGCCACCCAAGTGCCCCTGGAATTGTTCTATGTAAGAACCATCTGTGCATAAGGCCCGCTTTGATGCCCCCGGTTAAAGTTTTTTAGTAACGATCCTTCCCTCACCTTGTTTCCCTCAGCATTTTGAAAATTCAGTCAGTTCCACGCTATTCTGTGCTTGTTCATAGGTAAGTTTTCCAAGACAGGTCACATGCATGCCCTTTGTTTTTCTTCACTGGTCCATGACCCTCTTGAGGGCAGGCATCCTATTGTCAATTGACATGTGATGTCTTTATTAGCCTTTATTATCCACTATGTCTTCATTAACTCATTTCAGAGGCCTTAATTAAAATGGTTGCAGAGCCCTTTGGTAAGACACTTGCTTTGGTTAACAGACACAGTGCAGATAGGAAAGAAGGTCAGTTTGTTTGGTACCAAAGACAGCTGAGAGAAACAAAGACACTCCCGGAGCCAAAGGGAAGGAGGCAGGTCAAGGAGGCCAAAAATTGTGGTGCTCCCCAGCAGAGAGGATCTTCTTCAACGTGGGGGGCTACACTGTGTTTCTAGGAGGTCAGGAGCCCACATTTGGGGACTCTGCTGTTTTAGAATATTCTTTGCTTTGACTGTCCATGCTGGACTCTTAAGAGGGGTAAAGTATTGGGAAGTGACCCATTACACCTGTAATTCTCAAAATCCCATTACATACACAGGGCAGACTTGTTATAAATCTGTGGACAAATACACCCAAATATTTTTTGGCCCGTGTTTTTGTTTGGTGATTTCAAGATGCCAGAAATGGTGAAGGCTAGGCTCCTTAGATACACTCTGGTTTAAAAACGGTTGGAAGATTTACCTGCAAAGGAAGGGCTCTGAGTGAATTGGAGATAGCTAGGAAAGGATTACTGAAACTGTTCTTTAAAAAAAATAAATGGAAATAAACATTATTATAGTTTAAAATATAAAAAACATGAAATATGCTCTCTTTTTATATAAAATGTAGAAAAGTAAAAAGAAGAAAATAAAAACACCCGTACGAAAAGGTGAAATTTAAAGGGTTAAAGGAAACATTTTGTTAAAGATTATCTGGAATTTATATTTAAAGCTGCAGATATAATCTGCATATATTCATATGCATTTTCATGTATATGTATGCGCATTTTAAACCATACAAGGGGTTTTGCAGTATGTATTGTTATAGAATTAGCTCTTTTACTCTGTATATTTATAGCCATTGAAATTTCCATGTAAATAAATACTTATTTATTTTATCATTTCTCAAGTCTGAAGAACATTCTATTGTGTAAATGTGCCAAAATTTAACGAACTGTCTACTATTGGGTATTTGAGTTGTTTCTAAGTCTTCATTATTTTAAGGGATGCATCATTTCACATTGTTGAAATTTTGAGTTTTAACCAAATATTATGCTTGTTATTTTTTCACTGCTATTTAAAATTACCAAGAAACATTTAGCTCTTGTTGGCATGAGAGGCATAGGTCTAAAGAACTCAACATCAAGGAGCACCTGTAGTTTAAGCTGGAAGAAAGTGACCTGAAGCTGCGAAGGCTAAGGCGTCCTATTAGTAGAAGAATGATAAGCATTTAGATAGTTAAGAAAAATAAAAATATTTTTACTAATTTAATGAATGAAAAGATGCTTACATTTTAAAAAGCCATCTTTTTGTTGTTGCTGTTTTGTTGTTGTTTTTATTTCCCACAGTTTTTAAAAAATTTTTTTAATGTTTTATTTATTTTTGAGACAGAGAGAGACAGCGTGTGAGTGGGAGAGGGGCAGAGAGATAGGGAGACACAGAATCTGAAGCGGGCTCCAGGCTCTGAGCTGTCAGCACAGAGCCCGACTCGGGGCTCGAACTCACAAACCGTGGGATCGTGACCTGAGCCATAGTCTGATGCTTAACCACTTAGCCTACTGAGCCACCCAGGCACCCCTATTTCCCACAGTTTTTAAAGAAGATATCACTAATTCAGAATGTACTAAAAATAGAAAGTGTAGGTGAGTGGGCAATGTTTTCTCATTCCTACACATTTCTGCTATGAAAGCCGGGATGCTATTTCAGTTGTCTCCTGATCCTTAACAAAATGGCAGCTTCCACAGAAACAAGAAAGATCCATAGAAAAAGTTTAAAGGCTTTAAAGTTTTTTGGTCTCATTTTGTTTTTTATTTTTAATTTGAGAAAGATGCAGAGAGCAAGCAAAGGAGGGGCAGAGAGAGAAGGAGACAGAATCCCAAGTAGGCTTCACCCTGTCAGTGCAGAGTCTGCAGAACTCGAACACACAAACCAAACCGTGAGATCATGACCTGAGCTGAAACCAAGAGTCAGATGCTTAACTGACTGAGACGCCCAGGTGCACTGAAAAGATTTTAATCCATTAAAACTTAACCTGAAGTGTGAATTTATTTTTTTTAATTTTTTAAAATGTTTATTTTTTTGAGAGAGAGAGAGAGAGAGAGAGGCAGAGTGAGTGAGCATGGACAGGTGAGGGGCAGAGAGAGAGGGAGACAGAATCTGAAGCAGGCTCCAGGTTCTGGGCTGTCAGCACAGAATCCAATGAGGGTCTCGAACTCATGGACCATGAGATCATGACCTGAGCTGAAGTCGGCCACTTAACTGACTGAGCCACCCAGGTGCCCCTGAAGTGTGAATTTATTAAGAAAGGGACGCACACAGAAGCCACAAATGTCAATCAGTTCTCAAGCTGGTATAAAGTCCATGAAACTGTACAGTTACATGGCCCAATATGGTAGTCATCAGCCACATGTGGCTATTGAACACTTGAAGTGTAGCTAGGATGACTGGGAACTTAATTTTTGATTTAATTTTAATTAATTTAAATTAAAAAACCAAAACAGATTTTATCCCCTATACTATAACTATTGTTTTGGTAGGGCTACAGTTCACGTTACCTATTGCATTGAATTAGACACTTTTCATGCAGGTGTTGGGCACATGTGTCATTCCTAGTGTTACACATAATGTATAATCAAGAGGTGGTGTCAACAGATTGATTCAACCTGGATTTTTTTCCCATGCATTGATGTAAAACAATAATGTGTTTATTTGGATATTGTATACAGATAGCATGAGTTACAGTAATACACATACAGTGAAATGCTTATTTTAATTGTAATATAACAACTATTTTTCTAGTTAAAAATAAATGTGAATGAATTTTAAATTTAAAATGAAGGCATGCTACTGATGGAGAATCAAGTGGAAATGCGCAAGAAGTACAATGGTAAAGGAAAAAAGATAGTGAAAGAAGGTATGTTGTGTATTTCACAGGGAATGGCAATTGCAATTTGCTGTGGCAGAGAAATGTGACAAATCTGTCTTTTGCGTGAGAAATTATTTTTTAACATAATGAAGTGCACAATTTTAAGAGATACTTTCAGCAAATGCAGAGTGAATTTGATAAAAAGTTTATTCTTAACAGTAAAAAAAAAATTGATGAGAGGAGCCACCTAAGATCAGACTTTAATGTCCAATAAATTATTTAAGAATGAGTTTTAAGATAATCTGAGCTATAACTATGGCCAACTATAAAACTGCTTGCATTCTCATACATGTATAAATACATACCACACACACACATGATTTAGACAGTAAATCAGTTAGGAAGTTTTGATAAAGACTAAAAATAGTTATAAAAAAGTGAAAATCTTCAATTAAGTCACCAAAATAATTGCCCAAATATGCCCATTCTAACAATATAAAATATCAATTGATTCCAAATTTGAAAAATTACAAAAATCTTTCTTTAGCTTTAGATACCATGCAACATAAGAGACATTGCCCAGTTAATACTTCAGTTACATTCTCTCTCCAAGAAATGTGTGTGAATTTGTTACCTAAAATTAAACTCATGATATACGTAGGTTTTGAAGTTTCTACAACTCTCAAAGAACAGTTTAAGCTAGATTTGAAAAAAATTACTTTTTATCATAGTGGATGGTGCTTCAACTGTATCAGATCAAAAATTCAAATTTATTGGAATTTTAAAACAAGTGACTGATATTTCCCTTTTATGGCATATATGATATTTAGAAAATATTTATGCTCAGTTTGCTAAAACAAACTCTGTGATAGTATTATGGATATAGTTGTTAAAATCCTTTAATATATATGTGCAAATGCTATGAATCATCAGGAGTTTATGGAACTGTTGAAAGAAATAGTAGACAATGAATTTAATGATCTTGTGTTCTTTGCCAGGCCTCACTGATTGAGTTTTACAGTCTTACTTTATTGTCAACTCTGATTTTCTTGGAACTAAAGAAATGTTTGCCAAATATTCTACTATCAAAGATGCAAATGACAGTACAATTTACATTTTCTAACTGATATCACACTGCATATGAATGAGCTAAATTTGAAACTATGTCTAAGGAAAGGGAAAACTTGTTTGTGACCTAGCTAGACAGAACAATTATGTTGAAATGGAAACTTTTCAGAATACAAATTAGTAATAATGATTTTCCACATTTTTATAACATGAATCAATATGAAGAGTATTTTCACAAAAATCAGCTGCCAACAGTACATGGAAAATTTGGACACTTTGTTGATATTGGTATTTAGAATTGTATTTCAATTCATCAAATATGTTTTTGAGTTTGATGCTAATAATCATGAGTGAACACAGGAGAGGTTGAATTTATGTAACTTGGACAGAGGTAGTTTTGAAATTGATATGCTTTTGCTTCAAAGTCAAATCAAATTTTCTTTAAAAAAGAACCAGTATTGGGGCACCTACCTGGCTCAGTCAGTAGAGTAAGTGACTCTTGATCTTGGGACTGCATTTGAGTCCCATACTGGGGGTAGATATGCCTTAAAAATAAAAATATCTTGGAGCACTTGGGTGGCTCAGTTGGTTAAGCATCTGACTCCAACTCAGGTCATGATCTCACAGCCCATGGGTTTGAGCCCTGCATTGGGCTCTGTGCTGACAGCTCAGAGCCTGGAGTCTGCTTCAGATTCTGTGTTTCCTTCTCTCTCTGCCCTTCCCCCACTTGTGCTCTCTCTCTCTCTCTCAATAATAAATAAACAGTAAAAAAAATAAAAATATCTTTAAAAAAAGAACCAGTTTTGTCAATTTGGATGCAAATATTAAAGGGAATTGATTTTTGGATAATTGATTAATGGTTGGAAAACTTTTAAGTATATTTGGAACAATGTGGGTATAGGGATGTATATTTTTAAATTCATTTTTATTTTATTATTTTTTATTAAACAATTTTTTAATGTTTACTTATTTTTGAGAGAGAGAGAGAGAGAGAGAGAGAGAGAGAGAAGGGGGGTAGGGGCAGAAAGAGGGAGACAGAGGATCTGAAGCAGATCTGAAGCAGGCTACATGCAGGGAGCTCAAAGCCTGATGTGAGGCTCAAACTCGTGAGCCCTGAGATCATGACCTAAGATGAAATCAAGAGTCGGCTGCTTAACCAACTGAGCCACCCAGGTGCTCCTAGGGATTTATGTTTTTAACTGTAAAGTTTATGAAGGCATTTCTGAGATATTCTGTAAATATAAAATCTATACTGGATTTCAAAGACTTAGTATAAATACAAGAATGTAAACTATCTCATTAATAGTTTTTAAATTAAAATTGATTTCAGGGGCACCTGAGTGGCTCAGTCAGTTAAGTGTCTGGACTTTGACTCAGATCATGATCTCTCACAGGTAAGGGTTGGAGTCCTCCAACTGAGCTGACAGCTCAGAGCCTGGAGCCTGCTTCAGATTCTGTCTCCCTCTCTTTCTGCCCCTCCCTCACTTGCACGCTGTCTCTTTCTCTCTCAAAAATAAATAAACATTAAAAAAGTTATAAAATTAATTTCACCTGTTTCCTTTTTTAGCTTTTTTTTTTTTTTTTTTTTTTTACTGTGGTAACTAACAAATTTAAAATTACATATGTTGCTGGTATTACATTTCTGTTTCTCGGCATTTGCCCCAAAGTTCCAGCTTTATGGATTTTGTCAAATAGTTCCAAAATCCTAAAGGTATCAGTATCTAGTTATGTATAGCATTACCCAGGTCAATGCCAGTTGTCATGAAATGGCAAGTTGTTTGTAAACCACTGGCCCACTCACATTCTCTCCCCATGGTAAGCTAGGATGTCTGTTTGTTAGTCTGTGGCCTGTCTGTGGTCATGGAACCAAATTTCCTCGAGAACTTTGCCTGTCCTTGGAGGAACTCCCTGGGTGATCCTGGAGTGGTTATCATTTACTTCAATCAACTGAGGTAAACTCTGGGAGGATGACCAGAAATCAAATCCCATAGATTATGTCAGTATTTGATATGCTCACCTGTGCCTGAAAACAAATGGGCTCAAAGTGCCAAGCCCTTTATGAGATAAGCCAGCAGCTGAAGTCATTGTCTGAGTTCCTGAGAACTAGTTTAGAAGAGATTGCCACAAAGGGAAAGATAATCTGGAAGTCTCCTCCTATGTTCCCTACCCACCTTTCCTATACTGTTTCCATGTCTGGATTGACGCCAGGTTCAGGGTATCTGTGGTAGTAATGCCCTATGGTTTAACAAAGCAATTATCAGACTTAAGTCAGAAGATTTGGGTGAGAGATCCTACATTGTGGTTTACTAAATAAATGACTTTGGGTAAATCACATAGTCTCAGTTTTCTGTTCTAGATTATATCAAATGATCTGTAAGACAACTACTAGAACCTGAGTTTTGTGTTTCTAAGTTGTTCTGACAGTAGCTGAGACATGAAGCCCAAAAAGAGGTAAAATGCACTTAAAATTCCAATACCATTCTGAGATTGGGAATTGAAGAGCCACCATTTTCTTTCTCTTTTATCAGAGGAAGACGAGTGCGGAGTAGTATCTTTGTGCAATGTTTTGTTTACACAAAGTCACTATTACATTGTTGTAGAAGAGCTGCTTAATATTTTTCCCTTAGCAGAAAGCAAGTAGCAAGAAGCAAGATTTAATAATGCTGTTACATTTCTAATTTTGCTCTTATAATAAATGGGGACATTGAAAATGAAAAGCTGTGTATATAATAGCATAACAAAAAAAATGGCCAACGAATCATTTCTTCTTCTCATTTGACAAAGCCTTCAAATGTTAGTCTGAACTAACTTTTAGTGGTATTAGAAGTGGAAACCAGCTCTCCAGGGTAGATAATTTTTATGCTAATTTCCTGCACCTCAATGTACACAATTATTATAGGGCATGCGAATAATCCATTCACTGAATGAAGAAAAATTATTCCAAATGATTATTGATGAGTTAATCAAGATAACCATGTCAACTTTCTTTATCCATTAGTGGTAACATCTACACTATTTCACAATCATAATAACAGCCAAATGCTAATGGGCGAGGTAATCAGACCTTAATGAAGAACAGTGAAAAATTTGCTTTTTAAAATAGTTTACAGTTTTCCTAATCACTGAAGTGGTCAGTTAGTCCCAAGGTTATTCATATTTCATAATGTGTGCTTGCAAATTTTTTTCTCCATTTAAAAAATAGTTGGATTTTTGGAATGTAAGAAGGAATGGAAATAAGTGGAGAGGGATTCCTCTTTTTAAATAAATGCATATTTAAAGAGTTATTCTTATTGCAATGGTGACCTAAAATGGGGGGAAATCTCTATCCATTTAAAAACTCAGAATTATACTTTTATGTTTTTCCTTCTGTCTTTATCCTTTCACTCAGATTTGGTAATTTTATTATTATAAGCTCAGATAAGTTTGGACTTGCAGCTTTATTATAATTTATTATAGGTTGTGGCTTATATTTATATTTATTGATTGATTCTGATACCCTTAATGTACTGTCATGATGATTTGAGAGTCTGCCATCCACAGCCCACTTTTGAAAAAAGCAATTTAGAGGTACCTGAGTGGCTTAGTTAGTTGAGTGTCCAACCCTTGATTTTGGCTGAGGTGATGATCTCATGGTTCATGAGATCAAGCCCCACATCAGTGTGGGATTGAACTCTACTCTAAGTGTAGAGCCTGCTTAGTATTCTCTTTCTCTCTCTTTCCCTGACTTTCTCCCCTGCTCATACACATCTCTCTCTCAAATGGAAAAAAGAAAAAAAAGAGCAATTTAAAGTGGTTCCCTATGTATGTGTCCCTATACTTTATATCATATGACCTCATTACACTGGCACCATTAACAAAATATTCTAGGGAGTGGCAGCTGACACAAGAGCTCTGTCCCAAAAGATACACTATACCAAATATTGACTGGGCACCACAATCAGGTTCTTTGGGCATCTGACTGTGAGAAATAATAAGAGACGTGAGACAGTAGAGCGGTATGGAGAAAAAGCAGTGCATAGAATGCATGAGTAGAAGTTTTCAATAAGCAGAAGCCATAAGGTGGATTTGGAGTAGGGAGTTAGTAGCCAGCAGGAGAAACAAATCTTTACACCATGAGTATGGCAGTGTGGCTTTTCCGATAGCACCACTGTGAGAGCAGCTGTTGGGTCAAGGGAGTTACTACTGGATAATGAGATCTAGTGTTGCATCCTGAGGGACCTACCAGTTCTCTGTAGAATTTGGTTATGCCTGTGCTTTTCAAAATGTTGCCTGTGATTCCCTAGAGGTTCAAGAAGCAATTTAGGGACCTCCATAAGGGAAGAGGGGGTACCAAATGGACAGGACACTCCCAGCATCAGCCATAGTAGTGCTCTTTATTCTGAGTTTGTTTGTCTTTTTCCATGTGAGATTTCATGGGAAGAAAGAAGGGTTCTACTACAGTTAAAAGTTATTTAAAACTCAGGTCCTTTCAAGGATTCACAATTTGAAAATTAAAGAAAATCCACTGTAACTTTTGTTGAACATTATCCTAAAATGAGATTAGGAGGCTTATTTTTTAACTTCCAGATTCTTCTTCCCCATGCATTTGTTTTAAACTATGAACATTTTGTGATGAAATATCATATACATACATCTATAACTCTTTTGTCATTTTATTCTACTAGGTAATTTATTTTTTATTTTCATTTTTTGAGAGAGAGAGAGAGAGAGAGAGAGAGAGAGAATGAATATTAAGCAGGCTCCACGCTCAGCTCAGAGCCAGATGTTGGGCTTGATCCCATGACCCTGGGATCATGACCTGAGCCCAAATCAATAGTCAGACACTCAACTGACTGAGCCACTCAGGACCTCACTACCAGGTAATTTTTAAAGCTACTCTCTCATTTATTCTTCAGAGCGCCTGGCTTATGATGGGAATCATCCAGAAAGCTTTATAAATAGTAGATCCCTGGGTCTTACCTTCCATATATGGAAACATACCTTTGGGGATTGCCTTCTGGGGAAAACTGTATTTCTAAAGCTCCCCAGATAATTGTGATTCTCAATCAAATTTTAGTACTACTAAATAAGACCAAATAGTACTGATTGCATAATGGGGATTGGGGTTGGGGAGAGAAGCAGACAGATCAGATGAAGTGTGATTCTAATAGGAGAAAAAAAAAACTATTCTAACTTACAATGTGATGTAGAATTGGCATATGGAGCACTAATTTATAAGAAGTGTTCTTATTCCATGCTCTTAAAACTAGTAGTTTGTTGGTTAAATTAAAAAAGCAAGCTGGAGTGAGGAATAATAATAATATTTGCATACACTTTTACTATGTTATTTAAACTTAAAATGTATAAATGTACACTCTTTAGACAATTTTTTATTCAGGGTCGTGGCCTCATCTTTGACTATTTGTCTTTAGTTATGGAGTTTCCTGTCATCTTTCTTGCATAAACTTCATCTGTTTTTCAAGTTTAATTATCTTTAAAGTGGGTTTTTAAAGGAATTCATAGACATTTGCAAAGCTGTGTGAATAAAGAATTCAGAATCCGTAATTTTATGAAAAACTTCTAAAATTTTATACTTATCAATTCAAAGGGAATTTGAACAACTACATTTTTATAGAAACAATTCCTTTTTTGTTGTTGTTTAATCTGAGAGAAAGAGAGAGCACGAGTGAGGGAGGAGGGGAGAGAGAGAGGGAGAGAATCTTTAAACAGGCTCCATGTTCAGTACAGAGCCCAATGTAAGACTCAATCCCATGACCCTGGGATCATGACCTGAGCTGAAACCAAGAGTCAGACACTCAACTGACAGAGCCACATAGGAGCCCCTGTAGAGACAATTCTCTTTTTGCGCTCATAGTGTACTTGTATAGGTTTATATAATACTTGATTAAATGATAAAAGTCAAGGAATACTAGCATAGAAGCAGCATAAATGGATTTGGGAACAAATACATTGACTCTTGGTAAGCAGACAACTTAATTGGAAGTGCATGCTGTGGAATTGTCTATAATTTCAAGTATCTGGTCAGCAGTCAGTGTGTTTTATGGAGGAAATGGAGGTCCTTAGTTAATCTGCTGAGCTGGTTAAGTGGAGGTTGGTTAAAACAACTTTTATAGTAGTCTTTCCTTATTTGCAGGGGATATGTTCTAAGACCCTCAGTGGATGCCTGAAACCACAGATATATATACTCTGTTTTTACCTATATATATGTACTTATGATAAAGTTCAATTTATAGGTATGGCAAGATTAGGTACAGTAAGATATCAACAACAATAACTAATAATAAAATAGGAAACTATAACAATATGCTGTAATAAAAGTTATGTGAATGTGGTCTCTTTGTCTCTCAAAATATCTTATTGTTCTATACTCACCCTTCTGTGATGATGTGAGATGATAAAATGACCATGTCATGAGGTGAAGTGAGGTGAATGATGTAGTCATTGTGACAAAGTGTTAGGCTACTGGTGACTTTCTGATAATACCTTAGAAGGAGGATTATCTGCTTCTAGACCTTGGTTGGTGGTGGGTCACTGAAACTACAGAAAGTAAAACCACAGATAAGAGGGAACTCCTGTATTGTACATTACTCTGTAGATATATGGAATAAGGGTTTAGGAAGTTAAAGTTAAATGGATACTGGATTTTAACTACTTTATGAAATGTGCTTCCCTTGAAAGCCTCAAGCTCTGTTTCTGACATACTAAATTTCAATATATGTATTTTTTTCTACTAAGCATAAAGCTGTGATAACAGCCAACAAGTTGGATGGATTTCTTGTAGCTTAGCTAGAATTATGTATTATTATATTAAAAATGCATCTTATGCAGTCTGGTAAAGTAAATGAGAGAATGGAAGAAAGCCAATCTGAGGTTGTAAAATAAATGGATTTTTAGAACAAAGCAATGCCATTTATTATTTTGTTTTATTTATTTTTTTAAGTTTATTTATTATGAGAGAGAAAGAGAGAGAGAATGAACAAGTTGGAGAGGGACAGAGAGACAGGGATGGAGAGAATCCCAAGCAGGCTCAGCACAGAACCCAATATGGGGCTTGACCTCACAAACCATGAGATCATGACCTGAGCCAAAACCAAGAGTCAAACAGTCCATTGAATGAACTACTCAGGGGCCCAGCAAAGAAACATGTCCTGGGGCACCTGGGTGGTTCAGTCAGTTGAGAGTTCAACTTTGGCTCAGGTCATGATCTGGCGGTCTGTGAGTTCGAGCCCCATGTTGGGCTCTGTGCTGACAGCTTGGAGGCTGGAGCCTGCTTCGGATTCTGTGTCTCCCTTTCTCTCTGACCCTCCCTAATTTGTGCTCTGTCTCTCTCTGTCTCAAAAAAAAAAAAAAAAACATTAAAAAAGAGAAGCATGTCTTATTTTTTTTTTTTCAACATTTATTTATTTTTGGGACAGAGAGAGACAGAGCATGAACGGGGGAGGGGCAGAGAGAGAGAGACACAGAATTGGAAACAGGCTCCAGGCTCTGAGCCATCAGCCCAGAGCCCGACGCGGGGCTCGAACTCACGGACTGCGAGATCGTGACCTGGCTGAAGTCGGACGCTTAACCGACTGCGCCACCCAGGCGCCCCGAGAAGCATGTCTTATACTTAATATTTAATGAATGAATGATTAAAGTATGTGGGTGCTTCCAGAATGTTGGAAAGTTATTTAAATCTTCATCTCTATAATTTTTAAAATGTTAATTTTCTTACTAAATTAGATTTATTAAAATGATTTCCTGGCCTTCTTTCAGAGTTGTGGCACCTGGTGTTTGTTTTCCTGGAAAGCACATTATGACATATGGTGGAGTAATTAATAAGAGCATGAATTCTGGAGTCAAATAGAGTTCATATCACAGTTCTACCACTTACTCATTTGAAATAGTGGGCATGTTAGCTTGACCTAACTTCCCTCAACTGAAAATGGAAGTAATAATAGTTCCTACTTTATAGACATGTTATGAGGATTAAATGTGACAGATAATATTGGTTAATAATGGATAATTTTTTAAAAAGGCTGCTGGTGTTTTGATCGTGTTTGTGTTTAATTTACACATCAATTGTGGCAAAATTACCTGAATGATGCTGAGACTTCTGATCTATGAACAAGATATATCCCTCTATTTATTTGTCTTCTTTAATTTCTCTCAGCAATGTTTTGTAGTTTTTAATGTGCATGATTGATTTTTGAATGTTAAACCATCCTTGCTTTCCTAGGATAAATTCCACTTGTTTTTGTGTGGTTTTGGCATCAGTGTAATATTAGTCTTACAGAATGAGTTAAGAAGTATTCTCTCATCTTCAATTTTCTGTAAGAGTTTATGTAAACGTTATAATGTCTTTTTTAAATGTTTGATAGAATTCACTAGTGAGGCTACCTGGGCCTGAAGTTTGTTTGTTTGTTTGTTTGTTTGTTTGTTTGTTGGAAAAGTTTAATCTACAAATTTAATTTTTAAATAGTTTTAAGGATGTTCTGATTATTTTTCTTGAGTAAGTTATGATAGTTTGCATCTCTCAAGGAATTTGTGCATTTTATCTAAGTTCTTGAATTTGTAGGCATTAAGTTGTTCAAGCTATTCCCTTACTATCTTTTTAATATCTGTAAAATCTGTAGTGATGTCACTTCTCTCATTTCTGACACTGATACTTTGTAACTTCTTTTTCTTTTTCCTTATCAGTCAGGAAGGAGATTTATAAATTTTATTGATTTTTCTCAAAGAATGAGCTTTCATTTTGCTGTTGTTTTCTACTTCACTTATTCTGTTATTATTTTATTTTTCCGTTTAATTTAAGTTTGATTTATTGTTTTTTCTAGCTCTTTAATGTGAAAGCTTGTCATTGATTTAAGACCTTTTAAATTTTCTAACTTAGGCATCTTTTGCAATATATTTCCTCCTAAGTACTTTTTTAGCAGTAGTCTACAAATTTTGTTGTGTTTTTCATTTGAGTATAATTGAAATTATGTTATATTTTTCCTTTTGATTTTTTCTTTGACTCATGAGATATTTGAAGTGAGTATATTTTAGTTTTCAAATATTTGAAGATTTCCCAGAGAGCTTTCTATTATTAATTTTGGATGTAATTCCATTATGGTCAGAGAATATACTTTGTATACTTGAATCCTTTAAAATGTATTGAGACCTGTTTTATGGTCCAAATATCATGTATCTTGGTAAATGTTCCATATGCACTTGAAAAACATGTGTGTTCCTCAGTGTTATGGAGATTTCTATAAATGTCAATTATGTCATGTTGGTTCAGAGTGTTGTCAAGTCTTATATATCAGAGGTCTAGAGGTCCATAAACTTTCTCTCTAAAGGGTCAGATAGTAAATATTTTCATTTTTGTGAGACATACATTCCCTGTCGCAACTCTTGAAATCTGGAGTTTTATCAGGAAAATACATAAATGGGAGTTGCTATATTTGACCCACCATGAAATGGATTTTGTCCAAAGACTCATTTGCTGATGCCTGTTTTATATCCTTATAGATTTTCACTCTATTTGTTCTGTCAATTATTGAATTATGAGCACTGTAGTCCCCGGCTATAACTGTAGATTTCTCCTTTAAGTTCTATCAGCTTTTGTTTCATATAATTTGAAACTCTGTTATTAGATACGTAAATATTTAGGATTGTTATATCCTCTTGATGAATTGATCCCTTTATAATTAGGAAAGTCCTTTTTTATTCCTGGTAATCTTTAATCTGAAATCTACTTTTTCTATTATTAAGATAGTTACTCCAGCTTTCTTTTGATTAGTATAAGCATGGTATATTTTTTCCCACACTTTCTCAGAGCATCTGTTCTCAGTTCAATCTGGTTTCCTCCACTCCCAGGAGGTGAGCCACCTGTGTCTGCTTGGGTTGTCCAGTTCTACCAGTGCCTGGTTGGATAAGTCTGATTTACTTAGATGAATTAGGAAACCATTGTGGCTGCCCATTTAATTCACACTTCCCAGACTAGCTTTAATTTGTAAAACAAACAAACAAACAAAAAAACAAAAAAAACAAAAAAAACTCCCCAGACTCCAGTCTATATTTCTATCCATTCCAAATTTGGGAGAACAAGAGAGAAGTGTTTTTAATTGGATTGCTCAAAGTCCTACAGAGTGTGGTGTGGAGAAGGGGATATTGCCTGGAACCAGCTTTTCTTGTCTCATAAAGTGCTGACCCTGAACACTGTGTTGGCACCACAGATTGTTTAGCAAGAAGCAGAACATCTTAATGCTGCCCATTTGGGTGTAGCAAAAATTGTAAAATACTGCTTTCTATTAAGAAGTAATATTTACAAGGGGTGCCTGGGTGGCTCAGTTGGCTAAGCATCCCACTTTGGTTTGGGTCATGATCTTGCTGTTTCCGAGTCCAAGCTCTGCATTGGGCTCTGTGCTGACAGCTCAGGGCCTGGAGCCTGTTTCAGATTCTGTGTGTCTTTTGCTCTCCCTGCCCCTCCCCCAATCATGTCCATGCTCTCTCTCTCTCTCTCTCTCTCTCTCAAAACTTAATGAACATTTAAAAAATTAAAAAGAAGTAATTTTTACAAATATTTTGTTAATCGAGTAAGACAAGCAGCATTTCCCTATCCCCACATTATACTCTGTCACTGTCTTACTCCTGTCTCTGTCACCACACTCAAGACCTAGTGATCCAGGAAGGATGGGAGGAACAATAACAGCACAGGGAAGAGGTTAACCTGAGGAATGGGGTGAAAAAGGGTGGGGTTCATCTTCCCTGGTAAGAAGAAACACCAGAGAGTTTAATGTTTTTTGTAGTCATGTTAAAATGAAGAATCCTTTAAACCAAAAGCCAAAACAACTCTGTCAGATTTGTCACATGTCTTCAAGTGTAAGCTGGCTAGACCACCTTCCTCATATCAAGGTCAGCTTCTATCACTTGGTTCCAAAGTCATATCTTGAAGCCTAGTGATCATGCACATTTGACATTTCCTTGGAATGATTCTAAAAACTATTTTGGGACAGAAAAGATCAAATGTCCAAAGATAATGACAAGGCTCTGAACCTTCTGGAAAGCACTGGTATCACCAACTCAGTTCTCTCTCCATGACCTGTTCCCTGAAAAACAACCATAACTTACACCTTAGTTATTTATAAAGGACTTATTGAGGTCCATTTCTTCACACACCTCTGTGGAATTTCTAAGAATTTGTGCAACTTGTAAAATTATAAGAATTCTCATCTGAGTGCTTCACCTCAGCCTCATCATATAAGTGGCCATTCTATGTTTTGTGTTTCTACTTCTTGAAGATTATTTAAATATCTAGCTGTATAGAGATTCAAATACCTCTTAATGAGGCAATCTGTAAGAACTTCTAAGCAGAGACTTTGGTTCAGTGTTAACTACTTTTCAGTTGTAGATGAAGTGAAAGATTCACAAATGACTGGCTCCATGGAAGATGTCAGCTTTAAGTTCCCTAAAAAGAAAAGTCCCCCAAGCTTGTCCAAGGCCAAGTGCATCCCACACCTTTATAGCTGAGGGATCTCAACCTGCTCAATATGCTTAAAGGGAAAATAGTGAAATATGAGTTGACAAGAGGAGAAGAATATCCACAAAGAGGGAAGGAGCACAGAGAGAAATCAGTCAGCCTCAGAGGAAGAACAGTGCTGGGTGTCACACCGTGTAAATGTTAACTAGCTCTTCCTCTGACATTATGAATCTGATAGGATTTGGAGAGTCAGTAGGGCAAAATGGACAGAAAATTTATTCTAGCCTAACATTCTTCTTTCTCCATATGGCAAGTGGCTTATTATCAAAGTTTATTTCTCCTCAAACATAGTTTCTACATGGCCAATTGGTTTTTGTTGCCCCTTGGTCCCAGCCTGACTCTTACCCTTATCCTGCTACTTGGCACTTAGGGACCAAAGGAAAAATGAAGGCCCCAGTAAATAATAGTGAGTCAATTCTAGTAAGGCAGTTCAAAGATGGGTCTTGTGAAAATGTGTCCATAGAGGATTCATTTTTATATGAGAAAAGTATCACACATAGGATAGGCGTTGGCTACTTGTGTTTTCCAAAGACAAATAGCATAATGGGGCTATTAAAAGACAATACTGAGCTCAACCCCTTATTGAGGTCAGGGTCAGGAGGTGAGACATTTGTAAAGAGCAGGAGGAAGATCATACTGTTTAAGACTGCTCCTTCTCTCCTTTCAGAGCTGTAAGTTGGTGCTCTTTGCTGAGGGCAGTGTGTGTGTGTGTGGGGGGGGGTAAGGTGGGGTGTTTGCAGATAGTTTCAGGGGGCTAGGGAGTTTCCAATGGAGAGAAGCACAAAAAGCTGCTTAGAGCCATCCAGGGAAGAGACATGATGAGATACTTGAGGATCTCTGCTTTTTGTTGTAGTGCATCCTCAATGAGAGAGCTGACAGGGACTTAGGACAAAAATCCAAATCAGGAATCAAGTGTGTATATTTGACTCAACGTTTGGCCGTATCAGATCTCTTAGGAATGAGATATCTATATCTATATGTATTATTTATTTATGATTTATTAATTATTGTATTTAATTATATATAATTAATTTAATTATTTATTTAAATTAAATATATATATTTAATGAAAGGGAATCTATCCTATATAATTAGGAGTTGGAACACCAATAGATGAGAACCCGCAGGATAAAGGAACTCTAAAACTAGTCCTAAATCTAAATTCCCTTTCTTCCACCCCCGCTGAGACTCAGCCCCAGCTAAATAGCAAGGTGCAAAGGTGTTGACTCTAGGCAGTTAACAAGTCCACTAGTGTTTCTACATTACTCACTCTTAGTCACCAGGCATTCACTAAGCATCCACTGTGAGCATGAACAAGACTATGGGCTGTTAGTTTGTGTCATTCTCTGATGTGCCTGCCCTCTTCAACTGCTCCTGTTTCCAACATCTATGTCATGTTCTTGTAGCTCCTGACAATGCAACTGGGTTGGGTACTAACAAAGAAGGCCAGAATGAGCTCAAGGGTATTGCATTATTGCTGGAAGAGTGTTCCCATTAATAAAAGCAGGCATTGTGTAATGTCATTCACATATTACTGTACAAGAGATGATGCAATGTAATACTGGCCCTCGATTCACCCGGAGCTTAATGGGAGAAATGAGACTGGTCATTTCAAATCCTTGCATTTTTACCACTGAAAATCATAAAATATTAGAGCTGGAAGGGACTTTAAAGAATATCTCACCCAACCTCCGTTGTTTTACCAATGGGGAGTCTGAGGCTTATGTTATTCTTCATTGAATCTACCAACTGGAATCTGTCCAAAGTGCCTGTTTCCACTCACAACTGCAATGTTTGAAAACAGATTGGGTCCTGTGCCATCTGCTACTACCCTTAGTAGATTGGAAGACTAAGAATCTAGAATAGTTCCAAGGTGTCTAATGCACTTCATCTACATTATAGTATGCTTGTTCCAGAAATTCTCTCCCTGAGGGTAGAGTAATGTGGGATAAAGGTAGGGAATATAAAAATAATTCTTGTTTTCTTATAATTTCATCTGATTCATCATTGCATCAAGGTGAGCCTTCTAATCTCAGATCTTAGATCTCTAGGGCATGGGCTCAGCCTTCCTTGTTTGATACAGAACTATGAAGGCTGTCCAGCTTTGGTAGCAATCTCAAAGGCATGTTTGTGTTGGATGATATGAAAAATGACATAGTCTTCATTGGAGCTTGCACCTGTGTGTTTGTCTACTTTCTGCCACATCTCCTTAATAGGGGAGGCAGGTAGGGAGAGTCTACCATTTAAAATGAGTTCAGGCTACATAATCTATACAGCATCAAGATGTGGATGATGTAGTTCTCAAGTCATCTTTTGCCTGAATTATTTGTGTAATTGTGAGATGCATTACAAGAAGCTTCCCTAAGAATTATTCTTGGCTTTGGCAGGCTTAGTTCAATGGAAACATGTTTTGCTTTGTGTAAATGGGCCTAACAGAAATGTCATGGACAACATCATTTTTCTCTAGAAAAGTTTTCAACTAAAGAGTACTGTAAATATCATGGGTACACAGAATCAAATGAATCTATTGGCCCGGGATTGGCCATCATTTGCTTGTAAGTGACTTGTAGCCAAAGACATATTTGCCTAGGATCAAGATGCTTAGAAGAACCTTCTGAGAATGCCACAAGGCAGACTGGAAATTAGCAGAGCTTGCTTCTGTTTTTGAGAAGGCCCTCCTATGTTTACATAATACAAAGCTTTGGAAATAGAAAACCCTGGCCAGAAAGTTAGAGGCCAAGAGAAGAAATAGAAATTAAATGAAATGCTTCCTCTTGCCTCCCCCTCAGTTCTGTAAAAATAGACACAGACTTCCTTTTTTCCACTCACACAGGGAAGAGCACTACAGTTTGAACTGAGTTGTGAGATTGAGGCAAGCTGAGTGTTGACAGCTCTGAGTTATGGTCTCCCTAAGTTTAAACCCCATCCCCAGGAGGGTCTTTGGATCGGGAAATATTGTGCCTTCCTATGCCATGGATTAGTGTAGGAGGCACTCGACTTTATACTGGAACATAATTTTTTGCAAGCCACAGAAATTTAGCTAGACTCTTCTCACCAGAAGTTGGATGTTGAGACTCATCTCTGCCATTTACTACAGAGAGAGTAAAGAGTATCAGGATGGTCTTTTGAAGGAGCTATAGATTCAAGAGAGAAGATGGAGTTTTATTTCATTCATTCATTTACTTAATAAATATTTATTTGTTTATTTATTTGCCTCTCCTGATCTGTATAACTTGCTATGTTTGTGGAGAATAGAATATGAAATGACCAAGTCTTGGCCCTTCATGATCTTTCATGTTAGTTGGAAAGAGAAGATAGACCCACAAATAATTATAAAAAGTGGAATGTAACAAGCTCCTGTAGAAAGATAAGAATGAAAAGTTAGAGGAATTCAGAGTTGAGAAAGATCTGGCTGATCTGGAGAGAACAGAGAAGGCTTCGTGGTGGAGAAGAAAGCAGGCATGGTGAAGAGAAGCATGCCAGGTGGTGAACATCATGTGAAAAGACATTAAGACCAAAAAGCATGGAAGTATGTTTGGATAATAGTTAGTCCTCCAGCTGGAGGCAATGTAGAGTGAGATAAGAGTAATAGAGCTAAGGCTGAATGGAAGCTTTTAAGTGCCAGGCAAGAAACCTGGACTGCAAGACAGGAGAGCAATGAAGAGCCACTGCAGAAACAACCACGCTGTAGAAAAATTTATCTGGCAGTTGTGTTTAGGAGTGAAAGACAGGAAGGAGGAGGAGATTTAGGAAGCTATTACAATAGTCCAGACCACAGAACATGAAAACCTGAATGGGGGACAGGGAGAGAGAGAGGAGAGAGAGAGAGAGAGAAAGAGAGAGAGAGAGAGAGAGAAGCAAGTAAGAATGAAATGAGAAGGCAGATATAGGAGACACTGTGGGATAAAATGGTAACTGATTAGATGTGGGGCAGTTAAAGCAGAACACACAGTCAATGATAGCTTTGAGGATTTTCAGCTTGGTTGCAATTCCTTCTGGGTTATGATCAAACCATTTCTATTTAGGGAGGAGGGCTTAAGAGAAAATAGATTGTCACGAAGTATATGTTGAAGGCTAATACCTGGTAGAAATAACGATCTCCAAAGAAAGAATTCAGTAATACCTGAGAAACAGCCTCAAAGAATGTATTGAGGACTATACTATAGAGGGACTTTCTTGAGGGTGATGGACACAGAGGAGTTACAAGGCAGAAGACCAGCCTTCACAGAACTTAAAGTAGGGAGGCAAGAATAACCCAAAGAAATAACACAGCCCAATCATGTAGTGCAGGCTGTGAATTATACAGACATTTAGAAGAGAAGGAGAGCAGCAAAGGGGTGAAGCTTCTTGGAGGAAATGGAACATGAGGTATTATTATGGTTGGGATTTGGAAGAGTGGAAGAGAGCTAGGCAGGAGAGCAACGCAAACAAAGGCAGAATTTTAGGAAGGAACTGTCGTGTTTATGCGGAAGCGAAGAGACAAAAGTGGACGTCTCTTTTCCCAGAGTTTAGAAAAGTTCCCAAAGTTGGTTGTCTGGGAGATATGAGAGGTGCACAAGAAAAGAGGCATCAGCTCAGGGTACTACTTGTATCAATGGTGAACTATATTTGCATAGTTATAATGTGGACACTGACCATTGGCTATTAACCAAATGATGTTATAATATTGCTATTTGGGGGTGATGGGAGAAGGAAAGGTGGATGTGTGTATATAAAATAGCAAAGTTCCAATCTTCTTTGGCAGGAAACCAATAAATAATGCTTAACATTAATAAATCAAGAAAAAGCATTACAAGCATATTGCTTACCAATACAGCAGTGCCTAGAAAGCAAGAGCTCAATGGGTTGAGGGTGGGAGCAAAAGGACAGCGCTGAAGTGGGTTGGAGGACTGCTAATTGGAATTCTACTATGTGAATTTAAGAACTATGCAAGTACAGTGTTATAGTTTTCAACAAAAAGAAAAATAAAAGTCTAATCGCCTGATACTTGTTCAGGGAAACAGTCCAGTGGGTGATGATTTGAGCGACTAAGTAAGACAGAACACTTGGATCCATTTTGCTGCCTTTGATGGGGACCCCAGAGTGGTTTTCTGGGAGTTTATGAGGTTGTTTCTCAGTCAGGCTGGCTCCCTACATCCTCCTTTCTCACCTCCCTGCTGGCCCCCAAACTCAGCCTGCTCATGTTCCTTTCCTGTGAACACTGCTCTAGCCTTCCATATGGGGCTCTTCCCTCCACTTGGTCCAGGGGAGCATGGGAAGCAGTCTTTCTAGCTCCTTGCCTTGTTGACAACCCTGAGGAAAGAAGCTCCAAAACTCTTTACAAGGAAACAGCAAGGTGCTAATTAAAAATGATAAATGTGAGAAAATGATAAAGTCAAATCCATCTTAGAGAGTTCTTAATTTTATGGTCCGGGACTTGAGTTTCTAATTCTCTTGTCAGCTCCCAATTCTCTGGCCTGAATTTGCTCAATTTTCATTCTAGAAGGTCCATCACCTCAGGGAAAAAAGAAGATCCTGAACAGAGCGGTTAAAATGTCACAAGCAGATCATTTGCCTTTCCTGGAATCCCGGAAATCAGGGGAAACTGTTTAAGTGAGCACTAGTTCTATAAAGAATGGCTCTCTCTCCAGACAAAGAGCAATCACCAGAGATCTCGATTTATTTTGCACATACCCTCCTCCAGTTTCTTTCTTCCCCTCTACTCATTCCCCTCCAAAAAAGAGAAAGAAAGGACTTCAACCTCTCCATATCTGGGAGAGGACAATAACAAAGGTCCACCAAAACAGTAGAGTTGGAAATTCATATCCGGCTCTGTACCTTTATTTGGGGATTTCCAAATAATTATTGATTTTGGAGATTTCCAAGTAATTACCGATTTTGGAGATTTCCAGTCTAAAGCATACAGTCCAGTCAGAGCTGGATTATAAGTGCAGGGAGGATATCTGTGAAAGACATTCTAGCATGTCCTGGTCCTCATCATTCCCCAGCAGCCCTTTCCTCTAACAAGTCCTTGCTGTCAATACCAAGTTTCTGCTGAGAAAAGCAAAAGATCTTCTTTTCCTTTTTTCTCTCCCTCTTCCTTCTGTTTGCATCAACACAGCTCCATGCTTAGAGTTTACAAAGGACCTTTGTCTCAATGGGAGCCCTCAGAAATGGGACCTCTGATTGGCTGGCATGTTACTGGTGAGAGCCCCAGGCCAAATTTCTTTATCTGGCTTTTTCATAGCCAACAATCAGTGATAAATGGGACATAACTATTCAGTAATAACTAATAAAAGCCCACACTTCTTTCTCAGTCTTTGGGAACCCCCATTTCTGAATGCCATCCACTTTCATCTCAGAGAGATGCCAAGAGTTTAAGAACCAAGCTGGTATTAGAAGCCGGGTCTTACCCAGGGGTGTTTTCCTGGTTCTCATGTGGCATCCTGTGTCTCTTCTCACCCATATGTGAGGTTTCATGAAATAAAGACAGAGTTTTCTTATCTGCCCCCAGATGACAAGCATTTTTGCTTCGTTCTGTTTTCCGGTTCTTCAGCAGAGTGAGTGAAGGAAGTAGTGCCAAGGGTCCCAGTAGAACAGTCAGTTGCCAGAGGCCTGTACCCTGCAAAGGTATGTACTGAATGTGTAGGGAAGGGAGTAGCAGAAGGAATGAGGTGTCCTGGCTAGTTAGGCAGACTCTTCCTTGTTGTGTCTTTCTTATCTTCTGAGACTGTTTCTAGCAGTGCCCAGGGCAGAACAGTGTGAGCAGAGCAACAACAGGGTCATGTCCAGAAATATCCTTATTGATTTCTGGCTGCCACATATCCACTCACTGGGCATGCAAATGGAGGGAGACTCAGGATGAAGCTTCGAAGGCTGGAGTGAACTGCAGCCTGGGCCCTGGCCACCTGCAGCTTCACTCTGCTGGAAAGACCACCATAGAGGAACCAAGAAAGAGAGAATTGTGCCAGCGGACCTTCTTCTGAAATATCTGCAGGTCAATGGGTACCTCTCTGGTTTTCTCCCTGGACTGTTCAATAGGTAGGCCTTTTCAGGCCGGGCTGATACTTGCTCAGTGTGTCTGATCTGGGATAATTTAATGATGACTCAAGTTCATTTTGACCTCTGAGTCTGTCTCCCCAAGAAGAGAGAAACAATTCACATATGATATTTTTTCAATACGGTGTTTTCCTAGTCCTGGCTGATTATCAGATGGGGTCTCTCTTTTCTGACCACCTTGAGACCCCTTCAGTATGGGGGCCTGTAAGATGCTGGTTTTGGATGAACTTTATTAATTGGGATCTTGTGGGAACATTCCAAATTCTCTTTTTCTCCCTCACCAGAGTGAAATGCATACACCTTTGGATTGCATCTTTTCCCCTGTCTCAGCTCAGATTCCTAGGGGTTGGTATTCTTGTTTGGGAGAAGCTTTCTGCTTCCTTAAAGGAAGTTCTTGAACACTTCCCTGCATTCTTGAAGAGACGAGCCCAAGTTAATCCCCTCTGAATCATTGCAGGTTTGTCTTCCAGTTGTTATCAACTGCAAATATCTTAGAAATCTTAGTCTAGAAGATTTTTGATTTCCAGGAAGAGGTTTACATAGCCCAGAGAACAGTTGTCTTTTCCACAATCTCTTATTTGAGGACTCAGAAGCTCTTGGCTACCAGTCATAGAACTTTATTCCAAAGATAGTGTAAGTCTGTCTACAGTGCTGAGGCATATGGGCCTGAGCTTCCCTCTGAGTTACTCTGGGCTAAATGTCATCAGGCACCCATGGCCTCTTCCACATCTGAGCATCTAGTCTATCCCTTCTGCATGAGGAAACTTTTGCCTTCAGCTTGTTTTTCTGATAAGCAATGACAGTATCCCCAGTGACTCAATAGAGAGAAGAGGGGCAAATGCCCTCAGCTTTCCATACATTGAGGGAAGTTTGGGGTGATAGTTGGTTTTTCTTATGGACCTTTGGTGTTTGCCTCTGTTAATCTTGTATCTTTGCCGTCTCTATTCCCCCTTTCTATCTCTAGCAGAGTTCCTGAAAGACTGACACTTGACTCTTTACAGGTAGGTAATTTTGACAAATGTTGCCTGCACATTACTTTTGTGAAATAAATTAGCACAATGAATGACTGGCATATTCCAGACCCTAAATTAATTCATGTTCTTTCCTCCTCCCACTTCTTCTTTTTATTCTTCTTTAAAAAACAAAAACAATTCAATTCCCTTGGGGACAAGGAAGAGTTTGGGAAAATGTCCCATTTCAGCAATCTCTTAGTGCTTACTTGAAGGCCGAGCTACCCCGTAGTTAGAATGAAAGCTGCAGATTCATGACTAATACTGCTTAGTTAGTAGTTGCATATCAAAGAGAACTGCTTGGTGCTCAAACGCTGGCATGATGCTTACAGCTCCACGAACTTGGGAAAATTATTTACCTTCTCAGAGCCTCAGCTTTTTCATCATTAAATGGAGAATAAGAAATGGCTTCATAAAATTGAGGGTAATTTATATAGGATCTATAGCACAAAGCCTGGGACATCACAAGTACTTGATCTGTAGTGCCTAGGTCAAGTGGATGGTTCTCTGAGGGAATTTAAAAAATCTTGAATGTTCTTCCCCTATCTGTCCCTCTAACATGCTTCTAACCTGGACTCACAGTGAGCTGATGTATTCTGAAGGAATACAGAGCCATTCTGAAATTAGCTCTGCAAAACTTTTTTTAAATATTTTTTTCAGTTTTAATAGTATATAAACCAATGCAATAATATATTCACATTTCCAAAACACAACACGGTAAACATTTGATTTTATATTTGTAAGATTGTGCCACAAAAAAATAGCATCCCATTATCTTGTATTTTGAAAGTAAAAATAATTAACATTATTGTGGTATAATTTCCATAAAAAGCACATAGATTTTAGGTGTACACTTTGATGAAGGGTAAAAACAGCTATAACCTTGGAACTATCATCTTAATTATTATTATTTTTTTAATATAATTTAATTTTTAATTTTTAAAAATTTACATCCAAATTAGTTAGCATATAGTGCAACAATGATTTCAGGAGGAGATTCCTTAGTGCCCCTTACCCATTTAGCCCATCCCCCCTCCCACAACCCCTCCAGCAACCCTCAATTTGTTCTCCATATTTATGAGTCTCTTCTGTTTTGTCCCCCTCCCTATTTTTATATTATTTTTGTTTCCCTTCCCTTATGTCCATCTGTTTTGTATCTTAAAAGTCTTCATATGAGTGAAGGCATATGATTTTTGTCTTTCTCTGACTGACTAATTTCATTAGCATAACACCCTCCAGTTCCATCCACATAGTTGCAAATGGTAAGATTTCATTCTTTTTGACTGCCGAGTAATACTCCACTGTGTATGTATGTGTGTGTGTGTGTGTATATATATATATATATATATATATATATATATATATATATACCACATCTTCTGT
The DNA here is from genome assembly GCF_018350175.1 of Felis catus. Lineage (NCBI taxonomy): Eukaryota > Metazoa > Chordata > Mammalia > Carnivora > Felidae > Felis > Felis catus. Next base: position 24,599,518 of record NC_058378.1, on the reverse strand, counting down.
ATCCATTCATCCATCGATGGACATTTGGGCTCTTTCCATACTTTGGCTATTGTTGATAATGCTGCTATAAACATGGGTGTGCATGTGTCCCTTCGAACCAGCACACTTATATCCCATGGATAAATGCCTAGTAGTGCAATTGCTGGGTTGTAGGGTAGTTCTATTTTTAGTTTTTTGAGGAACCTCCATACTGTTTTCCAGAGTGGCTGCACCGGCTTGCATTCCCAAGCTCTAGCTCTGCAAAACTTTTACAGAGAAATAGTTTCTAGTCATTTTCAAAGTTCCAGGATGTGTGTGTGTGTGTGTGTGTGTGTGTGTGTGTATGTGCATGCATGTGTGCCACTGGAGATAAATTTCTAATTTCTAAAAAGTTCTTTATACATCCTTTTGGCTTAATAACATGCATAAGAAAGAATTTATTCAGATGCTCCTTCTACAAAGTCTTTCCAAAACCTGTTGAGCTTTGGGAACCTTGGGAAAGATGCCTTTTTTTCATTAATATTTCCTAGTTACTTTTGTGGCTCTGTTCCTCTACTAGACTGTAAGTACCTTGAGGGCAGTGTCTTTCTCTGTTTAGCGTCCTCCATGAGACCTAGCAGGGTTTTGCATGAAAGAAGATAGCAGACCAGTGTCAGGCTTAAGAGCTTGGACTTGGCAGTCAGGTCTGTGTTACATCCAGTCTCTACTTTCTGACCCTTTGGGAAGCCTTAATTAGTCTCTTCTAGGTCTCAGTTTCTACTTTTGTTAAATAGGAATATTCGGGTTGTTATAAGCATTGCATGAGGTAATCTAAATCAGTGGGTTCAGTTCCTGGAATGTAATGAGAAATAAATGATATTCTAGCTATGTATTATCACTATTATTCATGTGCTAAATATATGTTCTTTTGCGGGAACCCTCTTGCACTGTTGGTGGGAATGCAAATTGGTGCAGCCGCTCTGGAAAGTAGTGTGGAGGTTCCTCAGAAAATTAAAAATAGACCTACCCTATGACCCAGCAATAGCACTGCTAGGAATTTACCCAAGGGATACAGGAGTACTGATGCATAGGGGCACTTGTACCCCAATGTTTATAGCAGCACTCTCAACAATAGCCAAATTATGGAAAGAGCCTAAATGTCCATCAACTGATGAATGGATAAAGAAATTGTGGTTTATATACACAATAGAATACTATGTGTCAATGAGAAAAAATGAAATCTGGCCTTTTGTAGCAACGTGGATGGAACTGGAGAGTGTGATGCTAAGTGAAATAAGCCATACAGAGAAAGACAGATACCATATGGTTTCACTCTTATGTGGATCCTGAGAAACTTAACAGAAACCCATGGGGGAGGGGAAGGAAAAAAAAAAGAGGTTAGAGTGGGAGAGAGCCAAAGCATAAGAGACTGTTAAAAACTGAGAACAAACTGAGGGTTGATGGGGGGTGGGAAGGAGGGGAGGGTGGGTGATGGGTATTGAGGAGGGCACCTTTTGGGATGAGCACTGGGTGTTGTATGGAAACCAATTTGAGAATAAATTTCATATATTAAAAAAAATATGTTCTTTTGGATAAATGGACAGATGGACAGAAGCATGGAGGGATGTCATTCTCTATAGCTGCAGGAAGTAGCCATTGCAATAATCTACAGAAGTATTTCCCCACTTCTGGTCTGCTAGGTTTCTTTTTTTTTTTTTTAATGTTTTATTTATTTTTAAGACAGAGAGAGACAGAGCATGAGTGGGGATGGGGCAGAGAGAAAGAGGGAGACACAGAATCTGAAGCAGGCTCCAGGCTCTGAGCTGTCAGCACAGAGCCTGTCGCAGGGCTCGAACTCACGAACTGTGAGATCATGACCTGGGCCGAAGTCAGACGCTCAACTGACTGAGACACCCGGGTTCCCCTGGTCTGCCAGGTTTCTAAACTGGAATTAGGGGTTGGGAATTCCCATATTTTTAAACCTCCACCTCCATTCTCAGTTTAGTTCCAATCTTCATTGTGATCCTTGAGGTTTGTTCTGAGAGCTGATACCTGATTCTCTCTGATTCTCTTTGACAGTGAAAGCCCAATTTTTGCTAGTAGACTATCAACAATAACAATATTATTTCTAGAAGGATAATCCTTACCTTGATAATTGCTTTCTAGCATAAACAGAGAAGAGAAAATAAAAGAATTTTTCCACTGCATTTCCACACCATGCAGTGGAGAAATAAACAAAAATGTGACTAACCCCTATGGTAGAGGAGTGCTTTTGCACGCTCAATTACCTGCCTGAGCTGTTGCCTGCTTCCTGGCTGCTTGTCTTTGCATTGCTTGACCTTTAGACTAATGCCAGTAAAATACATACCCAGTACTACATAAATGGTTTTCAATGGCCTGGCTGCTTAGGGAAAACTCATTGACATGCAGCGTACAGTTACTTATGCATGTGAAAATAGAGATTAAGAGTCCTTTTTGACATCAGTTGGGTAGGATCACATTTTGTTATGGCACCGCTATAGATTAGTGATCTCCCTATGGACTGCTGGCCTCAAACGACACTCAGCACCTGGCATCTCCTTCTCTAGCTACCAGGTAAGGAGGTGTATCCATGACTGAGAAGTTCTCTGCCCTTGGTTCAGTCCTGGGCTTGTTGCCCAGTCACTGATGGATGGAAAGAGTGGCATTGTATTCCTCACCACTTTTATGCTTGTCTGCATTCATCTGTGTCTTTCCCTGTATTCCTGATTTCATTTGAATCTAGAACTGGAGTTGTATACTTTAAGAATTGGGAGTTCTTTCCACCCTTTATCCTCTCCTACCGTTCTCACCCTCAAAGGGAAATAAGACTATAAACCCAATAAGGATTCTGACCCTAAAAAGTCAGAGAGAAGCTCTAGCTGGATAAGAATGTCCCTTTCATTTGAGCTGTAGCATTTTGGTGCTCACAGATTTAAACATTCATGATTAATCATGATTCATGATTTAAACATTCATGAACATTTAAAATAACAAGTTCACCTCATTCATTTGTTTTCATTTATGCCAACCATTAGGAGGAAACATAAATGAATATAAGACATGTCCTAGCTCCCTGAGGAGACAGATCAGTGTGAGACATAAAGTACATGACTGTGGAGAGCTGGTCATGTTCTACAGGAGAGATCACATTTGAACTGGGTCCTGAAACAAAGGAAAGTGCTTGGTGCATAGAGGTGGTACAGAAGGGCATCTGCCCTAAAAAACAGCATCTGTCATCTCAACACGGCTGTTGAGAACCACTTCTTGCCAATCAGGATGTTGTTTCCAGAGAGGGGGCCCTTGTGCACTTCACAAGGTGTCTACCGCATTCACCTCACACAGGACTGACTTTAGAGTCAGTTTACAGCACTTTCTCTATGGAAACAGCCCTTTGCTAGTGCCAGACACAGGGAAATAACAGCAATCAGAGCAAAGAAGGTCAGTGCCCCTTTTGTTTTCTGCAGCAGCAATTGTGTGGCCAGAAAATCTTGCCCTTGGAGACTTATCTTCAACCTAACTACATATGAAAATACATACACTAAATATATATATATATTTTTTATATTTATAAATATTATATTAAATATTATATTAATTTTAAATAAATATTTTATTTTAATTATTTTTATTATTTTATATTTCAATATTATATATTTTATTATTTATTAATTATTTTAATAAATAATTTTTAATAAATATTAAATATTATATATTTATATACATAAATACATACATGTATGTATATGTATGCATTTTACATTTGTACAATGTACCCAATATATATAATAGTTGGCACATTATAATAAAATTAGAAAATAGATATATTTGTGATTTGATTATAAAGTATAGGACATTATATATTATACTATATATTATATGTTACTTTTTAGAGTATTTATAACCAGAAATTTTTCCTCTCTTTCCTGTTACAACAACACCATATTTTCTCATCATACTTATGCTGACTGTTCTCCATTTGCTCTGTTTCCCTTTCAGGATCCATTCGTTTCCCCCTTCCCTCCCTGGTCTGTGCTCTGGAAGCTGACTCTGAGGACCGTGTTACCCCAGGTCCTTTGGTGGCTGACTTGCAGTTGGGTTCAGCAACTGGAGGCACTGCAGGGACTCTGGAGAGAGAGAGAGGTCTCAGGATGTGTCTTTTCTGCTCCTTCCCACCTTCTTTCCTGCATGACTATAGCTTCTGCCCTGGACACCAGTTCCCTCTCTGTATCACTTCAGCCCTAGTCTGAGGGGAACTGCTTCCATGCTTTCTATCCCTGGCAGTCTCAACATCCCTTGTTTATTTCTTCCCTTAACCCTGCCTTCAACTGTGTATCTCTATTTCTGTCATGCATGTCTCTTCATCTGAATCATCTGGGAGCGTATTCTGTTTCTTGCTGGAATTTGTGTTAATACAATTCTCCACTCCTTTGTTTACCTTTTTCTTAAAAAAATTTTTTGAGTGTTTATTTATTTTTGAGAGAGAGAGAGAGAGAGAGAGAGAGAGACAGCAAGTGGGAGAGGGCCAGAGAGAGAGAGAGAGAGACAGCAAGTGGGGAGGGCCAGAGAGAGAGGGAGACATAGAATCTGAAGCAGGCTCTAGGCTCTGACCATCAGCACAGAGCCTAATGCAGGGCTCGAACTCATGAACCACAATATCATGATCTGAGCTGAAGTTGGATGCTTAACCGACTGAGCCACCCAGGCACCCCTACCTTTTTCTTTTCATATCTATAAACTTACTTGGAAATTATGCTTTTGAGAAAGTTGAGTTGTAATACAATGTTTGATTTTATTTTCTCCTGCTATTCAATAGAATGAAGTTGCATAAGAAATACATTATGTTAAAAAAAATTAAAAAAAAAAAAGAAATACATTATGTTATTGCAACTCAATACCTCGAAACCAAATTTCTAACCTATAATTGGTCCTTATGGAATCTTCCATAAGTCTTCACCTCAATAGCAATCCCAATATTGGTTTTACTGCCATGAAATAGATGAATAATAAAGTGGGTAAGAGAGATCGTATCATATCTTCACTGCAAATTTCCTAGTTCTACATGGCTGTTCTTGGTATAAGCAAAGTTGCAGAAGCCATTTCACAACCTCATACTACTTGGTAAAGATGAATTCCATGCTGGGGGACATCTTGTTGCTAGTAGGTGAGTATAATTTAGTACTCTAATTTGCATTTTCCAAATGTTCTGGAAGTCTGCTCTGCTAGGTGCTAAGGTAGTAATTGTAGGAAATGGAGAAGGGTTATCTCTGTGAGTTGCCAACTCTCCTGCTGCTCCTCTCTGCCTTGCTTACTAGGTTCTGGCCGCACGTCCCTTCTGATCTCTGTCCTGTCAGAGGCCCATCTTAGGCACTCATGTAGTTATTGACTCTATCTGGAAAACTCTTCCCTCCATTTTCTGCTGGGCAAATCCCTCTCACCCTTCAAGTCTATGGGGATCGATGGGACCAAATCTGTATGCTCATATAGTGCTATTCCCTCAAGGAAGAATTGTAATTGAAATATTTAAATATTTCTTTAATGTTTATTTTCCCTGTTAGACTGGAAGCTACATGGAATCAGGGATTATGACAGTAACACCTGTCTTGTTCATCTTGGTTGTTCTAAAGCCTAGCATAGGACTTAGTACACAGTAGCCATATAACAAACTTGGTTGAATGTTGAATAAACTAATTCATTTGAGGAACTTATAATCATAATGGGCAGTCAAACCATGTGTAGAATGAATGAATTAATGAGTGAATTTATTTATTACTAAGATATTTCAAATGTTGGAGTTAGGGCTACCATCACCAACAATTCCAGGTGAGAGAGGTTGTGATGGCACTTACAGGGGTCTTTGCTCTAATCAGTTAAGTCCCAAAAGATTATTATCCACGGAAAGAGGCCAAGAGCAACAGCCATTTGTCTCTAGGCTGTGGAAACTGGGGGTATTCCTTTACATGACGTTCTAAGCCCTAAACATGGAAAAGGCAACCAGAGTGAGGCATCGTTATTGGCAGATGTTCACTGTTCTTCCTCCCTTTTTATTCCCCTTTTATTTTCTCTATCCTTCTTTGTTTCATCTCCTGTTTACATCTTTCCTGCTAGTGACATTCTGTGACCCAATGGTTTGGTTATGATGATTCAATCTAAAGAGGAACAAATCCCTAAAAAAATAAATAGGAACCTATTCTTGCTCTGGTGGAAGGAAGGATTTCATGCTAAAACTCATAAAGTGGTTCTTCCAAACTGAGGGTTGATGGGGAGTGGGAGGGAGGGGAGGGTGGGTGATGGGTATTGAAGAGGGCATTTTTGGGGATGAGCACTGGGTGTTGTATGGAAACCAATCTGACAATAAATTTCATTAAAAAAAAAAGAAAGAAAATGCTACACACACAAAAAAAGTGGTTCTTCCTGAGGTCGCCAGTCTTGGCATAAGAAAGTGGCCATTTGGACTGAGAGTGGAATGGAATGGTTTGACCATAGTCCTCCTTTCCTTCTGCTTCAAGAACTCCACCAGTTTGTAGGCAACCATGGTTGATTTGACCCATCTTCCCTCTTCTGTATCTTTAGCCACTTACAGAGGCTCTTTTACACCCTGCTCCCATCCAACGCTTCTCCCAGATTATAGGACTTACATTTCCCAAAGTTTAGTTTGTATCCTGCTGGCCAAGTCCAGATGTGCGATGCCTCCCACTGCTCATATGAATTCCCAGTCTCTCAGCAAGTCAGCAAAGTAATCCACTCTTGACAAGCTGTCTCAAAATCCCTTCCATCTCTAATCCCATGTAGCACTTCACCCAAACCCATGTTGCTCCTATGACTTGAATTCTGATCACCGTCCCTGTTTTACTCAGTTTAACATTTCTGGGACTTTGCGTACCCTATTTCATTGCTGACAGACTTGCCTTCCCTGAGATCCTAGATGGCTCTCTTTTTAATACCACTTCTTAATCCTCAGATTCAGAATTACATATTCTCTGCTCTGTATGCTCAGGCAAGTTTACTTACAAGTTACTTACAATTTGCCTTTAGTGAATTGTGTGTTTATATAATCTCTATATGATCTTAATTTTCCAGGGCAGAGACTTTTCTGTCTTGTTGCTCTCCTAAGTACATACATAGTCATCTGACCATACACCTGTTCAGAAAACATAGTCCTTACATTGCCTTATTACAGAAAATGCTCAGAAACTGTTTGATTGTTAAATTGAATGAACTGGGTGACTCTTGAAGAAACACCATTCCCTTTCTGTGGTTCTATGATTATATACATCTTGGACCAGCTTTGTTTTTCTCCAGATGTCCTGGCAGCTAGGGAAAGTTGAAAAGCAAAAAACCAACACCTATCCATAAAGAATAATGGAGATGGAGGTTTGAGGTGAGAAAGGAGGTATTCAATGAATGAAAGCAGAACCATTAAACTTTTGAGGTGCCTGCCCTTCTGCTTGTTGTATCGTTGTGTCAACACATAGCAACAGTTTCCCCTCCTTGCCAACAAGGCCTCACAATATCAACCTTTCATGATGAAAAACAGCAGCTGTAGCACAACCTGAGAACAACACTGCTTCTGTATGGAGAGCCCAGTTCTTAAGAGCTCTAATCACTTCCCAGATAGCATCTCCTCAATTCTCAGAATATCCCTCCAAGGGAAGGAGGAGGCTTATATTGTTATCACCTCTATTTTGCATACAGTAAAAACAAGGCAAGCTGAGGTTAAATGATTTGTCCTTGGTCAGGTGTGAGTCAGAGACTGAGCCAGCAAGAGAAGCTCGTTCATTCCCAGCCCATTGTTCTGTTCTCCTCATACTCTCTTCAGGTTTGGGAAGGCTATAGAAGCTGCTTGAACCCGAAGTGTTTACAATGGGGAGAATGCGTTGCATCCTAGTTTTGGGTGCCATATAACTGATGCAGAGACAGAAATATGAATATAGAACTCTACAGGAAGAGTGCCTAAATTTCCTAAAATATAAATGTTGGCCACAGCCAAGAGAGCTCACATGGAACAAGAGTAAGGGGGAGTTGCATGTCTGTAGTTGTGTTTGTATTCCTTCAGTAACCCCTATCTTTGTAGGACTTGTGTATGCCAGTCACTTGGCTGGCCACTGGGGAGGTGGTATTGAACATGATAGTAATCGTCCCTGCCTTCAAGGAGCATCCACACTAGTGGGATTATACACATTAAATGCGGAAAGAAACAAACGCAATTGTCATGATGGATAAGATAAGTCTTTTTTTAAGCAGGCTGAGCCCATTCATTAAAAAGGTTCCTAATCTTTTTTGTTCCCTGCCTCTCATCAGGACATTCAAGACCCATTGCAATCTACCCTCAAAACATCTTCCATCAGCATCCATCTCTGATAGTCCCCTCCCCTCCTCCTATAGTGTGGGAGGGGACTGCAGTGTTCTGACCCCACTGGACCCTGATTACCATTCATGGGCCACTCAGTTTTATGTTTCTGTGGCTTTGCTGAAATGAGCTGAGAGACCCTTGGCTTGTTAGTTGACAAACCTTAGGCTGGAGGTGAGGGTGTGGAAAGGATGGAGTACAGGGGGGTTGAAGCCTTTGAAGTACTGGCTGGTGAGAAACGTGCTGTCAGTGATGGGGTTGGGAGGATGGTTTGTCATGATGCCTAATACTGTGCTGAGGCCCTTTGTCCAACATCTTATCCAGTATGATGGAAAAAAAGCTGGATTAGGAGACTGGGTACCTAGATCTTGAGTAAGTCACAATAAGTCTCTAACCTCAACTTTCTCATTGGTCACATAAGCAGATAAGATCAGGTGTCCTCTGAGGGCTTCAGAGTAGGACTGGACCTACAGTTCTTCAACTTGATTTTACTTGTATAGAATATATATGTATGTGTGTGTGCATCTGTGTGTATAGGGGCACAGGGTGGTAGGATAAGGGAGAGTGAATTTTAAAATTGGACCAGCCCTTGGGAATTACTGGTTTCTTCTAACAATGCATAAAACTAGTGCTGAGGTAGAGTTCTGTATTCACATTTCTGTTTCTACATTAGTTGTATTGTACCCAACTCAGAACACAATGTTTTTTTCCTATTATAAATACTTGTGGATCAAGCAGATTTTATAGCCTTCCCAAACCTTGAAGAATTTTCTCTGCTCCTTCCTTCCTGGGCCCCCAATCTATGAGGAGGGGGCAGTGCCACCATGTGCCCACCCCTTGCAAGAGGCCTATGTGGCTGCCCTCTCAGGACTGTCCAAAGCACCTGTCATTCTAGACCTGGTTACAGAGCCCCATCAGCTTCCCCAAGGTAAGCCAGTGCTGGCTTCCAGGTCACTTAATTAAATCTTGATTTCTGCTCATTGCTCATTTCTGGGGAGGGAGTCAATTTCCTAGGCTTTTATAGCTCTCAGGTATGCACTGATTGTGTCTCCAGGTTGATTCCTAAGATGTAAGGTTCTTTCACAACACTAGTAGCCCAGCAAAGTCTGATTTCTAAATCAAAAAGATACATTGCATACTTGCCAGCACCAGGTCCTTGCAAGCAGTTGGGTAAGAGAATATTTTAGTGACTCTTCCAAACAGATGCTTAGGGGTTTCAAACCAATGGGGCAAGTGTCACAGAAGCAGTAATGCAGTCAGCATTACATGTTTTCAGGTATTTCAAATCTCTTTACAAATGGAATAGACATTTCCAGTTATTCTTCCTAATTACACAATTTATTTCTTTTAACCAATTTTAAGGTTATGGCCTCAGTAGTAGATCCAAACCAGGCAGAAAATGTCTGTCAAAAATAATAAATAGCAACACAGAGCCTTCGGGTTTCCAGCTATGGAACCCCAGAAACCAAGTCATCCTCCTTGGGCTCTGTCAGGGTCGTTTCCAGAGCCAGGAAAGGAATGAGTCAGAAATGGCACCTGTTTCCGCAGCACAACGCCCTACCTTCAGGCCCACAAATCCAAATCCCATTTCAAGAAGGTGGTTCACATAGCTTTGTTTTTGTGGGTTGGAAGAGTAGAGATGGGGGCATTGCACCTTTTATCTGTCGAAGAGGTCTTTGCCTTCTGCATTTGTTCTCAGTACCCTTCAGTTCATTGCCTTTATATAGAGCCTACAGCTCAGGAACCAGGCTTTCTGTGACCCTCAGTCTCTCCCCTTTATTTATTTATTTAAATTTTATTTTTTATTTTTTTAAAATTTACATCCAAATTAGTTAGTATAATTAGTTAGTATATAGTGCAGCAATGATTTCAGGAGGAGATTCCTTAGTGCCCCTTACCCATTTAGCCCATCCCCCCTCCCACAACCCCTCCAGTAACCCTCAGTTTGTTCTCCATATTTATCAGTCTCTTCTGTTTTGTCCCCCTCCCTGTTTTTATATTATTTTTGTTTCCCTTCCCTTATGTTCATCTGTTTTGTCTCTTAAAAGTCCTCATATGAGTGAAAGCATATGATTTTTGTCTTTCTCTGACTAATTTCACTTAGCATAACACCCTCCATTTCCATCTACATAGTTGCAAATGGCAAGATTTCATTCTTTTTGATTGCCGAGTAATACTCCATTGTACATATATACACCACATTTTCTGTATCCATTCATCCATCTATGGACATTTGGGCTCTTTCCATACTTTGGCTATTGTTGATAGTGCTGCTATAAACATAGGTGTGCATGTGTCCCTTCGAACCAGCACACCTGTATCCCGTGGATAAATGCCTAGTAGTGCAATTGCTGGGTCCTAGGGTAGTTCTATTTTTAGTTTTTTGAGGAACCTCTATACTGTTTTCCAGAGTGGCTGCACCAGGTTGCATTCCCAAGTCTCTCCCCCTTAAAGACCTCTGCTCCCTGTGAACAGATGTGAAATGAAATTTGCTTCAGAAGAAATCTGAAGGTTTATATAAAGTTTTGGGTTACATGTAGATGGCGATCTATTCTTACCTCCTCCAATCACTTATTATCATACGGAGTTTTGATGTCTGGGTGCTTTTTCTTAGTGCTCAGCAAAGAATGCAAAGAAGACCCTGGTTTGCAGCTGCTAACAAAAAAGCATTTTGGTCTTGGGTTCTTGCATTCTTTTTTTTTTTATTTTTTTACTGTTTCTATTTATTTTTGAAAGACAGAGACAGAGAGAGACAGAGTGTGAGTTGGGGAGAGACAGAGAGAGAGGGAGACACAGAATCCAAAGCAGTATCCAGGCTCTGAGCTGTTAGCACAGAGCCCTACTCTGGGCTCAAACTCGTGAACCATGAGATTATTACCTGAGCCGAAGTCGTATGCTCAACCAACTGAGCCACTCAGGTGCCTCAATCCCCATTTTTGATTGGTAATTTCTTTCTTTTCTTTCTTTCTTTCTTTCTTTCTTTCTTTCTTTCTTTCTTTCTTTCTTTCTTTCTTCTGTCTTTCGTGTGTGTGTTTTAAGTGGGCTTCATGCCAATGTGGGCTTTGACTCAACCAGGAGATTGAGACTTACATGCTATACCAACTGGGCCAGCCAGGCACGCTTGGTCTTGGGTTCTTAGTTGTTAAGGACTAAAATGCCAAGGTTGACTTTTTACTAGCATGTCTCTTTTCCTTTAGGAAAAAGTTTTACAACAGTCCACCCAAGATCTCCCTATTGCTGGTTCAGGAGATGACTTGTGCCTGAATTTGGCCAATTAACATGACAATGTCAGTGACAAGATCCATTTCCAGGCAAAAGAGTTGTTCTTTGAAAGGCATTGTCTGAGGATGTCCAGGCTGAGAGGCAGCTTCTCCTCTGGGACTATTTGGATTTTATGTTCCTGAGCCAAAAACATTCTTTAGCATTGGCTGACAAAATGGGTTTCAGAACAGGAGTTTCTAAAGCTGCAGTGGAAACTTTAATTATGTAGATCCTGTCAAAATCCATCTGCTTAATTCAACTGTTTCTGGGTAAGGTACTTTTTATTTTTCTAGCAGTATTACTTGATGACTCTCTGATAGGAATATGAAATTAGCTTTTCTCATAGGCAAGATTTATTCTTTATACTTCTCAGCATTAGGAATATTTGTGTTATGTTGAGGTGTCTTTCTAGAGTTTATTTGCTTCAGAGCTGATTTGGTAGAGACATTTAAGTGACTTTTAGAGCTGAAAGGTAGAAGGTATCATATAAGGAAATGCTACCCGAGGTTTCAGTATGATCATGACTTAGTAGTGACTGACTTATGTCCATGATTTATAAGTAAAGCCTTTCCATAGTTCTCAAGGGGAGAGGGACATCAAAGTGGCTTTGATTTGTATAAGACCCCAATACTTGACACATTCGTGGTCTTAATCATGAACCTCTGGTCATACCTGATTCAATGTGTTTCATCTGAACAGCTGGACACCCTAAATTAGATAATATTTACATTTATGATGAGCATTCATGGATTTGCTTTGGGGGAGGGAGTAGGGCAGAGTCTGAAGTGGTTGCTAAATGTATAAATATTGAATGTGCCAGCATATGGGAGTTTTCAGCTTAAATATCAGAGAGGGAGCCTTATGCAAGCAACTGACTAAGTAAAACTGTTTGTTATTTTAGGGTGCTTGCCTGGGTGATAAGATATAGGACAAAACCAGAATTTTCAAAGTCAGTGATGTCATGTGTTTTTTATATGGAGATTAAGGGAAACTTACATTATGGTTTTCAGTATTGGGAAAACCTCAATGAAAAAATATATAAGACAGTCGACTTGTTAGTGGTGATAGTCTTAAATCTTTGTAGGATCGGCAGCCAAAAGGCTTTCAAACTAATTCAAATAAGGAACTCTTACTAATTTCACTAGTTCTTTAAACCAGGAAAGTTTCATGGCAAGTTTGGGAAAATAGCTCTCTGGGACTTTGAAATTGGGGAAGAAAAATAAAAAGAGTTTGTAGAGCTACTTCTACATAATGATAGAGCCATTGCTCCCTGTGAAAGTCTTGCTTTCCTAGGCTTGGCATAGATGGTTTTCAGGTAATTAAGACCTCCCCTTGCTTTTCCCATTTTACCAGATTTTCAAACCCTGAGTCATATTGCTCCCAAGGGATAAAAGGGTGAAGGGAGAGATTGCTGATAGGTCTCACTTTTGTGCCTGCTGCTGTACTCACCTGTTCTGGAGTCTTTGCCTCTTGTCTCAAAGATCTGGATCCTTCCTTATCAGACTAGGACATGTCTTAGAGGTTATTCTGGTTCTCTACCCACCTCCTTATTTCAGTCTTCAGGTCCTCAAAGAGAACAGGAAATAATTTGATTATTTTCTTCTAGGAATAATTCTGATTTTACTATGAGGTGTAGGCAACTGAGTCAACATTGCTGTGCCCAAATTCTGCTTATTTGTTGTCCTGATCTCAAGGGAACACAAACTCTTATGTTTCAGAATCTTCAATGGGCATGTTAACAATTTATGGTACGTCATTAAAAAATTCATATTCTTGGTTTTCACTCCCAGATTTTAGGATAGAGTCCAAGTATCTATATGTTAAACAGGTTCCCTTGATGATTCTGATGATTATGGTCCAAGAACCAAGTCTGAGAAACATTAACATTTAAAAAAATTTTTTTAATGTTCATTTATTTTTGAGAGAGAGAGACAGAGCACAAGCAGGGGAGGGGCAGAGAGAGAGGGAGACACAGAACCTGAAGCAGGCTCCAGACTCTGAGCTGTCAGCACAGAGCCTGACGAGGCTCAAGCTCACGAACTGCGAGATCATGACCTGAGCTGAAGTCAGATGCTTAACTGACTGAGCCACCCAGGTGCCCCAAACATTAACATTTTTGAACTTTAATGTGGAAATAACTAAGTGACTGATGAGTCCAAACTTTACAGATGAAGAAATTGAGCTTAAACAAAATAAGCCCACAGCTAATCAACAGCATATCTGGAAGTAGAAACCAGGTGTCCTAACTTTTAGTCAATGAAGCTCTAAGTTGTAAGGGGAGATATAGCAATACAGAAGTAAAACAGCTCAGGGTTTGTGGGATTGACCAATGTGGCTGCTTCCCACATGTGAGACTGAGGATGTTACTGAAATGCAGAAATAGGGGGCCCACACAGTTTCTTTTAATTTTTTTTAACATTTATTTATTTTTGAGAGACAGAGAGAGACAGATCGTGAGTCGGGTGGGGGGGGGGGAGCAGAGAGAGAGGGAGACACAGAATCCAAAACAGGCTCCAGTCTGAGCTGTCAGCATAGAGCCCAATGTCGGGCTTGAACTCACAAACCATGAGATCATGACCTGAGCTGAAGTTGGATGCTTAACCCACTGAACCACCCAGGCACCCTGACACAGGTTCTTCTCTGAATGATCTGGAAGAGATTTGGTGGATGTTGTCAATTTTAAACTTGCACCTGGCTCTTAAAGTCCCCAATATGACATCCTGGCCAAGTGGCTGAAGACTTGTTTAATTGAAGGCTTCTGGGAATGGAGTTTCTTAAAAACTTCCTGAACCCCAGCCCCACCCATTCTCTACCAGCTCTGATCCCATTATAGTTAGTTCTGCACTGAAATAGAAAAATCTCTCCTGGGGGAGCCTGGGTGGCTCTGTCGGTTAAGTGTCTGGCTCTTGGTTTAGGCTCAGGTCATGATCTCATGGTGGTTTGTGGGATCGAGGCCAGAGTGGGGCTTTTCTCTGAGAGCTCTGAACCTGCTTGGGATTCTCTCTCTGCTCCTCCTCTGGTTGTGCGTGCAGGCTTTCATGTGTAAGCACACACACATTTTCTCTCTCTCAAAATAAACAAACATTACAAAAAAAATCTCTCCTGCTTACTTGTAGCTCCTACCAATGATGCTGGTGCTACTTTCAAGAGAAAAGAAGTCTAATTTTCCTTCCACGTGACAGTGAACATGTCCTCTACTTAAACCTTTTTTTTTCTTTTTTTTGGTCTAGGCTGAACAACCCAAGGTTCTTTGTCCATTCTTTGTAGAACTTAGCTTTAAATGCTCTCTTCATTCTGACTTGATATGAATGGCACTTGGAATAGTTATAGTGCTCAGTGTGGTTTGACCAGTTTGAAATTAATTACTTCTAGACACTTAGCTCCTACTCATAAAGACTAAAAATGCGTGATATTTTAGGTGGCCCAATCACATTCAACTTACAGTCAAATAAAAAAAAAATTTTTTTTCACATGTGCTTCTAAAATCATGCATCCCTCACCTTGTTTTTGGTCGTGACTTCTTTTTAACCCCTTTAACACTTTCCATTTATGCCCGTTGAAATTAATCTTTCTGGACTTAACCCACTATCCCAGATTATGGTACCTTTTTTTGGATTCTGAGTGTGTCATTAATCCAAGATTATTTGATTTTATTAGATCATTCATTCCACAAATATTTATTGGAAACCTATTATATGCCAATCATGATACTGGATATTATGGCTAAGATAGACCTATCCCTTCCCTTGTGGAGTTTATAGTCTAAGGAGGTATATAAACGAGTCACCAACAATGTGTGTCTTACCAGTTGTGATGAGGGTAGTATGGCATGTTGTGGGCACAGGTGGAAGAGGGAGAGAGGTCCAGAGGTTAACATCTAGTCTAGTCTTGGTGGGCAGTGTTGGGGAAAGCTTCCTTTTGGAAGTGAGATGTTAGAGCCATGACATCAGAGAAAGAAGAGAGTTCCAGGTGGGGAATCACACAAGTCCAGGACCAGAGACAAAGAAAGCACAGCCTGGGGGTGGGTCATGTGTATGTGTGGATGGGACTGGCAGAGACAGATATCAGGGGAAGGGAACACCTGTGTGGTTTCAGTCTGTCTGGCGGGCTGTTGATGCAAATTTTGGGCAGTGATGTCTGAGACTGACACCAATCCATCCACCAGCCATCCTTGGGGAGGACTCTTATCCCAACTCTAGTGCCTGCATTTTTCCTTCCTGTCCACACAATATCTTGAGAGATGTGGCCAAACATCTTGTTGAAAATCAGATATACCGTGTCCCTTGGTTGAGCATACTAATAGCCTTATTAGAAGGAAAATGTGGTTGGCTTTTGTCTGGCCTGACTTGGTCCTTATGAAACTGTGCTGGCCACCTGTGACTCATGTCTAATTTCTTGTCCATAGGAGTCCCCTTGATATGATCCTTGCTCTCCACCCTGGGAAGGGAGCCAGTAAAAAGCCTTTGGAAGATGGGCTTCCTCAAATGTCATGGTGGGTAAATTATGAAATGTCACATGGAAAAGATTTTTCTCTTGCTCAGAAAATGTAAGCTGGGTTAGAGGAAGCCTCAGGACTGTCTGGCTGTTCCAGTAGGGTACCAGAGAGCCAGGCCTGAGGGCCAGATTGCCTGGGTACAAACCCTGCATTTCTCTGTTACCATCTTGGCAACTTTGGACAAAAGCTTGACTTTCCTCAACTATAAAAGGGAGACCAAATGCCTGCCTCACAGGGCAATATGTATTTGAGGTAATGAAATAATGGATGCCCATACCTGTTACATAATAAGCACTTGATAAGTGTTATGATTGTTTTTTAGAACAAATAATATTCATCAAGCCACAAAGACTTTTGTGCCTTCTTTTTTTTCATAAAGATGTTTCCTACAACCTTTATTTTTTAAAAAAATATTATTTATTTATTTATTTATTTATTCTTTTTTTTCTTTTTTAAAAATTTATATTTTAGTAAACACAGAGTGCAATATTGGTTTCAGGAGTAAAACCCAGTGATTCATCACTTACATATGACACCCAATGCTCATCACAAGTGCCCTCCTTAGTACCCATCACCCATCATGCCCATCCCCCACTCACCTCTCTCCATCAACCCTCAGCTTATTCTCTATCATTAAGAGTCTCTTGTGGTTTGTTTTCCTCTCTTCTCTTTTTCTCCCCTTGGCATATGTTCATCTGTTTTGTTTCTTAAATTCCACATATGAGTGAAATCATATAGTATTTGTCTTTCTTTGATTGACTTACTTTGCTTAGCATAATACATTTTGGCTCCATCCATGAATTTTGTGCCTTCTAACTTCTTGCCTTCATGTGGTTCTTTTCATTTTCTTCTATATGTCCTTAGTGGAGCAAGCCTCTTTCCTTTTTTTTTTTTTCCTGTTGTTTTTTGTTTTTGTTACAGCAACTATGAAGTGCAAAAGGAAGGAAGTATTTGGAAATAACACTATGTGCTTCTTTTGACAAAAATGATACTTGTCTCCCCCTCCTTTTTTGAAGGCCTGGAGCCAGCTAGCCAGGCCAATGTGAAGAAATGCTTATGGTGTGAGCAAGTTGGGTGTGGAGGGTTCAGGGCTCCATGGCTGCACAATCACCCCCACCCCCCACCCTCAAGTCTGCAGTGAGGGCTGTGGGTGGACCTCTGACAGGAGGTATTCTTTCTCAGCCCTGTACGTGACATCCCAGTCAAATGGACAGAGTGAGTCTTTGTGATTTTGCAATGTTTCATTGTTACTTTGCACTTTAGATTAGCTACTGTGCAGAGCTGATGGGGCAAGCTGTTTGGAATAGGGCATTATTTTGTCAGCTTGTGGAAGTCATCGATGCCCCAAAATTTGTACTTCATTTTGTAAATTAGGAAAGTAGAATGAGTCTCTGAGCCCTCCAAAACTGGACATCTTCCCTACCATTCCAACCATTTACACAATGTAATCTTTAAAATTTCAGTTGGCAATTCAGAAGAACTAGAGTTACTCGTTGGGTTTGCCTCCATGTTTGGATCAATGTAGGTGTGAATGGATAAACGTTAAGGCCCAGATGTGTCTTTCAAGACACTTTAGGAGCCTTCTGGAGGTTTCTAGAGAGCAGTCATGTATTAATATTCATTTATGTCTTTCCTGTACAAGTAAGCATTCTCCTGGAAGATGAAGTGGTCAAGATATTGCCGGCCTTTGTCTTCTTCCTCCTGTCTGAAACAAGGTGAGCCTGTTTTAGGAAGAGACATGGATGGAGATGGTCCAGCTTTAATGAGAATGGCATGCCCTTTGCAGCCTCTTCAGGCGTGGAGGTGGGCCAGGAGCTGAGAACACCTGCTCTTACGTGCTGTATGTTTCAACCCATTGAAAGATCTTAGTGCAAAATCAAGCATGGAATGATATTCTGTGGTTTTCAAAAAGATTCCTAGAGGGTTTGAGTTGGATAGGCTGAGAACGAACCCATTCACCTGTGACAGATATAACCTGACTCCAATGTCTGGTGACAGAAAACTGGACGTGTTTTACAGAACACGAGAGAGTGGGGCTCCTCATTTAGAACATTTATAACGTTATAGCCTGGCCTCCAATCCAGCCAAGCTCACAGCAGTGAAGAGGGTAAGTATGTTTGGGTCTGTGTGTTTATACGATTGAGTGAAATCATCAAGTGTGCTCTTTAGAAAAACTGCAGATCAGTTTCTTGCATCTCTGAAAAATGCCAGCTAGTAACCTCATAAGGAAGCAGTTATCTCCAAACCTAACTTTTCTCAATTCCTTTGGATAAATAAACTGGCTCTATGAATCAATTAGAGGAATCTCCATTTTTTTAAATATCAAAGAATTGGATTCAAATGGATTTTGCAGGAAATGCTGTCATCAAAAGGGCCAAGAAAAGAAGACATGCTTAATTATTGAGCAGAATATTCATAATTTTTCATATCTATCAGCTCAGTGTGTACCTAACATGTTTTTAAGATGTACAAAAGGAACACATATTATAGCTCTTTTTCTTTTTCTTTTCTTCTCTTTTTTTTTTTTTAAGGAAAGCAAAACAAATGCCAACATAACCCTTGTTTTTGAATACTTCATTCCTCTTTAGTCAAACAAAATGATGCCATTCTTTTTCAATCCTCTTTTCCAGGGCTGCCCTCCACCCAGCCATTGTCTAAAGAGCTGCATTTAAAGGTAAACCCTGCAAGACCTTGAGAAGGGTTTTGCTACCAAGCAATTGTATTTAATCACCAATGATTACTAGTTCTTGCCTTCTCTGCAGTTAATCGTGGATTTCTGGTTTTTCAATCAGGTTAAAGAAAGTTTAAATGTCTGTAGCAGCTCTCAGAGACCTGCAGGCTTACTGTATTTTCCTTGGAGCGCACTCTTAGTCAAGCTCTCCCTGAGTGCTGCCTTTAGGTACACCTCTTGTTGACTTGGGTGAAGACTAGTCATTGAGATCCTGGAGTAAGAAGTTAATAGGTATTATCAAAACCTATTTCTTCCCAATAAGGCTCTATCAGACCTCTTCTCTGACTTAGCATGTCTTGTGGCTTGAATATGACCAATAGCAGAAAAGGGACTTGCCACAGTGGTATGGGACATTTTTATTTTTCTAAGAATATAGAACAGAGAATGAAATACCCATGCCTTTTGCTACCATCTCTCTCGTCTCCTTTCCACCTTCCCTTTCCCCCTTGTCTCTAGCAGTTTCTCCCCCCCCCCCATTTCTGTTAGTGTCTCTCACTTTCTCCTCGTCAATGTTATCTTGACTATTTTCTCTCAGATCAAAGGTAGAAGTGGGCCATTTGATTAATTGCCATGCAGCAGAACCCTTTGCCTCCTTGACACACAAGGCAAAGAGACAAAGGGCGCTCTTTAGAAGCCCCGAGCTGTGTGGGTGCAGGGTGGGGAATTCACAAGCCTGAGAGCATGGAGCCCTCCCAGCAGGGATGTGAAGGTTCCTAGACCCTACAGAAGAATAAAGTTGCTACTGCTGCACATTGTGTTGAACCATATTTGCATTTCGGGGGAGAGCAGACAACACCAGCAGTAAGCCGTGTAGACTATATGGAAATTTGTTTTAAGGTTTGAAAAAATGTTTGAATTTCTATGTGTGGAAATGAGCATCAGTTGGAAATGAAAGGAGGTTAAGTGATGATGACCAACAATTTAAACTTTTCTATCTTGTACTGTGACAACTCCCCAGAATTGCACCAGGCAATATGGCACCACTCGTCCTGTGTGGCTATTTTCATTTAAATTAATTAAAATGAAACAAAAGTTAATATTCAATTCCTCAGTTACACTAGCCACATTTCAAGTGTTCAATAGCCATACGGAGCTAGTGGCTACCCTACTGGACAGTGTAAGGATAGAGTATTTCCATCACTGCAGAAAGTTCCCCTGGACAGCACTGCTCTTGACCCATTGTCATCTTAAGCCAGGAAGCT
Organism: Felis catus; assembly: GCF_018350175.1. Lineage (NCBI taxonomy): Eukaryota > Metazoa > Chordata > Mammalia > Carnivora > Felidae > Felis > Felis catus. Next base: position 24,579,503 of record NC_058378.1, on the reverse strand, counting down.
TAGAGGAGGCCATGGAGTGCTTGACAATAGAGAGTTGAGAGGGACTCCATAATTGGCCAAAAAGAGAGAGAACTTTTAACAGAATGCCAAGTTTAAGTAAACAGATTTGAAATTCAGTTGATTCAAATGACATATTGCTGGGAAGGTCTTTGAGAAATTGTAAAGAACTATACAAGAATAGGGGGAATTATGCCAGTTATTGTGATTAGTTCTAAGAGAGGAAGCATGTTCAGCTGAGGGTGAAAACTTAGCCAGTGGCTATGTGCCTTCTCTACTCATCAGAATTGAAATTCTGGGACTAGACCCTCCAAGCCTTGGCTGGGTCTCATTTCCAGTTAGAATTTTTCAAGTGAGGAGCCCTGTCTTCTTTGTAAGGCTAATGACTGCTGAGAATAAGTAAGAAGTGTTTAAACTCCCAGAAAGTAAAGATCATCTGCCCCCACATCCTAATAGCGGTCCAGGGTCACTCAGAACCTTCAGATAGTGACATTGATAACTAAGCACAGAGTTTCTTTAGATAACCAATAATCTCCCTGTGCAATCCATAGATCCTATCAGACCTCAGTCTCATTAATTCATGGATCAAGCCTGCTGTGGATGTTTGCCGCTGTTCAAGGAAAGGTCTTATAGAAAAGACCCTCAGGTTACTCTGCCCCAGTGTCAAGATAGCAAAGACACAGTCCAAGACAATTGATTCAAGGTCCTTGCCTTGCACAAGGCAGGCTTTTCCTAGATCAAGTGGCAACACCATTGAAATACAGTGTCCCTCAAAGTAAGAACACTGGGTTCTTAAGAGAAAGTAGCTCTGGCCGCTGTACCGTGGCTTCCTAAATTCACCAAGGATCCTGCCCTTCCTCCTTCCCCCAGGCACTTTCACTTATTCACCAACCCCTTTGGCTCTGACCTCTGGAGATTACAAAACCAAATGGGTAAGAGGGTGGGGAATAATCCACCAAACCCTCATCAAGTCCTAAACTCAGGGTTTCCTAAGCATCAGGGACTTCAAGTATTGGTGTCTGTGTGCTGAGTCTCTCTCACCCATTCCTCAGTGAAATGCATGGGATGGCAGTCTGGGCATTGGATGTTCTAGTAAAATCTTAGTTTCTAAGGTAGATTCTGAGGAGGTCTCACTGCCTGGTCTGATGATGAATCGACGTGCGATTAACGCAGGGGATACATACTGGGACAGAATCAGCACATATGGAGCCTGATTTTTCACTGGTAACAATTAGAACTTTGCATCAACACGTTTGTTATTAATCAACAAATATTTGTTGAGTGCCTGCTCTTCATCAGATACTGAGGTATAACAAAGGAACTCCTAATCTATTTGTTATGTTTTGGACAGATTGATGATATGTTATGATTCACAAACTTTGGAAGTCTCAAACATTTTGTGTTGAATATTTGAAAGGATTTGTTTCTGTCATCAAATGTGAAAAGTAGAGTGTGAAGAGAGATTGTGGAGGGGAAAGGTCCCTCCTTGTCTATGTTTTCTGTGCCTGAGATGAACTTTGGTAAAAACAGGTAGTTGGAAGGATGAGTCTGTGATGAACAGTCTGGAAATGAATAGGTGGCCTTTAATTATCTGGCTGTTTCTGCATTGATTAGTTGTTCATTCAAATAGGAAGGCCATGCCAGAGCTTTCTCTTACATTCCTGGGATCTGAATTTACATGTCTGGTGTCTGCTTTCAGAGCACCGTCGAAACTTGCTTGTCATTTGCCTTATCTCTTCATCGCCAGCAACCCATGTAGTTGGGGGAAGAATAGAGATTCACAGTCTCTTTTAAAGAGGCAAAGGCCCTCCTAAGTCATCTATCTTCACTTCTTTGTCTTATAAGTGAGACACCTGAGATCCAGAGAGGAAAAGCACCTTCCCCAAGTATACAGCTTCTTGGCTCAGGGGTGGGTGAACCCTGCTTTGCTGCTTCTGTTAAGTGGGTTCTCTACTGCCTTGATTTGTCCTGTGTTTTAAAACCATCCCACTGCTGATCTGTTAAGAAGTGATTGATAAATTTTAAGGCAAATCTTTGAATACCTTTTCAGGCCAAATCAGAGAATTGTTTTTAGAATCTGGGACAAAAACAATTCTAAATAAAGACTTCAAACTTCTGGATGCTTAGTGGTTTCCAAGCTTGATAAAATGAGATCACCTGGCTTTACCTCCTGGAAGAAAAGCCACTTTATTAGGCATAGATGTGGATACCATACAATCTGAAGGCAGTGTAGCACAGCATGGATTCTAGCACCAAACTACTTGGATCCATGTTCTTGGCTTTGCCACATATGAGTTGTGTCACCCTAGACAAACCACTTAATTGCTCCATGCCTCAGTTTACCCATCTGTAAATTGGGGATAATGATAATAATGGTGTCTTCCTCAGTTGAATCAATATATATTATAAAGCACTTTGAGTGGTGCCTGTATTACACATTAGCTATTTTTATAACATATTTGGCTAAATGCAATTAACTGCCTGCTCTATTTATTTCCTACCTAAAAATATCTTCTAAGGAACAAAGCAGAAAAAACACAAGAAATCAAGGGGATGATGTGATGTGAAGATGTTGGTTCCTTCCTCCCCCTGATAGCATGACCACATGGCCCACACCATTGAGTATTAAAGCTTCAAAAGACTTCAGAGATCACCTGACCCTCCTGCTGGTTTAGGAAAGAACTGGAGGCCCAGAAAAAGGCCTATGACCTTGACTATCAGGGTCAAATGCTGGCTGCCCCCCAGCAGCCCTGCCATGCCATACTGGTCACTCAACACATTAAGACAAGGTATCTACCTGGAAAAGAGGGAGATGGGAGCATGAATAACTTATTTCAGTTATTGGAAAAACTTTCAGCTGAAGAGTGTTTCAGTGGAAGGGGGAAATGGTCTGTGTCTTTTCTGAATCATGCTGCCCTTCCCCCTGAGCCCTATATCTGAGCCTGCCTACTGGTTTACAGGAATTTGGTGTGTCTGCCCTGGTGGCAGTGGTGGCAGGGAGAGAATTGCTGGTTCAGGTCCCCACAAAGCATAAAGGAAGTGCTTCCTTAGTTGAATGGGGTCTTCTCATGTCTCTGCAAGTTTGGCCTCCACAAGCTCCAAAGAGAATTAGAAGCCCTTAGCTTCATCGCACATCCAGCTGACATCTGAACAGAGCCAAGTTCTCAGCTTCTCAGTGGGTCATGACCTCACTTCTCAAGATGGCAACACGGATCAGCTGGGGAGATAATGGGATGACACATTTTAGTGATTAACCTCATTTAGGTTGTATTGTCCTTTTTTAAATTGTGAAATAAATAACACACTCAAAAGATTATATACTATATATGTGTAATTAAAAGACAAATAATAAAATGGATACCCATGTACCTTTCACCCAACTTTTCATGTTACTGTTTCCTTATCTGGGCCAGACCAAAGCTCCTTGAGGCTGTGAGCATGTATACAATATATCATATATAAGTGTATGTGTTTATTGTGTGTGTATGGCCTATTTGGCAAATATCACATACGTATATATATATTACATGTACACACACACACACATTTATTTATTTATATGAAATAAGTTGCCTAAAGAGGTTAAGCAATCTGACCAAGGCTACAGTCATAAGAGACAGATCCAGATTTGAAGTCAGGCCTGTCTTAGAGCCTGAGCGCTTAATCACTCTCCCCTGTGGCCTTATCTTCTATCCCCCTTTGCTTCAGTAGACTGTGAGTACATGCTGGGCATCAGGATCAGCCGAAGGCAGGGCTGGCTTGTTGAGGACGAGAGTGGTGACACAAGAGCCACAGCTGCGGTGTGCTGCCACCCACTCTGGAACTATTTGTGCCCATCTCTCCCCAGTTCTGTGGTCAGTGACACCGCATGGGGTGCCTGAGATCAGCTGTGGTGGAAGCACTCTCACCATGCTAACACTACAAACCATGGTTCTCCTTCCTCTCCCTGGGAGGGAATTTGCCAGAACACCAGGCCAGCACTGCTGATCTGGAAAGAGAGGAGCAGCCCTGGACTCTGGGGCCAGGGAGCAGGCTGTCAGGTGAGGGGAAACACAATGTCCAGTGGGGGCGGGGGGGAGGTGGGAGGGACTTGAGAGGGCACAGCTGTGTAGTGTTTCTCAAAGTGAGGCCCCCAAGGAGCTCATTAGACACGCTAATGGTCACCCTCCATGCCCAGAGATTCTTGTTTCATTGGTCTGTCCTGGGGTATAGATGGGCTGCATTTTTAAGCACCCCAGGTGAAAATTTGAGAGCTAGTCCAGTCCTTCTCAAATTTTAATGCATACAAATCACCTCAGGGAATCTTGTTAAGATGCAGATTCTGATGCAGTGGGTATGGGCTGGGGCCTGGGAGTTTGTGTTCCTAACAGGCTTCTATGGACCATATTTCTGGTGGAAAGGACCCAGTCCAACCTTCTCATTTTACAGATAAGAATTCTATGTCCCAGAGTCGTTAAGCGACTTACACAGTTAATCGTTAGACAGCCATTTCCTGAATACAGTGAGGAAGATACGAGAGTTAAAAACCATTCCTCTTCAATGTATTAATTAAAATGGGACTATTTATTAAATAACTCTTATGTGAGAGATGATAAATTACAAATACTAAAAATGTATGAATGATGCTTTCACATTGCTTATAATGTGGTGGAGGAAGCAAGGTGTTTTCACACCTCAAGCCAACAGAGGACAGTAGGAGGTGTGGACAGGGCGGGAGACACAGAGATTATCTCCCTCCATTGTGACATATCAGACAACTGATTTAAGGTTTCTGGAACTCCAACTTTGCTTGGTTAAAACCAGGAGGTTTAAAGCCAGAGACCCCAAAGAGCGCATCTAGGAGTCTACAAGGTAGAATACTTTTTTAAAAAAAAAATTAAAGGCTGAAAACTGGTGGCCCATGAACCAATTTTGCCCATAGACTTTTTTTTTTTTTAGCTTTTAAGAATTAATGATTTTTATTTTTATTTATTTATTTTTTGAAGTTTATTTATTTATTTTCAGAGAGAGAGAGACTGAGAGAGAGAAAGAGAGAGAGAGAGAGAGAGAATACAAAGTAGGCTTCACAGTCTCAGTGTGGAGCCTGACACAGGACTCAGTCCCACAGACCATGAGATCATGACCTGAACTGAAACTAAGAGTTGGATGCTTAACTTACTGAGCCACCCAGACACCCCAAGAATTAATTATTTTTTTAATTTTTTAATTTTAGAATAATTTTTAGATTTAGAGACAGGTTGCAAAGCTGGAACAAAACTGATATATACCCTCTATCAGTTTCCCCTATTTTACATTACTATGGTACATTTGTCAAGACTAAGAAACTGATATTGGTACATTACTATTCATTAAACTCCAGACTTAGCCTGGATTTGACAGTTTTTCCATGCCTTCCTTTTGCTTCAGGATCCAATTCAGTCTCTCTCCAATCTCCTCTGGTCTGTTCCAGTCTCTCGGTCTTCCCTTATTTTTTCATCACCTTGAGAGTCTTAAGGAATGCTAGTTAGGTATCATGCAGAATGGCCCCAGTCTGGGTTTGCAGGGTTGTTTTTCTCATGAGGAGACTGGGGTTATGGGTTTTGGAAAGAATACGACAGGGGTGAGTGGCCCTCATAGACATGTTTCTTATCTTCTCCCTATGAGAGGCCAGCACACATCATTGGAACACTTTACTATAAGCCAAAACTCCCATTATTAAAGCTATAAGAGGCCATCTGACAAGAGGCTGTGTTTTTTTAAATTCTTAAAACTTGGGGCTCCTGGGTGGCCCAGTCAGTTGAGCGGCCAACTTTGGCTCAGGTCATAATCTCACGGTTCGTGGGATTGAGCTCCATGTTGGGCTCTGTTATGACAGCTCAGAGTCTGGAGCCTGCTTCAGATTCTGTGTCTCCCTCTCTCTCTGCCCCTCCCCTGCTCATGCTCTGTCTCTCTCTCTTAGAACCAAATAAACATTAAACAAAATGAAAAACAAATAAAAATAAAATTCTTGAACCAACTTTGAAAACTTGGGGTATTTTATACAAAAATTGGGGTTTCTGTCTTCTCTTGAGAGCAAGACCTGGCAGTGCTGGGCTTGCAACGGCACCCAGCCAAAGCTGGCCAGAGCTGAGTGAGTTTGCCCACTTTCATTGGAGCCTGAATGTCCCAGTTCTCCATAATTCCCATCTCTCATGCGTGCCTATGCTTCTGAGCTCGTCCAATTCCCTGGTGTCCCATTGCCTCCCTAGCTCCTTCTCTGAGGCAGTGGGTTTATCTCTGCAGGATGTATTAACTGTAATGTGCACAAGACTGGGGAGAGAAGCCAGAGGGGATGGTGTGCCAGGGCAGGCCTTCCTGGAGAGATGCAACTTGCCTGGTGCCACAGAGGAGCATTTCTCCAAGTGTGGGACCACCAGCATCAGCATCACCCAGGAGCTTGTTAGAAATGCAAATTCTTGGCACCATCCTTACTGAATCAGAAACTCTGGAGGGGGTGCCTACAGTGTGTGGTTCAACTGGCCCTGCAGGTGATTCCAGCGGGTGCTGACATTGGAGAAGCACTGCAGAGACAGGCAGCACCGAGATGGGGCCAGCCTGGTGGTCCCGGCAGTGTGGCCTGTGCACTGGTGGTGGGGAGCTGGGATGGTTGCTTTAATGGGTTCACAGGTCCATGGGACCTGGGGTCAGAGGTCAGTGTGAGCTTACAAGCCTAAGGAAATTCAGCATATGTGGACACAGGCTTTGCTTCACTATTTCCACTTCCCTGTGTCAGATTCTGGGTAACCACAGCCTGTCCAGGTCGAGGCTCAGGATCCTAGGTTTGTCTTCTCCCATGTCTCCTTCATCCCCTGCTCCTGATCTTTGCACCATCAAGCTCAGAAAAGAGAAGAGAACACAGTGGTGTCTTTTGACTGGCAGGCGACTAACCCCTTGGAGTCAGCCCTTTGTCCACGTGGCAAGTTCTCTGGGTCTGAGTTACAGTGAGAGAAGGTCAGGGATATATGAGAAAATTTTGACGGATTTAAAGCATCCATTGTATACATTGTCTATCTTCTTCCACTGTGTCTAGCTTTTTTCTCTTTTCTTTTTTAATATTTTGTTTTTAAGTAATCTCTCCACCCAGCATGGGGCTCAAACCCACAACCCTGAGGTCAAGAGTCACACACCCCACCCACTGAGCCAGCCAGGTGCCCCTCACTGTGTCTAATTTTAAGGACCCACCTCAAGTTTTGCGTCCTTCCATCTTCTTCCTCTCAGGGTGGTCTGGCACCTCTCTGTCATGTAACCTGTCAACATTTGCACAGTGCCTGTGCTCTGACACTCTGGTGTCAGGGCTGCGCTGTAATCCGCTCTCCTCCAGCCCCCCCATCTCCATTCACTCCATAACTCTTGTTCCCTCTTCAGGTCTCTGGTTACACTTCACCATTTCCAAAAGCTCTTGCTGAACCCCAGGGAATGGGACAGTTTGCCATGATCTGCGGGAATTGCCCAAGTTCTCTGGACAGGGCTTGTGTCTGATTCATCTCTGCCCAGTGCCTGGCACATAGGAGGTGCTCAGTTAACACTTGCTGGATGAACAAGCTGCCTGCAAACACAGTGCACAGCATGGCATGGTGGTTCAGCACCCTGGCTCTGGAATCAGTCAACCTGGGTTTGAATGCTGGCTTCACTGAACTGCCGTGTGCCCTTCAGTAAGCTGCTTAACATCTCTGGGCTTCTTGTAAAGGGAAGATGGTCAATTGTGACCACAGGTGTTTTGTGATGATCACATGAGCTAAAATACTTAAAACAGAGCCTGGCATCTGGTAGTGCTCCATACATATTAGCAGTAATAGGCCCCTTGTGATGGTTTATTAAACTGGACTGATGATGATTTCCAGCTAAAATTTTACCTGAAGAAATTCCATTTCTTTGAGATGAAAGATATGTGAGACTTGACCAAACAAAGGCTTGGAGGTATGCCTACCTGCTTGACATGAAAGGTCTTTGCTGCCCTCTTTAAGTTTTCTTTCTAGGGTAGCAACAAATTGGGACTGATCAGGCTTACAAGACAAGTTTGGGGTAGATGCGTCCTGAGAGAGAAACCCAAAGTTCAGAGGCATTTCTGCTGTATAGAGCGACTCCAGAATATTTCTTCCAAACAACTTCAAGAAGGCGGTAAATCCATTCACTTTCTGTAGACATATGTACATGCCTGCAAGCCTATTTGTATCTGGGAGAAAGATTCTGAATGTGATCCAATTCCTGTGCATTTTACCTATTTTATTTTGAGCTGGCTGCCTTCTGTGACAGGGTTGTAATTAATATTGTAGAACAGGAGGCTCATTAAATCGGTCTCATTATGACTGCTCAGGTTCTGGGGCTCGGCTCAGAAGGATTTCCCTATTACCAGCGCCTGACATATATTCCTAATCAAGGAGGCCAATTCTCTTCTGTCGAGGACTGTCTCCCAAATGGAGATGGAATTTATTCTGACTTGTACTATTAGTGTGAAATATGTTGCCCCTGATGACAGACGTATAGACCTCTGTCATAGGTGGGGCTTTCTTTGCACAGACATGAAGAATATAGTAACTTATAAGACAATATGCTTTCAGTGTCTGGAATGTCCATTGAGTTCATTCTTAAGTCTTTGGCTCAGTGAGAAATCTTGAAAATGAAAAGAAACATCATAATTAAAAACTTGTGGAATCTTCATGTCAGAAGAGGCTTTAGTAGTCATTTAATCTTCTCTCCAACATATAAGTTCTTTCTCAGCAGTCAAGATTCCTGATTCTCTGTCTTTGATTGCTTACTTTGTCAAAATGCTCACTACATCAGGTGTGGCCAATTTCTTTCTTTTTTTTTAAGTTTATTTATTTGAGAGAGAGTGGGTGAGCACACAAGCAGGGGAGAGGCAGAGAGAGAGGGAGAGAGAATCCTAAGCAAGCTCCATGCTGTCAGTGCAGAACCCAAAGTGGGGCTTGAACTCATGAACTGTGAGATCATGACCTGAGCTGATCAAGAGTCAGACACCTAACCACCCAGGTGTCCCAATAATTTGTATTCTTGATTTGAAATTGACCTCCCCCTTACTTCCCCATTGACCCTAGTCCTGCCACCTAGAACTGCACAAAACAAGTTTGGTCACTCTTCCTCGAGAAAGCTTTCTGAGTGTTTGAGATAGCTCTCTCCTCCCCTTCTAATCCTCTTTTTAGAATTAAATGCCTTCTCTTCCCCTCATGTTTGGCCACATCTGTCATCTTCCTATTCAGTGAATAAAGGGAAGAAAGCTTTTAGCTCTCCAAAGATGTGGTATCCAGATGGGAATGAACCACACCTGGTGGTCAGTCCATCCAAGGGCCCAAGAAGTCAGCTGCCCTAATAGAATCAGGGTTTCTGGAATATTCTGTGGAGGATTGTGTCACATGGGCCCCTCTCAGAAACAGAAGTGTTGCTCTTTCTCCTGTGGGACCTTTGCCACAGGAAAATGCACCTTACCTCGTCCACACTCGCTCAGGGCTTTGACTTTGGGAGGTACTGCCACACCGGGCTGAAGCTCAGAGACTTCAGTGTCAGGCTGCCTGGACTCAAAGCCCAGCTCTGCTGCCTGCCATCTGGTGTGATGTGGGGCAAGGTGCCCAACCTTTCTGGGCTCAGTAGAGATGGTGATAGGGCCTACTTCACAGCCTATTGTGAGAATTAATAAGAGTACATGTGTAAGGGTAGTAGAACTCCTGAGAAATGCTTGAGAGCATGTTAGTGATTATTAACAAGAACCAAACCCCAATCATCTACACCTCCCTGCTTCCCATTCTCTGGGCTTGGAGTCTCTTAACTTTGACATTCTGGGGGTAATCCCAATTCCAAGAAGGAGACGGGGTGGGCAATTGACAGTGATTCCAAATGAATTTGTCTTTCGGTTGAATTCTTTCCCTGAGTCTTGCCCAACACTAATATTCATGGGGAGCCTTTTCCACCTAGAATACTTTTTATAGAAGATCTCATTTTATGAAAGAGAGAGAGAAGTCATTGTAACTAAAACATTCGAAAGAACATCCAGTTATTCAGTTCTCTCTCTCTCTCTCTCCTTCTCCCTCTTTACTCCCCACCCTTGTCTCCTTCCTTCAAATGAAATCTTACTCAAAACCCAGGTTCTGATGTAAGACAGATAATAGATGAACAGGTCTTTCTGCCAGTTTTAATCCTCTCTCCTTGGCAAAAGCAGTCTTATTGTTTGGGAACCCCTTGGAGGTTGTCTGTGGAATCTTGACATTCTGAGCTCCACATTTGAAAACTTCTGCATGAATCAGTTCCTCATTCAATTTTGTGAAATCTGGCCCCAGTCCTTCTACCTGCCTTATCCCCTTTTCTGTCGATTCATATCATCTCTGTCTTAGGTTAGAATCCCATCCTCCCCCATCAACCCACCAATGTGTATTGCTTCCCCCCACCAACCCAATTTCAGTGAGCATCTTCCCAGCTCAACCCTCCAAATGATTTTTTATATTATCCTCTTCTGACATCAACATCCTATGCCTCCCTGAGAGTTGACAGCCACTCCCCACTCTCATCCTAAAGAAGGACCCCTGTGTTTAGGGACGGAGTTGTGGAGGGGAGGTGGGGGTGACCAAGAAGCAAGTCAAAGTCATACTCCAAGAGAGGGGTCTTGGAGGAGAGAATGGAGAAGGAGAGATGTGCCACAGAGCTAGAGTTAGCTATTCAAGCAACAAACCTCATTGAAGTCCTTATCCTCTTTGAACTTTCTGCAGTGTTCGTTTGTTCCTTCCTTCCTTCCTTCCTTCCTTCCTTCCTTCCTTCCTTCCTTCTTCCTTCCTTACTTCCTTCTTTCATTATGCTTTCCTGTTACTCAACATCATGCACTATTCTGTGTACTGGGGCTTTAGGAAGGAAAACATCACAGCCCAGTGCCTGAGGGGCTCACAACTCAATGAAGGAAACTAATGAGTAAACTTTTCTGGCCTCCACATGCCCCTGAGAGTCCCTGATCACTTGCTCATTTGGCTCAAGTTTTCTACCAATGCATCTCTCATTTCCTAACCTGATTTCCTCTCAGAGCTCAGCTTGTGTAATACCATGTTCTTCAATTTCCTAGGGCCTGACAAGTATGAGGAAAAAACCCCCACATACTCTCATTATGCAAATTTTTATATTGCACACCTGTGGCCAGATGAATCTTTACAAAATCCACCTTTGTTGCAACATTCCATTTCCCAAAGACTTCCAAGGAAGTGCTAACCCCTTAGCTCCTTCTTAGAGCTCCTGGTGCCCAGCAAGCTCTTCCTCTTCTAAGCTGGCCATGATTGCACATGCTGATCATTGGGCAATAAATCCATTCTGCCTCGTGGTGTTGCTTGCATTGTTGTCTTGGTTATCGATGAAATCATTACTTAGCTTCTTGTGGATTTAGGCCATGACTTCCTAATTTCTCTTAAAAAATGAGAGCAATTATGGAAAAAGCAGGATCTAGCCCATCCTGTGTCTGCCCCTTTCCAGAGAGACACCTGATCTGTCCTTCATATTATTTAAAAAGCATACTTTAACTTGCAGACATATTATGAATTCATGGATTATATAGAGTATTATTTTCATTACATCTGAGTTCGCATAAGGGGTATAGTACTATATGCATCATTCCACAATCTAAGCTTTTAACTCAATATATATATGTATATATGTATGTATATATATGTATATATTTAACTCAATATATATATTTATGTATATATATATATTTATGTATATATATAAATGTTTATTTTGAGAGAGAGAGAGAGATGGAGAGTGAGCAGGGGAGGGGCAAAGATAGGGAGAGAATCCCAGGCAGTCTCCACAATGTCAGTGCACAGCCCGACACAGGGCTCAAATCCATGAACTGTGAGATCATGACCTGAGTCAAAATCAAGAGTTGGATGCTTAACCGACTGAACCACGCAGATGCCCCTGTATATGTGTTTGCATAAGTGGTATTGTACAATAGGCATCATTCTACAATCTAAGCATTGTATTTTTGAGATCTGTTAACACTGACATGTGCTATTCCTAGTTAGTTATGTTCAATTACTCTATTATATTCTATGAAACAGTGTGCTGTATTTTATTTGTCTCTTCTCATGGTGGATATTTAAGTTGTTTCTAATCTTTTCTTGTTTTAAATAATGCTTCAGTGAACATCCTATATATATGCCAATCTTCTTTTAAACCCTGTGGGAGACAGGAATGGTGAATTAGAACTTTTGAATCCTCTGTTCTCCTTAGCACAGAGCCCTGCCAATGGCAGATAACCAATATGTTTATTAATACATACTTTGTGAAATGTATGTATATGTAAACTAATAACCAAAGTCATGTTTTGAAGTGATATTCTAAATGGAAGCACAAATTCATAGTGGAAAGCTTTCTGGGCATCAGGGTCTAACTCATGTGATGCCTAGAAATTGGGGTCATTCTTTCCTTTGACACAGAAGTTTTTTTTTTTTTTTTAATTAATTTAATTTGAGAGAGAGGCAGAGTGAGTGGGGTAGGAGGAAGAGAGAGAAAGAGAGAGAGAGAACCCCAGCAGCCTCCAAGCTGTCAGTGCAGAGTACGACACAGGGCTTGAACCCACAAACCATGAGATCATGACCTGAGCCAAAACCAAGAGTGGGATGCTTAATCCACTGAGTCACCCCGGCACCCCATCCACTGAGGCAGAAGGTTTTAAGGCACTTTTCTCTGGATAAGTGGTGACTTCTATGATGGGGGAGTCAAAAGTAAACATAAATAAGTAGGTTCTGTCCCCAGAAGGAGGCTTGCTAGTGGGTGTACTTACACACTTCTCTGTCCTTCTCTCTTCTTCTGCACTACCTTTTCCGTTTTTCTGATGAGGTCTCTGGAGATTGGTTGGAGCATTGAATGTCTTGTTTAACAAGCCATTTGCAGCCATCCCCCTCATGCTAGTGGGTGGAGATCTCAGAGTTGGTAGGGGAGTGGTGGTGATGGTAACCAAGGCTTCAGCTTACTCTGAGTGCCCCTCAACCACTAGGCAGGCTGTCAGGCTGTGTGAGGTGCTCTTCCCTTTCTCCTGATCTGTGGGCTCAGCAGGTGCTTTTGCAGCACAGGTGAATCAGAGGTGGGGCTCTTGCCTCAAGGAGCTCGTGTCTACTGGGAAAGGTTGGGCAGGAGAAACAGAACTTCCAAATAGGAGGCACCGGGAGAGGCACCGAGAAATGCAGGGTTGCAGAGAGGAAGGCGCACAGGCCTCCCCAGGTTTAGGAAGCCTCATCTGGGAGCTGGCCTCAGCTTTGAGCCACAGGGAGGGTTCAGCACAGGGGGATTGGGAATAGGAGGAGGTGGTGATGGGAGCGAGGCCCCACGGGGTTTCAGAGGGGCCTGAAGTGGTAAAAGGATGAATCTAGGGGGTATTAGGTGATAGTTGAGTTGTGTTCATCTGGAAGAGTCTGGAAGGCAAGTGGAGGGAAGGTTGAGTAGCAGTGTTTGTGTTCCATCCCTGACTCCCCAGCACATTTGACACTCCCAAGATGTTTGCCAAATAAAGGTAGACTTATTCTACTTCATTGTTTTTTTCTTTCTTACTGAGGCTTAACATGTATCAAGTACACAAGTCTTAAGTGCAAGGCTCCACGACTTTTTACATACATAACAACCATCCTGGGGAAAATGCAGAGCAATTTGAACCAAAAGTCTCCCTCATTTTCCTGTTGTCCTCCTGGACAACACTGAAGCCTGTCTCCACATACACAAGTAATTGTTGCTTTTGACTTCCTTCACCTGTACCAGCTTTGCCTGTTGTTAAACTCCACGTAAATAGGCTCCTGCAGAACATCCCTTAGGGAACTTCATCGGCAGCAATGTGCAGAAAGGTTTAAGTGAGGAGAAGGGGATTCTCGCCAGAGCCTGGGTGAGATGGGAAATGAGGGCTTTGAGCCTCGGTGGCGGCCGTGGGAATGGGAAGGAGGCAGCAGATGATAAGGATGGCAGGTAGAGATGCTGAGTTGCTCCTCGGGAACAAACCGGTGAAGACAGACTGTTAACGGGTGTGTGCTGCCCTCCAGAGCTCCGGCTTGTTCCAGTTAGAGAGACAGTGCCCCCCAGCCAACTTGATTCAGGAAAGGTTCTGCAATCTTCGTTCACTGGCCGTCCCAGTGATGCTGAGAATAACAATGCCCCAACCCTTCTGTGGCTCTTGGGATGGCCAGTGGATTCTGAAACAAAGCTGCTGCCACAGGCTCCAGGTGATGGAGGAGTCAGATGGGGATAAAAGAGCAATCCAGAACAAATTGGTAGCATTGGAGTCTACCCTTTTGGCACTACTGAGCACTTATTGCCAGAGTGGACACCGGGGATCTGGCAGTTTGCTTTTCCCACAGCAAAAAGGCGGTTTCCGTAAAGCAGTTGGAAGGGCCCTTCCTAGGGACTAGGGACAGACATGTCCCAATCCCAGTATTTTCATCTGGATGAGCTCAGTGTCAGTAGAAACTGGGAGTAGTGATGACCTTGAAGGGAATGACCTTGAAGGAAAAGAGGAGGCCAAGAGCTTTCTGTGGAGAGGGTGGGGATATTGGCAAGAAATGTACAAGGAGGGGGAGGCTGATGTTAGGGGCCACTGTCCAGCACCTAATTCTATATTACCCATTGGGTACTGATCATATCGATGAATCCCAGGATTTTGGGGGTGCCATAGACTCCCTCCACCCCCTATTCCTTCAGGAATAACCACCTGAAGACCCAGGTATAATCATGAAATGAATCCCCCTCATATGTTCCCATCTTGGAAGCAGTTCTGTTAGTTTCTTGCTACTTCATGCCTCATTGTGACTTTGCTGCATAAACCAGTGTCCTGTGTTGGAACAGGTGTGAGAAGGGAGATTTCAAAAGCATATAAACATGAAGAAGCCTTCCTTCCCTCATTCATGGGCTGCCAACAAGTGCGGGAGGTGGGGCAGCGGTTGGGGTGGGAACCTAGTGGTGGAGGTAGCCTGTGAATGAGAGCCCATCAGCCCTCCCCTTCGGAGACACACCTTTCAGCTGGGAAGAAATGTAAACAAATGATTATCAAACACAGTGATATGATAAGCACAGTGATACAGGTGCTGTGGGAGCCCAGGAGAGGGAGAGATTCATTCTGTCCAGGCAGTTGCAGAAGGAGGAGACATTGGGGTGGAGTCTTGCAGGATACATTTACCTAAAAAGGCATTCTAGGCAAAAGACACTGCATAAATTAAAAGCAAGACAGTGTGAGGAACGGAAGTCTAGAGTGGGGGAGGGTGGGGGGGAAGGAAGAGAAGGGGATACAGGGAAATGAGACAGAGAGCTGGGGGGAACATTGTAAGGGTGTCTGTAGGAGTGACAGGAGCCGCTGTGTGCTCAGAAGAGGTGACATTACAGACACTGTGGGTGGGGGATTGCAGGGTAATTGGGCTCGTCCTGGTCAAAAGAGTGAGGTGGTTCCTGTTCCTGTTATTACTCTCTGGACTCCTTCACCCCTTTTGTGCTCCCCTCACCAGGCGTCATTATGCTTTTCCTCCTCCCCCTCATACCAAACTCCAGATCTCTGTGCCTGTTTACACCAAGTCAGAAGAGGTGATGGGTAAGTGCCAGACTGAAGGAGAGCCGAGCTTTGCCAGCACTTGCCAGCCACGTCTCAGGAGGCGTGCTAACGTGATTGTGTTCTCACCACATGTAAGCCTCATAAGACCTCTGTGATGTTTGGGATTCTTACCCACATTTTACACCTAGAAACTGTGGCTCAGAAAGGTTAAGTAACTTGCTCCAATTCACACAGCCAGGCAGGCAGAACCGGGATTCAGACCCAAAGTGTTCTGATTCTGGAATCTCCAGTCTTAACCCCCACACTGAGCCAACAGTCTCTGAATGCCCTTGTTTTGCCCAATTATACATTTGTAGTAACAAACTCCTTAGTACTTTGAACAGAGTAGTCAGACAGGGAAGGCCACAGGGAAGGAGAGGGAGAGTGGAAGGTCTCAGGTAGGAGACTGTCAATTCTTCGCTCGGGGCTGGCCCAGGGCCCCCTCCTCCAGGCAGCTCCAAGGGCTCATAATATGTGTGTTTAGGAGTCCACAAAAATGTTTTGATCTTTCTCTTTTAAAAAATGCTTAAAAATGTTTATTTATTTTTGAGAGAGAGACAGACAGCCAGAGTATGAGAGGGGGAGGGGCAGACACACATACACACACACACACACACACACACACACACACAGAATCCGAAACAGGCTCCAGGCCCTGAGCTGTCAGCACAGAGCCCGACGCGGGGCTCGAACTCACAAACTGTGAGATCATGACCTGAGCTGAAGTCGGACGCTTAACCGACTGAGCCACCCAGGCGCCCAGAACAAAAATATTTTAATGCATACTACTGATATATTCACTCTTAAAACTATGTGATTGTAAAATATAATTTTAGTATTCTTTTTTTTTTTTTTTTTTTTTTAATGGGGGAGAAGATCCTTCAAGGCAAAAGTGCCAAGGGACCAGGAAAGATGTAATGTGTCCCTGGCCTGGCCTTTTCCACTTTCCCTTCTGCTTTGTGCCACATTCGTTTAGTGCCTGTGTTCTCCCTGCGTCTTACGTATGTGCCATCTTCCCAGTGCTTCTGCCAACATTGTAACCTGGGCCATGCTGGAACTATTGCAGTAGCTTCCTCTCTGGTGACCCTGCCTTCAGCTTCCCTCTCTCTTTCCAACCTTCTCCCAACTTGCAACACTCTTTGGTCTGTTTCTATTTATTTTATATTTTTATGATATTGTATTTGTTCTCATGGTTGTATATATGTTATGTATTTGGCCAGAGTGTTTGGAGTGGCCAACCCATTTTTTTAAAAATGAATTATTAAAATTGGTGATACATGGGGTTTATCATTTTGACCACCTCTAAGTATACAGTCAGTGGCATTAAGTACATTTTCAGTGTGGTGGTACCATCACCACTATCTACTTCCAAAATGTTTTCATCACTGGAGACGGGAACTCTGTGACTCTGAAGCTATAATTCCCCCATCACCTCTCCCCCCAGCCTCTGTTGTCTTCTTTTTTTCTTTTTTCTATAGATTTATGCAGATATAATTGACATGCAACATTGTGTAAGTTTAATGTGTGCATCATAATGATTTGATATGTGTATATATTAGGAAATGATTACCACAATAAGGTTAGGTAACATCCCTCACTTCACACAGCGACGGGGTGTGTGCGTGTGTGTGAACTTTTAAGATCTACTCTCTTGGCAGCTTTAAAATATACAACATTGTTTAGTCACCATTCCATGCCCAGAATTTATCTCATAACTGGAGGTTTGTACCCTTTGACTGACTTCATTTCCCTTCGTTCTCTCCCATGTCCTGCCCCTGGCAACCACTGGTCGGTTCTCTGTTTCTATGAGATTGATGTTTTTTAGATTTCACAAGTACTTGAGATCATACAACATTTGTTTTTCTCTAGTATTTTCTATTCTACTTTCTGTCTTTATGTTGCCTATTCCAGGCCCCTCATGTAAATGGAATAATGCAATATTTGTCCTTTTGTATCTGGCTTATTTCACTTTGTATAATGTTTCCATTATACATGGACTACGACTATGTCATAGCATGTGTCAGAACATCCTTCTTTTTTATGGTTGAAAATATTGCATTGTACATATATACCACATATTCTTTATCTATTCATCTGCTGATGGACATTTGAGTTATTCCTACCTTGTGCTCTTGTGACTAATACTGCTATGTACATTGGAATACAAATATCTGCTTAAGTCCTTGCTTTGAATTTTTTGGGTCTATACTTAGAAGTGGAATTGATGGGACATATGGTAATTTTATGCTTAAT
This sequence comes from Felis catus, assembly GCF_018350175.1. NCBI lineage: Eukaryota > Metazoa > Chordata > Mammalia > Carnivora > Felidae > Felis > Felis catus. Next base: position 24,561,685 of record NC_058378.1, on the reverse strand, counting down.
TTTTTGAGGAACTGCCAAGCAGCAAACCAACTTTTTCCGTGCGTGATGAACGAAGCTGTCCTTGAGTCCACTTTCTAAAGCCTGGCTCTCAACATTAAACGACTATAAACATTTGTCAAAACTCATCAAAGTGTGCATTAAAAAAATTTTTTTTAACATTTATTCATTTTTGAGAGACAGAGTGTGAGTGGGGGAGGCGCAGAGAGAGAGAGAGAGGGAGACACAGAATCTGAAGCAGGCTCCAGGTTCTGAGCTGTCAGCACAGAGTCCGAGGCAGGACTTGAACTCATGGACCGGCCCATGAGATCAGGACCTGAGCCGAAGTTGGATGCTTAACTAACGGAGCCACCCAGGCACCCCATCAAAGTGTGCATTTTTTAAATGGTGAATGTCACTCCAAGCAATTATAAGTCAATAAACTAGACTTTAAAGACATAACCTTCTTGTACAGGAGGGCAGACTCCTTAGTGGAGGCTTGAGATGGATACAGCAAAGGAGAAATTATGGAAAGAAAGGGAGTTTCTGAAGGGGAGAGGGGAAGAAATGAATGACCAGCCTCACCATCTTACTTAGGGAAAGCTAGGTGTGTGATGTTAATGTTGGTGAGCATTGCTTATGCAACTGTTGTTCTGCCTTTTGTTTGTTTTTTATTCAGCAACCTTCACTTTTATGCATCTGCTATGTGACATTTTGCAGCACCATTTGTCTCAAGCTAAAAGCACAGAATTAAAGTGTTAATTAAAAATAAAATGTCACTTAAGAATGTAAAAGTCTGATATACAAATCAATGGAAAGATATCCTTTTTTCATAGACTGGAAGACTTGATATTGCTAAAATGCCAGACTACCCAAAGCTATATACAGATTCAATGCAATCCCTATTAAAATCTCAATGATGTTTTTTGCAGAAATAGAAAAATCTCTCCTAAAATTCATCTAGAATCTCAAGGACTCTGAATAGCCAAAGCAATCTTGAAAAAGAAGAACGAAATTGAAGGCCTCACATTTCCTGATTTCAAAACATGACACAAGGCTACAGCAATTAAAATAGTATGGCACTGGCATAACGACAGACCTACAAACCAATGAAGCAGAGTAGAGAGCCTATGGTCAAATGATTTTCAATAAGGGAGCCAAGACCATTCAATAGGGAAAGGACAGTCTTTTCAACAAATGTTGAAAAGTTGGGGAAAACTGGACATCCACATGCAGAAAAATGAAGTTGGACCTTTACACCATATAGAAAATCAACTCCAAATGGACCAAAGTCCTAAATGTAAAAGCTGAAACTGTTAAACTCTTAGAGGAAATCATATAGGAAAAGCCACTGGATTTGTCAATAACTTTTTAGATACTGACACCAAAAGCATAGGTAATAAAAAAAAATTAAGTAAATTGGATTTCATCAAAATTAAAGACTTGCACATCAAAGGACATGATCAACAGAGTGAAAAAGGCAGCCCACAGAATGGGAGAAAATATTTAAGAATCATAGATCTGATAAAAGATATGTATCTAGAATAAATAAAGAATTCTTACACCTCAACAAAACTAAGACAACCCAATTCAAAACTGGGCAAAAGATTCAAAGAGACATTTTTTCAAAGAAGGTATGTAAATGACCAATAAGCATGCAAAAAATGGTCAATATTACTTGTCATTAGGGAAATGGCAATCAAATCAATTCACACCTATTGGGATGGCTGTTATTAAAAAAATAAAGCAGAAAATAAGTGTTGGTGACGATATGGAGACACTGAATCTCTTGTCACATTGCTGGTGGGAGCGTAAATTGGTATGGTCTCTATGGAAAACGATAATGGAGATGCTTCAAAAAATTAAGCAGAATTGTCATATGATCCAGCAATTCCACTTATGGAATACACTCCAAAGACCCAAATGCAGGGACTTGAACACGTGTTTATACACTCATCATCACAGCAGTATCATGCAACCAAAGTGTCCATTGACTCTTGCATTATGAATGGGTAAACAAAATGTGGTCTATACTTACAATGGATTGTTATTCAACCTTAAAAAAGGAAGGAACTTCTGACACATAGATGAAACTGAAAACATTATGCTAAGCCAAACAAGACCGATGCAAAAGAACAAACATGATATATAATACCACTTATTTGAGATACCTGAAGGGTGAAAATCATGGCGACACAAAGTGGAATGGCAGATGCCGGGGCTGGAGCAGGTGGAATGGGAGTTAGTGTTTAATGGGTAAGGAGTTCACCTGGGGAAGGTGAGCGAGTTCTGGAGATGGTTGGTAGTTGCACAGCAGTGTGAATGTGCTTAATGTCACTGAACCGTACACTTAAAAATGGTTAAAACAGCAAATTTCACATTCTTTGTATTTTAACACACACACACACACACACACACACACACCAGACTGTTAACAGTACTTCTTCACTCTAGTTTGCTTCAGAGATTCCTCAAGACTTCAGTTCAAACTCTTCAAAATCTGGCTTCCACCCCCTTCTCAGGACTGTATTGGTTCCTAACGTCCTCTTCCACCTGAAGCTCTTTTGCATTTCATTGCTCTTTTCCAGTTCGTCCCTGCCCTGTCCTTTGCTCTTTTGCATTTTCTAAGTGTGCCCTCTTCACCTGGAATGACCTGACTTCTTTCCATCTTCATGTTTAAATCCCATCCATTCTCTAAGAGTCAGTGTTAACCTCCTTCAGGGTTGTGACCTCAGTGCCTCTATTTTGGTAATTTTCACTATGCTTTGTTAGGATTCTTCCCCATTTTTATCTCCCTTGATAAATTTTAAACACTCTGAATGAAACATATTTTTAAACGTTTTTTTTATTTTTGAGAGGGAGAGAGAGAGGGAGAGGGAGCACAAGCAGGGGACGGGCAGAGAGAGAGGGAGGCAGAGGATTCAAAGCAGGCTCCACGTTGACAGCAGAGAGCCCGGTTCGAGGCTCAAACTCATGAACCATGAGATCATGACCTGAGACTGAGGTCGGACACTCAACTGCTGAGCCACCCAGGCAACCCTGAATGACACAAATATATATATACATATATACATATATATATGTATATATATATATATATATATATTGATGTTTATTTTCGAGAGAGAGAGAGAGAGAGAGAGAGAGAGAATGTGAGCAGGATAGGGGCAGAAAGAGAGAGGGAGATACAGAATCCGAAGCAGTCTCCAGGCTCTGAGCCGTCAGCACAGAGCCCGACATGGGGCTCGAACTCATGAACCATGAGATCATGACCTGAGCAGAAGTCAGACATTTAACCAACTGAGCCACCCAGGCTCCTCAGAATGATACATATTTTTAAAACCAGCCAGAGACTTAGCCTGTAGTAGATAATGAGTTTGCCGAATAAATGAAGCTTTCTTTACAGAAGAGGTCCTCAATGGGAAACAGAGAAACTTTTGCTATTTTTGATCTTTAACCAAAAATCTCAAAAGAAATTGAAAGCCTTGGATGAAATCTTGCACATTTATTCTGTCAATATTTGATATGTCCTGGCGATCACAGGTGAACAAATTGACATTCAGCCTAAGTGGAATTGGTGTGCAGGGCTTGTTGTTTTTTTGTTGTTTTTTGTTGGTTTTTTTTGTCTTTTTTTTTTTCTTCTTGTAGTAAGATGGAAGTGTAATGGGATGTAAAGTATAATGACAATTGCTCGGAAAACTGTATTTTGTTTATTCACAACTGCTTTCGATGTATTAGGTAAACTTCCCTGAAAGCCAGTGCGCAAGGCAAGCAGATGGGGAAGCAGCCGTTTGCTTACCGCTCAGTTTGAAAGCAATACCCTTGCTCACGTAAATGATCAGGTGTGATTTGGGGGAGCAGGATATTATGTAAGATATAAGCTGCATAATTTAAAGAACCTAGCTCATAGGGAAACAGGCCGTTCAACACTTCATGTGAAATTCGAAGATCTCTTCAGTAAGAACGTTTTCTAGAAATAAAACTGGAAAAAGTCTTTTAAAAGAAGTGAGTTAGGAAGTGGCTCTTACCTCCTAGAACGAAGTGACTTGGTGGGAGAGCCAGACCTGGCCAGGGATAATACCTAGCGATGGGGCCCAGGTTACCGCCCTGATCCTGCTTAATCTGGGATCCTCTATTGAGTCAGCCTTCTGAGATGTGTTGTTTTAGTATGAACTTGAATTGGAATAGTACTATGGAAGAAAAGACATTAGAGTAGTGGGAGCCAAAATATGAGCTTTAAAAAAAAATCAATGAAATGCAACATAGTTTCAGAAAAGTGCACAAATCACAAGTGTTATAAAATGAACACACCTGTGTGACCAGCACCCGGCTCAGGAAGGACACCATTACCAGCACCCCTGAAACTCCCTCATGTCCCCTCCCAATACCCACCCTCCCCTCCACTCCAGTGGTAACCTTTCTCTGTGCTTCGAAAAGCATACATTCTTTTGACTGTTTTTATACTTTATGCAAATGAAATCATACAGTGTATAAAAAAAAGTTAAAAAATAAAATTACCAAGTTCTATTTGAATAAGAAGAAACATTTAAAAAGGGGCCTATCCACTAGTTTGTTTTGAGGGAAGGTAAGGAGAAGAAGCACAGAAATATGACTTCTTACATCTCTGGATTCGCCGGTGATTACTAAGTGCTGGTAATTAGGCCACACAGGTCACCAAACCTATTCATCCTTTGAGTTGTGGATGAGTCGTTCACTCTATCCTTTGAGTCTGGCAAGGCAGAAAGGAGAAGCCCCATTTGGTCTTTGCATGCAGAATGGTAAAGCCTGACAGATTCTTGAGCTCCAACATGGTGTCACTAACAAAATGGGCTGTAAGAAGCTAATTCAGTTTGATGGATCCAATCAGGACATTCTCTCAAGGGTATTAAGCCCACGTGGTTACAGAACTAAATGGCCCCATGAAGGATGCAAGGCTAACACCTGAGTAAAACAGGGTCTGTTAGCAAAAGTAGGGAAGTATGGCTGTTGAGGGAAACTCAACAGTGTCTGCCATAATGTCATTGACATTATTGCCCTAACGTAATCACAGTGACAACAGACAGCTCAGCTCTCAGGGGCTGAAGTGGTAAAAACCCATAAAATATGTCATCTATTTATTTTCATGGGTGGAAAAGAACACCCCTCCTCCCCATGCGCAACTCCAGTGGGGGGGAACGTATTTGTTTTTTAGGGCTGCTATAACAAATTGCCATAAACTGGGTGGCTTCAAACAACAGGCAGTATTTGTTGTCTCATGGTTTTCTGGAGGCTAGAGGCCTGAAGTCAAGGTGTCACCAGTTCATGCTTCTTCTCAGACCTGTAGGGGAAGATCCCCCCTCTCCCCTCCCAGCTTCTGGTGTTGGCTGGTGGTCCTGGGTGTTCCTTGGCTCCTTGGCTTACAGTATAGCTCACATGCCACTGCCTCTCATGGGTGTGTTCAGTATTTCTTTTTCTCTTCCAAGGACACCAGGCATACTGAATTAGGGGTCCACCTTACTCTAGTATGACTTTATCTTAGCTTGACTACTTACAATGACCGTACTTCCAATAAGGTCACATTCTGAAGTACTGGAGGTTAGAACCTCAACAGGAAGTCATCAGAGGCATTTCCTCCTCACAGGCTTTGGGGATACAGAGCTAGAACCAGAAACTGGCTTTGGATAAATATTTGCTATTAATCTCTAAGCTACAAAACACCATCCACTAAAAGAGGCATAATTAGGAACAATGAAGAAGCAATAGGGTAAAACGTCAAACTCTAGAGCTTTGGGGCTATCTCAGAGCTGGGTGTGAATCCAGTTTTGTCATTACTAGTAAAATAACTGTTTAGTTTCCCCTCTATAAAATCAGAAAAATAGTGATTGCAAATGGGTATTAAAAAAGACAATTTATGCTGAGCTCCATCCTTGGCCTGGAATAGGCTCTCCACACTAAGAACAGCCTTATGCCTCAGTTTTCTCAAAGTGATAAAGGTAAGAGGCATCTTTTCATGCAAGATATTGCTAGCAATTTTGAATATATGGACTTTGTTTCTTACTATTTTTTTTATTTTTTATTATTATTATTTTTTAACATTTATTTATTTTTGGGACACAGAGGGACAGAGCATGAGTGGGGGAGAGGCAGAGAGAGGGAAACACGGAATCCGAAGCAGGCTCCAGGCTCTGAGCTGTCAGCACAGAGCCTGGCGCCGGGCTCCAACCCACGAACTGTGAGATCGTGACCTGAGCGGAAGTCGGTGCTTAACCGACTGAGCCACCCAGGTGCCCCGTCTTATTTTTTTTCTAAAGCCTCTCTTCATCCTACCATTTTTGGGATGCTTAATATTCCCCATCCCCCCACAAATGCAACACTTGCATTCTCTTCTGCCATATTTTTTTCAACTTCATATTTATTTCCAATGCATGAATTAGTGACTCTGTTAATGTGATGTTACCCTGGTTTTTGAAAGTCTTGTGGAATTGAAGCCAACCTGATAGGTAATCAGTCCACTGGAATTAAGCAAGGACCAAGATTATCAAAGAAAATTTTAGGGTGTGTTTGAAAAGAAAAAAAAAGGCAAGAGCAAAACTTACAATCTAAAGTATGCATTGAATTACTGTTATAATTTAGAAATCTAATTGTAAGAGTTACCATTTATTGAGCAGTTACCATGTACCAAGTGTAAGGCTAATGATTTTATATATATATATATATATATATATATATATATATATATATATTTTAGTTCATTTACTTGTCAAAACAACTCCATGAGCTAGATACTATTATTAGCCCCATTATACAGATGGAGAAACTGAAGCACAGAGAGCTTATAGGACATGTCTAGAGCCACACAGCCAGTAGAGTTGTCATTTTAGCCAAGGCAGTTTGACTTTAGGGCCCATGTGAGTAACCACCATTCTATTCTAGCATTTAGGCAGGAAAGCTCATGGTAAGTCTGTTGGGATCTGGGCATAGGACAACACCCAGCTGGGTCCCTGCCCTGCTCACCTGTCTGCAGTGTGATTTCCCAAGCTTGGTTAACCTCCTCCAGATTGAAGTTCACATTCCATCCATTTTCAACCTCGTGGTGCCTGGCTCAGTTTCCTTCTCTCTCCCTCCTAGCTCTGTGGTTGCAGGTTATATGCTAAATTGAACAGAGCCAATAATCAGTGTTAAGTAAGGTCAGCCTTAGTAATTACAAATGAACTGGAGCTCAGCGTAGCCAATGGAATGATCCAATTTTCCACGACTAGTGCCAATAAATGGGTACATAAATACATCTCATAGACATGTAAATGTCTCCCAAGTGCCAGTCATCGTGTCTGGTAGCAGACTGCAAATATAAAGAAGACATAGTCCCTAACATCTAGGAGCTCATAATGCAGTGGAGGGAGACAGCCAGAGAAGTAAGTAAGCAAAGCAAACACAAGGAAATGACAGGCCTTAGTAGAAGTTTGGATGAAATACCTTGGAAGTATGGAGACTAGAGACCATCTTTGCCCAAGGAAGGCAAGAAAACATAGCAAACCTTTCAGCTGTGTTTGGCAGAGTGCATATCAGGCAGAACAGGCCTACCAGGCAGAGATGTTTCTCAGATGACAGCCCTGAGATACAACGGCCCCACTCCAGACGTTTGAATCTGCATCCTTGGGAGTGTGGTCATAGAATCACCATTTTAAGGGAGGCTACGATTTGTGAATTGCAATGTCCTACTGCATAAATCGAGGGCTCTGACAGTGGCTGTCCAGTGCAGATTTGGGATGGAAAAGGTAGAGTGTTTGGAACAGAGAATGCAGAGAGCAAATGACAAGACATGGTACATTAAGGGTAGGTTGGGGCCAATTTTGAAAATCTCCAAGTAAAGATGTTGGACTTTATCTTGCAAACTATAGGGACCCAGCGAAAATGCTGAAGCAAAGATATGACATGATTAAATCCTTGATTTGGAATGGGTGGATGAGGAAAACCTGGAAAGAGTGATTAGCATACTGTTAAGTGGCTTGTAGATAGGGTTGGCCACCAAAGCGGGCACAGTGCTTTATTATCCCTTACAAAGATAGTATAAGTATATTGCAGAAAACAGAAAAAAAAAGATGAAATTTCCCCATGATTTACCAGCATATTGGGTGTCTTCCACATAGTCAATGACTGATAAATATTTGCAGGATGAATAATTGCTTAGTCAGTGCCACCATGTGCCAGCCCTGTGCTGAATGTTTTACATAAATTATCTTAATTCTCACAACAACATGGGGAGATAGCTATTATATTTTACAAATGAGAAAAACTAAGCACTTCTTGGAGAGGTTAAGCAACTTGCCCAAGGTCACAGAGCTAATAAGCAGCAGAGTTGAGTTGCGAACACAGACGATCTGATGCTAGAGTTAATGTACTTGGCCACTATGCACACTGCCCTGCCAGGAACAAGGGCATTTCCCTGCAGTCTTACATGCATATATTTTTACATATGTATCATGATTATCCATAAAATTTTACATCTCGTTTTACCCAAAGCGTACTGCCATGTCACAAAACGTTTTCATAAATCTAATTTTAACGAATACACGATCATCCACTGAGTGGATGTAGATAACTGATGTTACTTACTATCTTCATTCTTGGTATTGTGGTCCTTCATCAGTTTTCACTAGTATACCCAATGCAATAATAAACATTCTCTTGTGTATAATATTTTCCATATAGAGTTATTTCCATAGACTAAGTTTCTAGAAACAGAATTACCATTGGATGCAAGCCTCATGGCGATTGTGAACCCTTAATTAGCATTGCCAAATTGTGTTGGCAATGTTTTACCAGTTCACATAATTGCTGTGCATTCTATGGCCACATACAAATACAAGAGTAGCAATCACAGCCCACCTTCACTTGCATTAAACATTATTTTAGAAAAATCCCTTCTATTTTAATGGCTTAAAATGATACATTATGTGTAATTTTGATCTGCGTTCATTTGATTACTAGTAGGGTTGTATATTTTCCCATATGCTGTTGATTAATTGCATTTCCTCTTTTGTGAGTTATCTGCTTGTCCACTTCACCCATTTATCTTCTGGAGAATTTTTAGGAGTCATTTTCCAGGTAGACTTTCCAGATTTGAGAAAGACATTGGGATGAAAGGATGAGTGAGAGAGAAAAGTCAGAATTTGAGAAAATCTCTAGCATTGATTGCTAAAATGGTCACACGCCTTCTCCAGATCAGAATCCACCTAACTTTAGCATCCGAGAAGATAATAAAGTAACACCTCTTTCTCAGTTACAAATTGTGCTCCACAAATTAAGTAATTGATATATAAAAGGTTTAAACACGGAGTGTTAATGTTCTTCTAAAGAAAGACAGTATTGGTGAGTGTGTGCAAGATTTCTACTGAAAGACCTGAAGTACAGAATTGATACACTCAATTGTGCCACAGTTTTAGGGAAGAAAGGCTAATCTGTATTACCCTAAAAAAAAAAAAAAATCCTCTGCCTACCACAGGTGTACTGATTTAGGTGCTACCTGGATGAATACTGTTTAACAGTTATCTACTTATCTTAATAGATATTAAGAAAAATATAACCTTCTCATCAATCTGTGATGTGTATGAATTCACAGATATGATTGTGCAAAGATGTGTGCAAATAATGGCACAAAATATTTTTAAAAAGCATGGATCAGTTGAAAGAAGAAAATAATAGCACAGATGGTAGTCCTTGGCTAGGACAAAAAGCCCAAAGTTGGAATGTTGGTGGTTGAAGTTTTGGAAACACAGCTTTACTGTACCATCATCAGTACACCTATCTTGAATGCTCACTATGTGCCAGATGCTATGCTCAGTACCATGGATACAGAGATGTATCTTCTAAGAGTTCACAGTTAAGACAAGAGAAAACCTATGAACTGGGAAATGTGCGAAGTCTGTACTGATGGTGAGGCAGGGCACACAGCAGGCAGTCAGAAATCATAGACAACAGTGATGAGTTAGAATGAAAGTCAATAGCAGAGGCCACACACTGGCACATTACAGGTATCTTTTCTTCCTGTTTCCACTCACAATATTCTTGTCAGGCAAGATGAAACTAAATTCTTCCTCTTTCTTTCTATCCTTCCATTTTTCTTCTTCTTCTCCTTATTCTCTCATACTACATCTCTAATTTCAGATTTGTTTTATATGCCACCAAATTGCCTGCCCCCAAAGCGTGGCACTGAGGATATCTAGGTGTGTGCCATAGGGCATCAGGCAGGTAAATTATGTGTGTGCACCTGGTACAACAGCCTCAACTGGTAAATCAAGTCTCTGTTCTTCTCACCCTGATGATTTCCTTTTTAAAATTCATCTTGGAGGAAGTTGTGTAACATTTATTTTCCACCCTGGGCTTCTAACTCACCCAGCTTTGAATAACAACCAGCCACCTTGAAACTATGAGCCCTGATGACTGTAGGGATGGGGGAAGGACAAATAATTCTGGGTGATGGTTCACCAGTTATAACCAAAAACATGGTCTTGGGAGGATTGTAGCGACCCTTAGAGGACCTGTAAGATGTATTGTTAACAGCCCCAAACTGGTGTGGGCACCTGCTATGAGCAAGCTGTCTGTAAAATGCTCTGGGAATAAAATAGAGACACAAAAGTCTGTGCCCTCAAGGACCATGCACAAAGACTGGCTGGAGAAATGATGATTTATATGACAATAATAATCCCAACCAAGGGAGTGTGCAATAAGTTCACAGGAGACACACTGAAGAAAGATCATTTCTGATCTAGGAGATCTGCGAAGAAAAGAGGTTTGAGCTGTCCCAATCTCTTTTCTGACTGACTTACTGAATCAACAGATGGGCTTTGAGGGATCCTTGGATAGGCTTCAAACAGACACAGGTAGGAAATGGGGGCATATGGCTAGTAGACAGCATGGGGAGGGGAAAAGCCAAGATGTGAAGAGTGGAAAGCATACATTTTGTTTGGGAGACAAGGTGTGCTTGGGTCCATGAGTAGACAAGGCTATGGTGGAAGGCTCATTTAGGAGGCTAGTGGGTGGGAAGCTTGGAAGGTAGGGGAGCTCAAAGGTGATGGGGAGGTATTGGCATTTTGTAAAAATAGTGAGAGTGATACTATATTTGTTCTTTGGGAATATTATTGTGGCAGCTGTGCAAAGCATGGGTTGGAGGAAAAAAAACCAGAGACAGGAAACCAGTTGGGCAGCTATTGCCATAGCCAGGTAAGAGCTAACAAGGACCAGGTTAGGGCAGTGGTGATGAGAATGAGATGGAGGTAGAAGATGTAAGAGGCATTCTGGAAATAAAATTGCCACAGCCTTTCAACTGGTTGGCTATAGAAGAAGAGAGAGAATTGGAAAGTGGTCTTAATATGGAGGTTGGAAGAGAGTAGAAGTGCCACTAATTGAGGCAAAATTGCTGGTTTATAGGGAGTATTTGGGAGTCTCCTTCATCTATGCATTGGTTTAGACAAAACAGTGCCCATTTTTGAAGGAACCATACATCACTGGCTGTGCCTAGAGGAACAGGGGTGCTAATGGTTAATAGCAGACAGTTAAAATTTGGGGGTGATGAGAAGAAACTTATAGATGGTAGGGAGGAGTACTTGTGAAAATGCTTAAAACACGACTAGGTATTATTCTTGGGAGTTGAGAAATTAGTGTCTTCAACACCTATATCCCTGTGCCCAGAGCCCTCTGATTTCAGATTCTCTTCCTCGATCTGTACACCAATGGTCAAATCATACCAGCCCTAATGCCTCTTGTCTCAGGGCCTTGGTCTCTATTAGATGGCAGTTAGCTAGGCCATCATTCATTCATTCAACAAATAGTCACTGAATGTCTACCATGGCCAGGCACTGTTATAGAAATTTTACTGCTAAGATTATAGTAACAAATAAAGCAGACAAAATCCTTATTCTCATGGACGAGCATTCTAGTGGGGGTGGCAGATCATGAATAAAACAAATAAGCAAAGAAATATATTAGATAGTGGTAAATGCTGTAGAGAAAAACAAAACAAGGAAAGAGGCTGGGAATTGGTGGGTGGGAAAACTGCTGTCTTAAATAAGGTGGTTAGGACAGCCTCACTGACAAAATGACATTTGAGTAAAGACTTGTGGGAGAGGAGAGGGTGAGCCATGTGTATATCCAGGCAAGAGCATTCCAGTTGGAGGGAACAGCAAATGCAAAAAACTCAGAGCTGGATGCATGCCTGGAGCCTTTGAAGAGTAGTAAGGAGGCCAGCAGGGATGGAGCAGAATGAGGGAGAGAGAGAGTGTGCAGCAGGATATGTGGAAAGTAATTAGCTGGGATCTTCTGGAGATGATGCCGAAATCCTACAGAGTGGCCCTAAATATGGGAATTGAGTCATTGGGAAGAAGATGTACTTGGCCATCTTTTATTTACGGGCGGGGCTTGCTCTGCAAAGAATCAAGTAAATGTCCAGTCACAGGAAGGAAAAGAGAGGTTTTGGTCAGGAAACATCAAAGCTCTTGTTCCCTTTGGTAGAGGCAACACCAGTGATGAAGGGTCCCTCACCCCACCTCTTGCGCTATTGTGGCTGGCAGGAGGCCTGGGTCTTCCCAGCAGTCTTTGCAAGGCTGATACACATCAATATTACTCAAAATGGATAGATCCCAAAAAATAAAAATAAGTTACACTAAAAAAGTATCCATGTTCTTTGTTTAATTCTTTGCATCAGAAGTTGCATTTAGTTTACAGTTTACTTTTTTTTTTTTTAATATATACCAAACTGCAAGGTGGGGCTGGGAAGAAGAAAACCATGTAGGCTAAAGCCCCTCAAATTCTATACTTAAACTCCATCTCCATGGCAGCATGACAGCCTCTGACCATGTGGAACCGTCACAGTTTTGAAGTGTAGCTTTAGAGTTGTAGCTCTTCACTTATCTAATTTGCTGCATTTGCTTAATGAAGAGGTTTATTATATCTTCCCTACAGCTATTGACCATCAAATTGGGGAGGGGGATGTTTTCCTTTATTTCTCTGAATTGGGCAACTCACTGCTTTCATTCTGGCTGGGAGCCTAGACCCTTGCAAGGGCAGAGACAAATGCAGGAAAGGGGAGGGGGTGGAATGGGACAGAAGGCCTTGCCCATGGTGGAGTCACATGAACTTGTAGATCAAAAGAGCAGGCCTGGCTTTAAAAGACTGTGGCACTATTCATGAACCCGGTGACTGCCCAAGAAGGAACACAACTGCTTGTTGTCACCAAAGATAAAAAGCTGCAGCTGGGTCCTCCACCCCCACTCTCAATCCAACTTAGATCCCCCCTATAAGGAAGGTGGAGGCTCTGACTCCACTTGGTCTCATTAATTGCTGATAAATGACAGACTTATGAGACAGGGCCCACAAAAGGAAATTGGCAAAGAGGAACATGATAGTTTCCTTTTAGAGAATGCTTTCAGACCTGTCATTCTCTTAATTTTATACCATTCGTTTGCTGATGAGTTGTCCTCGCCCTTCATGTTAATGCAAATGAATTTAATCAGATTGTGTTAAGTCCTCTAACAGACTCCAGAGTCTCTACTCTAGCAATTCCCAAAGTGTGTCTATTAGGTGGAATCCTAGTCCCATGTATGTCAATAGATATTATGTGGGGAAGAAAAGAAGAGTGTCCTTAATCAAGAGAATGTTGGGAAATGTTACATTTAAACAATATTGGATGGGTTTTCATTACTGCAAGACTCCCCTGAACTTCCAACATTCCTACATGGCAAGTAGGAGATATCACACCCATTTCCCACACTTGGGTCACCCAACCCATTTTCACAGGAAGCCCAGGGAGGTTGCAAGACTTGCCCTCGGTCAGAACAAGAACCAGAAGCCAAACAACTTGGCGTCCCCAGCTTTTTAAATTTGGAGAAATACAGAGCACAAAACACTAAAAACAGAGGTAGTCATGAACCATAATGGCGAAGGAAAAAGTAAATGTTACATCTAAAATGTTGGGAGGTCAGTCTTATGTCAGTCTGTCAGTGAAAGATGCCAAAGGCAAAGTGTGAGGAAAAAACCAGAAGCCAAGGATCAGGGACAAATAAGGCTACAGAAAATGAATGTTGCTTATTTATTTTAGAATTCCTTGCTGAATGTTTATAATATGCTAGGAACCATTCCAGGCATTGGGAATACGGGATGGACAAAGGCATGTCTATTAAAGGCTGTTCCCAGTGTGTGCTCACATGGCGTTCTACCTTAACGGTGCTTCTGGTGCATCTCCTGTCCCCTTAGGTAGCCCTTCTCTTCACACCAGATAAAGTCAGGTGCTCTGGGTGCATGAATGCCTGCTTGCAAATCCAACTTTTGAACTTCAACTTATCCCAATCACCAGGTGAAAGAGACAAGCAAATCTATGGTTTGAATCATCTTTTTTTTTAAGTTTATTTATTTATTTTGAGAGAGAGAGAGAGAGAGAGAGAGAGGGCACAGGTGGGGAAGGGCCAGAGACAGAGGGAGAGAATCTTAAGCAAGTTCTGCACTGACTATGTGGAGCCCAATGTAGGGCTCAAATCCATGAACTGTGATTTCATGACCTGAGCTGAAATGAAGACTCGGATGCTTAACTGAGCCACCCAGGAGCCCCTGAATCATCTTTTTGATGCTTTTATTATTATTGTGGAGGCAAAATGGGGAAAGGTTGGATGGTCCTTTGGGGCTTGGCTAAAGTGAACCCAGTGGGGCATGAAGCATGTGCTTCTGTGATGCTGGGAGCAAGTGGCAGAGGATGAAGAGGGCAGGCATGGAGAAGAATCTTTGCTACTTTCTCCTGTACGTCAGTCTGAGAAGTAAAGAAATGACACCTCCAATGATGAAGACCATTCAAGGTATAAATCAGAATTTGTAAGGAGAATTGTGAAATCCTTAGAACAAAGAATCCCTTAAGTGGCTAAGGTACTCAAAGTCCAAGTACACTGGATCCATTTTGATCATATCTAGGTTCAAGAGACCCTCCAGATAATGCTTATAGACCATACATTTGGCTTAGTGGTCAGGAGTTCCTTTCCCGTAAAGGTGCATTTCATTGAACCAGCTGGATTTTTAAAATAAGAGGTACAACAAGAGAAATGTGGCCTTGCAGTTTTCTTGGCACAAAAATGCATGAGTGACCATATTTGGACATTAGTTTCTTCCATCGATGGATGGTGAGGGGTGGGGCTTGGTGTAGGGTTATGTTTTAGATTCTCCCTCCTACTCTAAGAGTTGCAAACTCAACTGTCTACAGAGTCCAGGTAGATCACGTAAATGTAGTAAGTGACCTGAGTGCAGTATAATGGAGAGAGGTGGGGAATGTGCCAAATGAGGGAGTAAATACCACTCATCTCCAGTCGATTGTTAGTAATGTGAGTGCAGTGTTGCTTCTGATTTTTCAAAAGAAGCTACAAGTCAAATGTGTGTGTGTGTGTGTGTGTGTGTGTGAAATTTTCCAATTTTAATTGTTGGCAACTAAATTCAAATTTAAAACAGCACACGAGCCAACACTATGCTACAAAACCGAATACATCAAGAGGCTGGAAGTGGTTCAGGGGCCACCTGCTACATGTAACCCCTGCTACTAACTCCACTGTGAATTCCTTGAGCAAAAGAAATATGTGTTCTCCATCTCTGCTGGGTAAAAGCTAAGTGGTTGTGATCCTGCTGGAGCACAGGCTGTGAAAGCAACAGGCAGAGAGAGGCACATGATAAAGCTGGAAGGTGGTCCCTGGAGCAAAGTGGGAGAGACACCAGTCCCCACTATGGAATGGAAGCCAGCAAGGCTGATGGGATGTTGAGTGGCCAGTGGAGGCCTGGCTGCAGAAGAGGATTCTGTGACCAGGCTGTCTCGTGTCGGATGTGCATTGAAAAAGCCAGGCCTGCACCTCACTGCTAAGAGTTAGGGATGTATGACACTGTGGTGCTCAAAACCCAGGTCAAAGTAGTTTCTGTCTTCACATTCTGAAGTTTCTTTTCCCAGAACTACTCATGTTCTTTCTGATGCTATCTGCAGTGTCCTCTTATTCTGAACCCAAACTAGAAACCAAGGACTTTTTTCCTAGAATTCATTTACAAGAAAAGAGTTACAAAATACAGATAGTACATTACATTACATTTGTGCATAGATTTTTATTCTTTATATAAAAGAATTGAATTAGATAAATGTGTACGATAAAATCCATAGAACTATATAACACAAGGAGTGAAACCTAAAGTACCAATTTCAGTTAACAAGAATGTATCAGTTTTGATTAATCAGTTATAACAAATGTACCACGGTAATGCAAGGTGTTCATAGTAGGGGAAACCATGAACTTGGGAGAAAGAGAGTACATGGGGACTCTCTATAGCTGTTCAATTTTCTGTTAACTTAAAACTGTTTGAAAAAGTAAAGCCTATTTAGTTAAAAAATAAAGAAAAGTAAAATTGACTGTTGTGTTGGAAAAAAAGTCCAGAGAAAATTTTTTCCAGTGAATCATACTTTGGAAAGTTAAAACATATATTTTATAATTTAATGTAATATTTGCTTTTTTAGTTTTATCATTTATCTAGTGCTAATGCTAATAGCAAATTATTTTACTTGCATTTTCTAAAGAACTCAGCTTGTTCAATAATTGTGCGTTTTGCCTAATTTTCTCAAATATCTCTAACCAAGAATTAATTTGAGTTACTAAGAGAGAATCTGAAGGTTCAACGCTCACTGAAGATATTTCATGATCTCTAAAATTGTTATTTGTTGAAATTTGCCTCTCCACCATGGTGTACCCAGGAAGGGGGATGAATTTTTACTTTGAAATCTAAGACTAGAATAGTAATATACACAGGACAAAAATAGTCTTTCCACATATTCAGTTGTTTCTCATTTGTAGATACTCTCTCCTTACCCGTTAGGCTAGTCAGTTCTCTTTAAACTATAATTTAAGGGCATGGTGTTCATTAAAAAAGATCATTGCATGATAAAGAAGGAATGGCACTTTGAAAGGGATTTATGGTTCTTCTGTATGATGTTATTTATAATTTCTCCCCCAGCTGAATCCAGCATTAATGATGGACCCTATTTAGCCTTACCTTTCCCAAAGTTCTGTGATTTAGACAGTTTCTACATAACACAGTTTATGTAGTTTATCTGTTAGCAGCAGATAAACTAGAGTGAAAACCACTGTTAGTGATGTTCTTTCACAATTCCCTTGGTTTGAAATGAAAGTGGATACTTAGAATTATTTATGACTTTTGCACACTGCTAGAAAAGCACACTCTTCGGTGATATGTTTTGCCCCTTCTTTTAGAAAGAGCATCACCTAAGGGGTGCCTGAGTGGTTCAGTTGGTTAAGTGTCTGACTTTGATTTCGGCTCAGGTTATGGTCTCACAGTCCGTAAGATTGAGCCCCATGTGGGGCTCTGCGCTGACAGTGTGGCGCCTGCTTGGGATTCTGTCTCTCTGTCTTTCACTGCCCTTCCCTTGCTCTCTGTTTCTCTCTCTCTCTCTCAAAATAAATAAATATACTTTAAAAAAAATAAAAAAAAAAAAACAAAGAGCATCACGTAAAATGTCTTGAATGAATGGTTTGAATTAGAACCTTGAATTTTTCTACTTTTCTTAAACTCACAAGCTCTTCAAAACATTTTAATCTTCTTTCAAAAAAAGGCATCTGTCTCAGATATCTTGGATTTAATATAATACTATTTGTGCCACACCTGGACCTAATCAAATTATTATAGTGACTATATTATATCAATATAAAAATATTTTTACAAGAACAACTTTCCTCAAAGACTGGAAAATCATCAGATGTGTTATTCATAGAGTCAATATGAGTCTACTGTTAGAATCAATCCTCATTGATGTTTTGATGAAGTTAGTCATCAGCTTCTAGAAAAAAATGTCTCTGAACTGGTAGAATTTTCCATCTCTGTAGTTAATATTAATGTTATCAGCTGACATGCTAATCATCTTATCGATCAGTGTACTGTACTCAGAACAGAGAAAGTATATTCATTTAATTGGTCACTTGTCTCACCTGGCAGGACATCAAGTTCAAGAACTTTTACGTTATCTCCAGGAATTTCATTAAAATAACTTACTAATATAGGGACAACCTTTTGATTTTTGTGGTTAGCTGAAGCTGTCATACTGCTGATACTTAAAGGTCTTACCAGTTCGTGTTGTTAAATCATTTGAGGTCCTGGAGCAATTTTTTTTTTTTTTTTTTACTTTATACGTTTGTTTTGTGCTGATGGAAATTTAAGTTCAAATACCATGGAACTTAGCTCAGAAGTACAATCTGAAGATCTGAAGCCATGACTGTGTTCTGTGGCATTATATGGAATTACCGCTTCTCTTCTGAACATGTTTTTTGAGCTATTTCATCATTGAATCATGGAAGCTCCAGATCTGACAGATAATGCCTATTTCCTCAAATTGAAAAGGCAAAAAAAAAAAAAAAAAAAAAAAAAAAAAGCAAATTGGGCCTCAATGTTTATCTCACTGCCACTTAAGAAGCAAAATTCTACTTGTGGATTGACATTTTATTTTATAAAAGAGTATTTATTTTGCAACTCCTTTTGCAATTAAGTGTTTTATTTCCTCCCTGATCTCTACCTTTGTAACTTTTTTGTACTAAAATAAAACTGTTTAAATAATTGTAGACAAACCTCAAATGTCTCTGAATATAGGTAACAAACAGCATTAACCTTATCATACCGTATCACAGGAATCTGCTTTGTCTGACACTTATAAATATGTAGGTGGCTTCAGGTTTACATAGCACAGGCTAGTACCCATCTCAGGGTCCACAGGAACCAGCTTCTCCCTCTCTGCTCCTCTTTCTCCCTCAATATCTAGTCTAATGCTAGCTTTCTTTCCTTCCAAGATGTCGAGCTCCTTGGGTCTTCCCCCCATCCCTCACCCCCAGGTGCCCAGAGACACAACAATAAACCCTTATGAGACATTTTACATAATTACAAGTTATTGTAATAAATTATTCAGCTTAGGATCTTCACCTTTTGCAGTTCTCAGTCTTATATTTCTTAATATTTAAATTTTTTTTAGGTTTATTTGTTATTGAGAGACAGAGAGAGACAGAGCACAAACATGGGAGGGGCAGAGAGAGGAGGAGACACAGAATCTGAAATAGGCTCCAGGCTCTGAGCTGTCAGCACAAAGCCCAACGTGGGGCTTGAACTCACAAACCGCGAGATCATGACCTGAGCTGATGTCAGATGCCCAACCAACTGAGCCACCCAGGGACCTCACATTTCTTAATCCTTTAAAATGGTGTCACTGATTTGATTCTTGCAGTTGCGATATTCTAAGATCTTGGAAGTTTTGGAACATTTTTACATTTATGCAAAAAAATAAAAAGAAACACAATATTTGAAATAAAAGTTTCATATCAAAGTCAACCTCCTCTGAGGTCCTGGATCAAGTGGTCCCCCGCCCCCCCAACCCTGTCCCTTACCCCATCATTCTATCCCATTATCCTATATTATGTTCTTCATTGCTCTTAGTATATAAATGTATCTTACGTATCTATGTGTTTTGTATGCATGTGTTTCAGGACCATGATTCTTCTTCCTTTAGAAGCAGAGGTTTTATTTTGCTTCAGTTGTTCCCTTGTACTTAGAACAGTGCTGGCACATGCTCAGTACAGATTGGTTGAAAGAGAAGTACACCTGATGGCCTGTGACAGTCAGTCCCCATCTCTGGAACTAAGTCACTAAGGGACCCTTGGTTGTAGACATTGGGTTTTCTTAAGATATCTTAGAGTTCCACCACCTCTGGGCACTAAAACTTTTTGAAAGGGTTTTGGCAGGTCAATTATATATATTTTCACAAATGATTGAAAGAAGCCCCAAAGAGGTCAGATAAGGTAACTGAGGACATTTAGAGAGCAAGGGCTAAGAAGCCTCACCATAAAACACAACTGAATAATTATCAGTGCATACATTAGTATGTTGTAGAAACAGAGCTGCATAGGTAACATTTTTTAAAACTGAGAAATAATAAATAGAAATAGCTTGTTTTTCTTAGAAATTTATTAAGCACTGAATTATGTTACAGAGGCATGGATTTTTAATTCCACATACTGTTTTAAGAAGTATTTTATAATAGATGCTGTGTCCTAGTCTATTGAGAGTATCTGCCTCTGGGAATCTAAAATATCAACACGTGTGTATTATTTTATTTAAAGTCATAGCTTCATTGACCGAGTGTTGTACAGGGAGGTAACACAGAGACTGTGTAATAATCAACCCACTCATTGTTACTAATGCAGATTCTGAGGATCGAAGAGTAAGAGACTCATCCAAAAAGACCAAACTCAAATATTGTGCCAGGTAATCTTTAGTTGCCCCTCAAGAGTCCCTGCCCCTCCTTTTCCAACCTGCTCTGCAACTCTTGCTTTCTAGCTTCCCCTTTTATTTGCTGAGTGGGAGGCAAGGGTAAGAGATTGGGGGATGAAGGAGGACAAGTCTGTGATACTTATTCCTTCAACAACCCCCCTACCAGCCTCATTGGCCAAGATTGCATTCATTCACCTAAGGCCACAGATCCTGCTGGCTGCCGTCTCTCCAATTCTAGGAACCATTGCCTCTCCTTGTCCCTTTAGACCTAAGGATGATAAGCCTTCCAGTTGTTGCTAGCCTCAGAGTGCTTCACCAGACATGGCTGGCTCTACTTAACCCTGCCCTGCCTTTGCTATATGGTTTCCTTCTCTTGAATAGTCAATGAATATATCATGGGTTTCTTACCCAGACTCTGGCCACACACATTTGAGTCTAGGTCTTCTGACTCCTGTCCAGTGCTCCTTCCTTTATACTCCCATTTCATAAGTGGCTTTGGAAATACACATGACTGTATCTGCTCAGATTATATGGAAATATTTTCAAATACTTTGATGAAGTACTAGAAACAGAATCTAAAAGGATGAGTAATGAGGACCACAGAAAGGGGAAAGGCTGACTCTACAGAGGTTCTGCAGGAAATCTTGCAAAGGTGAAATTTGACTGGGGTAGAAAGTGGAACTACTTAGAGAAGTAGGAGGGCAACGTGGTTCCTGTGTGGTTAGGAGAATTAGGGTTGCAGCTTTCAGTCCTGTACCAGCTGACGTTAACCCATTCTGCGTGTGTAGTTTTCATTCCACACAGCCCCTAGACGTAAGCTAAATACCTTAGTTGTGCTCAGCTAAAGAAGCAGCACATCTTTCCAACACTAGATGGGAACTTTGGTGGCATTGGACTTGTTGAGAGAGAGTCTGCAGGTCCGCAGCGGGGTGTCTGATTGAGATATTTTCAAAAGTCAAGTTGACCAAGGCAGAGTATTTACTTTATAGCTTTACTCTACCAGAATACCATCTTTGTATATTGGTATTTCATCTTCATTCACTCCCATTTGCTCCTTTTCTCTGTGAAAATGGAGTACGAAAAAAGCCATGAGAATGTAGAGAGAAGTTTCCTAAATAGAGCTATTCCTTAGAAATAAAGATAACTTTGTTCTGGTGTTGACTAACTTTGTGTGACCTCTTTCAAGTCTCTGGGACTCAGGTTCCCCAGAGTAAAATGAAAACACTAGTTAGGATGATGTTGGAGGTCACTTCCACCTCTCAGATGCTATGATCCTCTTAAGAAATGGACTAAACTAAAGCATCTTCCATCATGAGCTCCCCGCCTGTTTAACACAACAGTTCATGCACTCAAGCCGGCCCTGCAATGTTATGTCTAGAACTTTAGACTCTGGAGTCAGCCTGCCGGGGTTCAAAATGCAGCTCTGGATCTTGGAATCTGTTTCAGAGAGAAAGAAATAAGGTCCCAGGACCTCCAGCCCTCCTGGATCTCTACAACTGATGTCAGATCCAGAGACCACACTTTCCTGGAGCTTGTCCTTCTGCACAGTTTCTCTGGAGATGTGTCATATAGGAAACACAGGCAGGAGGTGGAATGTTCCACTATTTGATTGTACTGTTGGGAGGGCCAAGAGAATCCTTCTGCATTTGGCTGGATTGTCCGGATCATGTTTCCATTATACTTGACTCCAACTGTCAACATGTGTGAAAAAAATCAGTTGAATGTTTTTAAAAAAATATCTGCCCAAGGTCAAATCATTGTTTTGGCTAACTTCTCTCTTCATTCACCAGCTGTTTTGATGCCATATGCATTCAACCTATGGAAAACTCAATTTCAACCATCTCTTTCTGCAAAGACCACTTAGATCAAGTGCCTTTCATTTCTTTTCTGCCTGGCAAACTTTGCCTTATAACTTTAAAGCAAAGCTCAAATAGCTCCTCCTCTGGGAAGCATTTGTTGATGACACTTCTTCCTCAGGTAGAGGAATTCACATCCTCTCTCCTCTGCACATCTCAGGTGCTGTGTACCCATCTCTATCCTGCCATTTATCACCTTGTGGAGGGGTTATTTGTCATCTGCTAGGAGTCCCTGAGGGCCTAAGACCCACTTCATGTGTACCTCTGCCTAGAAGTAACTGTTTTTGAGGACTCCTTAACAAAGGAGAACAGGAGGAGGATACAGAGGGAAGAATTAATGGAAAATTTTGGAAATTTTTTTGATAGTGAAGTAAGAAGAAAACCAACTAGGCAAAGTACTGCTGAGTGGTCTGTTTTCTCTTGCTCCCCCTTACATGTCTTCTCTATAGCTTGTCTTTGGGTGTCTGAAGTTGTTCATTAGGAGAGGCAGAGATTTTGAGGAAAAAATGCAGTAACTTTAACTTTGTCAAATATCTACAAGAGATGGTTTTTTTATTTTTTTTAAGTTTATTTATTTATTTTGAGAGAGTCTGTGCTGCATGCATGCACATGAGTCGGGGAGGGACAGCAAGAGAAGGAGAGAGAATTCCAAGCAGGCTGTGCACTGTCAGCACAGAGTTCCACGTGGGGTTCGATCCCATGAACCATGAGATCATTACCTGAGCCAAAATCAAGAGTCGGATGCTCAACCGCCACCTAGGCGCCCCAAGAGACAGTATTCTATTCCGACAGAACTCACCTCTACACTTTTTCAGAGAATAAAAACATAAAAGAATCACTGCATTCAGAATTGCTTCTTCTCTGGGATTGGGGACTTGTCTGAAATCTCAGCCTAGGCATAATTTTTTTTTTCAAGTTAGCTAATATACAGTGTAGGCTTGGCTTTAGGAGTAAATTCCCATGATTCATCTCTTGCATACAACACCCAGTGCTCATCCCAATAAGTACCCTCCTCAACGTCCTCCACCCATTTTCCCCACCCTCATCAACCTTTGGTTTGTTGTCTGTATTTAAGAGTCCCTTGTGCTTTGCCTCCCTCTATGTTTTTGTCTTATTTTTCCTTCTAGTCCCCTATGGACATCTGTTAAGCTTTTTTTTTTTTTAAATGTTTACTTATTTATATATAGAGAGAGACACACAGTGCAAGTGGGGGGAGGGGCGGAGAGGGAGGGAGACACAGAATCTGAAACAGGCTCCAGGCTCTGAGCTGTCAGCACAGACCCTGATGCGGGGCTTGAACTCACAAACCGTGAGATCATGGCCTGAGCTGAAGTCAGACGCTTAACTGACTGAGACACCCAGGTGCCCCATCTGTTAAGTTTTCAAAGTCCATGTATGAGTGAAATCATATGATATCTGTCCTTCTGTACTACTAGGAATTTATCCAAAGGATACAGGAGTGTTGATTTGAAGGGACATGTGTACCCCAATGTTTATAGCAGCACTATCAATGGTAGTCAAATTATGGAAAGAGCCCAAATGTCCATCAACTGATGATTGAATAAATGGAATATTACTTGGCAATGGAAAAGAATGAAATCTTGCCATTTGTAACAATGTGGATGGAACTGGAGGGTATTATGCTAAGCCTAGGCATAACTAATAACACTTGCTTGGGGAGAACAATCTGTTCTGAGAATTAGATGTCATGGGATTACCCAGGGAATAGCATGGCCAGAAAAATTCAGATATTATCTCTGCTGGAAGTCTGTCCCCATCCAACCTGGTGGTCAACAGGTGTCTCAGCTTAACTGTTAAAACGTTTTTGGCTCACACGGTCTTCAAAGATCTCAAAAACCTTCAAAAATTCTGGTTCTCATCTTCTTGATGGATAAGGCAGAGTTTCCAGACCCTCTGCTGTCAGAAGGTGGAAACGGTAGTCAACTATTTTGACCTTATGATACTAACCTATTTATTAAACTTTTCTCTAGTGTGACTGAACTGGTTGGTGTTTTTGACATTGATAACATTGGGGTCACTGCCCATAAGATGAGATGCATTTGTGCTGTCTGTCCACCAGAGGACTGTTTACCATGAAGTATTCTGATAGAATATTAGAATAATCTTAACAAGGGCTTTAGAACTAGACAGTTATCTCATCTAGATTTCTACACAGCATAACAAAGTTATGAGAGATGTTAGTGTACTTTTGATGACTGATGGGAAAATGTGATTCTAGTTATTTTATCCTGGTTTTGGAAAAATATAAACATCTAGTTTATGCAAAACACAATTCATTCTATCAAGAAATATTTGTTAAGCATCTACTATGTGCCAGGTGCTGTTGTAGGTGTCTGAGGTAAACCAGTGAAGCAAACAGAGACCTCTGCCATTGTGGTGCTCACATTCTATGCTGGAAGAAGACAGGACAGGCAGTAAACAACACAGGTAGTAAATAAATAAATAATCTAATATGTTAGGGGCACCTGGGTGGCTCAGTTGGTTAAGTGTCTGGCTGTTGATCTCACCTCAGGTCATGATCTCACAGGTCATGGGTTTGAGTCCTGCATCTGGCTCTGGACTGACAGCACAGAGCCTGCTTGGGATTCTCTCTCTCCTTCTCTCTCTGCCCCTCCCTGCTTGCTCTCTCTCAAAATAAATAAATAAACATTTTAAAAAGTTAAACAAAATCTAATATGTTAGAGAATGACAGGTGTTGTGGAGAAAAGGAAAGGTAAATCACAGTAAAGGGAATTATATAATGAAGGGAAAGGGACTAGGAAGGTGGCAGTAGGTGCTCAGGATGGTCAGGATGGGTCTCACTGAGATAGTGTTATCTAAGCAAAGATTTTTTTAAGAAGTTCGTTTATTTATTTTGAGAAAGAGAGCGAGAGAGTGAGAGAGTGGGAGAGGGGTAGAGAGAGAGAAGGAGAGAATCCCAAGCAGGCTCTACACTGTCAGCAGAGCTTGATGAGGGGCTCGAACCCACAAGCCATGAGATCATGACCTGAGGTGAAATCAAAAGTCGGTAACCATCAGAGCCACCCAGGCATCCCTAAACTAAGATCTGAAAGAGGTTAGAGAGTTAGACAAGCAGATACTTGGGATAAGAGCATTCCTGGAAGAGGGAATAGTGAGTACAAAGGTCTGTGGAAATGGGCCAGTCTTGTTTGAGAAGTAGCAAGGATACCTGGGTGGCTGGAGTGGAGTTAGTGGTGAGGGAGCAGGAAGAAAGGAGGTGGGAAAAAGAAGGTCATAGGGGGTTGGGCAGGCTTTACTCTGAGTAATAAGGAGAGCCATGGCAGAGTTTTGCACAAAGAAGTGACACAATTTGGCATATATTTAAAAAGGATTACTTTGATCTTGGTGTTGTGAATGGACAATGTTCCAGACAAACCTAGGCTGCCTGGTAAATTCGATCAGGTGAAACCTGATAACAAGACACTTCCCTGAGAAGATTCACAAGATACCACATTCAAAAAAAGCATTTGGATTCTACTTCCAAAATGTCACTGTGGATGTGCTGTTATGAGCTTAATTGAAATAACCATTGTATCCACATTTGTATTAGACAAGACCGTTCCTCCAGGCTTTCTTAGAGCCCTTGTTCTTTTTCAACCACTCCATTAAAATTTTAAAAGTTACCATCTTATGCAAAATCCGATGCTAATCACAGAGTATGACAGTCAAAGATACAAAGGTAGACAAGATGTGGTTTCTGTCCTCTCCTATAGTGCCCAAAGAGAAAATTCAGATACTTGATCTCAAGGTGATATATCTCTCTAAAATATGTCAGATGCTTATTTCTTCTCTTGAAATAATCAGTGTTTTTTGTTGTTGTTGTTGAGGATCCTTGCTTGGAATAATGTTCCATTTTGATGGTCATGTGTGATGAGCAGATGAATTCTAATTCTAAATTGTGCTGGATTTCTAGAAAGTGCTGGATTCCCAACACATTGTTCTCCAAGAAGGCTGTGTAGCTATAGGGGAGAGGGTAGAAAGTGGTGGTTTCTAAATAGAAAATTTAAGTTTCTTAATCCATTATCTCTAGACCTAAAGAGTAAAGTAAAATCTGAGAGTGATATATAGTGCTCTGGGTGTTCAATAGATGTAGCTGAGGGCTTGGAAAGCTAACAGTTTTTATATGGGTTGGTATAACTCACCTTAACAAGAAAGAGGAACAGATGGTGTATTAGTTTGCTAGGGCTGCCATAACATAATACCAGAGACTGAGTGGTTAAAACAACAGAAATTTATTTTCTCACAGTTCTAGAAGCTATAAGTCCAAGATCAAGGTCGACAGGCTTCATATATATGATTATCTTCTCCCCCTGTCCTCACCTGCCCTTTTTTCTAGGCATCCTGATGTCTCTCTGTATCCAAATGTCCTCTTTTTAAAAGGACAGCAGTCAGATTGGATGGTGGCCCACCCTAATGGCTTCTTTTTAACTTAATCACACCTATCTCCAAACACAGTCATGTTCTGAGGGACTAAAAGTGAGGACTTCAACATATGAATTTCGAAGGTGGGGGTAGAGACAATATTCAGTTCATGACAGGTGGGATGGTCTCATTGCTCAAGTCAAAGACTGATATCTTAGAACATTTAGGTAATTCTGCAAGGGACGCTTATATGTTTTGGAGTTGACTTTCTGTGCAAATTTATGAAACCCACTATAGGCAAGACCTAGGTCTGAGTTGGGTGCAGAATGTGCCTATAGCACTCACTTACATGGGAGACAAAGCCAACTGGGGCCTTAGTGGGTTCTCTAATTAACAGACTAACAAAGGCAAGTAGGAAAGCTGACTGAAGGACAGATGGTTCTCTGGCCAGTGTATGGTACATTCTGAAAGGGTCTCACTTGGTAAGCATTCAGTTCTTATTTTCTCATGATGACTCTGAGATGATCTCAGAAACCAGGCAAGAAAAGAAGACATTCCTGGTTAGATGCCCTGTGGCTAGCTGTGTGTAGGAATTCTGACTGAGAATTTGAGTGTGGTCTGACAGACAAGGGCTACGGGAGGGGTATAGGTTTGTGTTGAGACTTCCACATCCTCACTTTTTCATTAAGCTGGCTGGACATATTCTCGTGAATCCTAGGTAAACACTCTTGTTCTTTGACCTTAACTCCATCCGCAAGTGCAAATATCTCTTAGGTCATAGAATCCTCAGTTTGGAGTTATTTTAGGAGTCATTACAGTAATTTGAAAGGAACTAAGGTTATTATATTAAACAGAGATGGTGAATAAGTTATCTGGAGAAGGCTGGTGATCCAAATAGACCTCCACTGAGAGACATTATCTTTGTGGATCTGCCAGGGTCCAGGATTTCGTCTCCAGACCTTAAGGTGTCAAGATACCTAACTTGTCATATATTGAAAGAAAGAGGATTTGTTTTAGAGGAAAAATTGTCTATAACTGAATTAATGCATCTTGTGTATAGATCTAGTGAAAAATATAACTAGTAAGAGGACTAGACACTCCTGTCTTCTGAAAAGTCCATTTGGTTTCTGTAACCTCCATGGGAAACTATGTTATAATTGGAAGGTTGCTTGGTGAGTCAGAGATCTAAACAAAAGGACTTACTTATATGATTCAAATGTTTAAATGAGAGGATGAAAGATAGATTTCGTTTCATGAGCAATTCTTATTGATTGTTAAGGGCTGAGTGTTGAGAAGTATGAGGCCACATTTAGAGTTGGTGGGAAAGCGACAGTTGATTAGCAATGTCTGCCATGGACACAAGATCAAGAGTAAGTGACATGTGTGCTCTATTGAGTCATCCCTAGTGTAAAGCCATCACAGATAGCCTTATGAATTCATAGACACACAGACACATGCACACACACACACACACACACACACACGTACAATACCATTAGGACTGGGGGCTCAGGTACCCTGGGCAGTGCTTGGCTGGCAACCGCCAACATCCATTTTCAGTGCTTCCTTGTGTCATGGATCTTTCTTCTGACTAGCCCATCCTTTCTGTGGATATGTTTAGTCAGGTCACAGTTAGGTGCTGCAGGTCTGAGAGTGAGCCAGTGTCTTTGAGATGGCTGTCTAATCATTTTGAGCTGACTTATCTTTTCTCTCCCAGAGGATTATTTTATTGACCAGACTTGGACACCTCTCTATAGCCCCTGTATAAGGAAAATAATAAACTTTGCTAGCAATTTTCATACTTTAGGGGAACTCTTTTTATTTTTTCCAAACTAAGTCTTACTTATAACTTCAATATATTGAACAAATAAGAGTAACAGGCAGGTCTCTGGAAGTCTCAGTCTTCACTGTTTTCAAGACACCATTTATTTGTGCATAGAAACCTGGAAACATTTGTAGTGAGCTCTGGGGATGCAAGGAATTTTATTAGAAAACCACTGATCTTCGATTTCTTCAGTCCAGATATGAGAGAATGCAGGCATTGGAAAGTAAAATGGTTTACTCAGGATTATACGGAACAGATAAGGTTGTGCTGGTGCAAGGAACTCCCATCTCCTGACCCCTGATCTAGAGTTCTTTCCACGAGTCCAACACTTGTGGGTTTGGGGAATATTCTGTCAACCTCCCAGTGGCCCAGCCAACTCTAAATCATAAGTCTTCAAGGGAAGGAGGAGCCACAGGCCCATCTTGAGGGGACTCCATAGAGAAATATGTCTGCTTTGTCTCTCTTCCATTTCACAAGTGAAACCTGACAGCATAGATTAGAAAAACAATAAAAGGCCATCTCATCTGTGTTCCTTATTTATTACACATTATCCAGGTATCTGGTTGCAAAACCTGCACTCCTACTCCTCTCTCATTGTTAACAACGTTTGAAGCAGAACACACTGACCTGCTTCATCAGATAACATCGGCATTTCAGCAAGTGCTCCCTTTCCAGGTGACTTCCACCCTCTCTCTTGGTTGTCCCTCTCCCCACTCCCCCCAAAAATTCAACAAGGGGAACACTTCGATTAACAGCAAAGCATGCCTCCTTTACTTGGCATGACTGCTTCTATATGTAGTCAAGGAAGAAATAAAGGAAAAATCACACCCCTTTAAAAAAAAGTAGACAGACTGAGCAGATTGTAGGGTCAGACAATGGAGCCTGGAGGAATGTGACCCAGTTAATCGAAGGGGGTGGATACCTCAGTGCTTGTCCCCTTCCCAGCCTGTGGAAGACACTAAACTTGAGTGGGAAAGCAGCTCTTCTTTAGTCTTTGTCAGAGAGAGAGAGAGAGAGAGAGAGAGAGAGAGAGAGAGAAGGAATTTAAGTAGGAAAGGGGTAAGGAGAAGAGTAGAGAAGGAAAAGAAGGGAAGATAAGCTGAGATAGAGAGAACAGAAGATGAGTGACAATGAAAGGAGGGGAAGAGAAGAGCCAGAAAGTGGAACAAGAAGGAGAGAAGGAGAAAAAGATGTGGGGCGGGGGGGGGGGGGGATGGAGAAGGAGGGCAAGGGAGGAGGGGGAGGAGGAGGATGGGGAGCTTTGTTTTTATAGTATAAAAAGTAAAAATCAAATCAAGCAGTGCCAGCCTTCTAGAGGCTCGTGGGGTGGAAAGGCTGAACACCATAGGGAGTAATCTGGGTTCCAGTCCCACCTCCACCACCTACTCTGTATTACCCTGAGCAAGTTTCTTCTCCTCTCTGAGCCTGAGTTTCCTTACCATGCAGTGAAAGGGGTATGTGTGAGGCCCTGAGTGTCTCTGCACTCATCCCCACCAACCCCAACCATTGCCCTGGGGCAGTCTTGAGTCTGTGCTGAGGAGACACCAGGAGGAGAACAGAGTCCTTTGTGGCCAGACCAGGGACCGACAACTTGAAAGGCAATGGGGGCAGAAGAATTGAAGCATTTTTTGTTGTGGAGGAAAGCGTGGGCTGCAGGCAGGGAGCCAGAAACCACTGACATCACCATAATACTTGGAACGGACCTCTGAGAGGTGGGTGGGAGCCTCAGGGAGTGGGCAGAGTTACCTGGTGAAGGGATGGAGGGCCTAGGTCTGGCCCAGGAGCAGCAGGGATGCTGGAGAGAGGCTCATGGGCTCTCAAACTTTCAGGAGACAGACAGCCATGAATCCAAAGACAGGAGGAAGGTGTGTAGAATTTGGGAAATCATTTATCCTCTTCAGTCCCTTGGTTTGGGTCTTGGAATAGAAGGTGGAAGGGGAAGATGGGCATGATCTCTCTAGGCAAAAATCCATCCACCTTTATTTCTGGGCCTTACGTTAGAAACACTTGATACAGAAAATGTTGATGTTCACTTTCTCCCTTTGGCCCCCAGAGCCTGTCCAACAGGAAATTGGCGGCCACCTCTATGATAGGGTTATAGGGGTGCCAGGAGTTACTTCTTCCCCCTCAGATGTGGCCTCCACTAAAATGCCACAGTGCTTATAGTCTCCACTATTATTAAGCCCCCTTTTGGATTAAACATTGCTCTCTTCCCATAGACTGCTAGTAAAAATATTTCATTCCTCCTCAGGGATTTGCAAGGGCTCACATCCTAGTACCAGGTTATCAAGTCTATGTCATGTGCTCCTCCCTATCAGGGTTAGAATGTTAACAGAGAACTGTTCAGGGTACTGCTGATGGAGCTGCTGGAATAAATGGAAAGCAGACCAGGAGCTCATTCCTTTGTCCTGAGGAAGCTGCTTATGGGACACCAGGAGATGCCATACTCCTCAGGATAGCCTTTGCAAAGTCCTTAAAAGTCCACATTCCTCCTGCAACCTCCTTAGTGATGGGAACCTCATTACCTCATGAGACAGCTCATTTCATTGTTGAATGACCTAAGTGGTTAGAAAGTGGTCAGCGCACACTAGGTTGAAATCTCTCTGCTTGACAAGTCCACCCATTAGTGCTGGTTCACAGAGCATGTCTGCTTCCTCTTCCCCCGTGTCAGCCTTTCAAGTTGTTTAAGATGGCTATCATGTGCTCCTAGTTTTTCTCTTCTCCAAGCTAAATATATCAGTTTTTTGACTCTGCCTCATGTGACATGGCATTAGACCTTTCATCATCTTGAGTAACCCCCAGGTTGTCAGTGACTGTTTTATGACTAGTGCTCCAAAGTGAAAAATATGTAGTGTGACTTGTACACGTCTATGGGATAGATGCTGGTTGAATTGAGTTCATTATTTGATCCTGTGATCTTGAAATTGTCCTTCTATTTATGTAATCAAAGAATTGGTTTTTTAAACATTCTGCTTCACCTTGCCTTGTGTTAAGCTCGTAGTCAGTTAAGACCCTTAGATTGCTTTTACATAAATTACTACCCATCCTATATTCAACTGATAGGAATTTGTAAAACTGGTTACCACTGTTGCTAAGCAGAATGTGCATTGACTACCGATGTGTGTGTGGTCCTGTGCTGGGCACAGAACCGGAGAGATAAGGCCTTTAGAGAATTTTAATTTGAAATGTATTTATTCAACACTTACTTATTGTTAGTACTGGATTTTTAGTGGACAATTTGTCAGCATCAAAATTTTATATGTTCCTAGTATTTGTCCAACATTATACCCTTATTTTACAGACCAGATCGCTCATGTAATGAACATAAAGCTATTTATTTTTTTTAATTTTAATGTTTATTTATTTTTGAAAGAGAGAGACAAAGACAGACCGTGAGCAGGGGAGGGGCAGAGAGAGAGAGGGAGACACAGAAGCCAAAGCAGGTTCCAGGCTCTGAGCTGTCAGCACAGAGCCCAACATGGGGCTCGAACCCACGAACTGTGAGATCATGACCTCAGCCAAAGTCGGACACTTAACCGACTGAGCCACCCAGATGCCCCTGAACATAAAGGTATTTAAACAAGGATGTTAACTGCAGCATTAATTTAATTATGAAAAAATAAGCAAACTCAATTTCCAAGAGGAATGGTTAAATATAGAACAGTGCCTGCATAAGTGGAGTATCATGAAGCCATTAAAACCATAAGTTAGATCTATATGCAACAACACAGGAAGACCTTAAAGATGTATTGTAAAGTAAAAAATGCAAGTCATAGCACTGTAGGTATACTTTAATATCATTTATATGTTAACAACCTAAAGTATATTTAAAAAGTATGTATATATATATATGTATGTGTGTGTGTGTATATATGTATATATATATATATGTATATATATATATATATATGAGTTTGAAATATATATAGTCAACTATTCATGAAAGTTTCCTATTAGAAGAAATTAGAAAGAGGAAGGTAGGGGGCGTGGG
Source organism: Felis catus (assembly GCF_018350175.1). Classification (NCBI taxonomy): domain Eukaryota; kingdom Metazoa; phylum Chordata; class Mammalia; order Carnivora; family Felidae; genus Felis; species Felis catus. Next base: position 24,529,347 of record NC_058378.1, on the reverse strand, counting down.
TGGCTCAGTCAGTTAAGCAGCCAACTTTTGATTTCTGCTCAGGTCATGACTCATGGTTTGTGAGTTTAAGCCCTGCATTGGGCTCTGTGCTGTCAGTGCAAAGCCTGTTTGGAATTCTGTTTATCCTTTTCTCTGTCCCTCCTCAGATCTCTTTCTATAAACAAACAAACAAACATTAGAACACACACACACACACACACTTAAAAAAAAGAAAGATGAGGGTAGGTGGTATTTCGATTTTTACAAGCATGTATTCATTTATTACTTGTATGATTTTTAAAAATTTTCTAAAAGAGGAAATATATCCCAAGCAAATATTGGGAAAGACAAAGAATTCAAACACGGATAAGGTGCTATCTCCTTCCCTCAAAACAAAATAAAATTAAATAGAAGGGATAAGACAATACATAGGTAACGATGGTATGATGCCATGGAAAATGTTAGGGAATCCAGATTAAAAAGAGATTCCCTGTGCCTGTAGAGAGGAGAAAAGGACAATAGGTAGAGTCCAGTGGATGGCAGGATTTTGACAGGGGCTAGCATTGAGGGGGTTTTGTAGGAAGGTGAGAAAGTTTGCACCATCTCTTGGTACGATGTTCAGTCTAGTGTGTTGGAAGTGTAGGATTTGTTTGAGGCACAGTCAGCAAAAAGTCTAGAAGGGTAAGCCGGGTTAGAACTCAAGTAGCCTTTGATGTGTTTCTTTTGGTAGCCTATGGGAAATATCCCTGGGCAGTATCTTAGGTAGATTAATGCAACTATGGTAATATCAGAACTTTGAGGAAAAATGAGACTGGAGGCCAAGAGACCATTTAGGAAGCTATTGCTGTATATACATCAGCATTTTTCCACGTTCTATTCAAAGTTAGTAGTGCTTCCCCCATCCGCCTTCCTAAATAAGTTCAATAGCTAAGTACTCTTGGAAAACTTGCCCATTAAATCTCTTCTTGAAGATCTGCAATACCCTTAGCATAATATAAGCCCTGAGAAGTCCTGCAATCAAAATGTATTTAATTTTTTTTTCAACGTTTATTTATTTTTGGGACAGAGAGAGACAGAGCATGAACGGGGGAGGGGCAGAGAGAGAGGGAGACAGAATCGGAAACAGGCTCCAGGCTCCGAGCCATCAGCCCAGAGCCCGACGCGGGGCTCGAACTCACGGACCGCGAGATCGTGACCTGGCTGAAGTCCGACGCTTAACCGACTGCGCCACCCAGGCGCCCCATAAATGTATTTAATTTTTATTAACCTAATATTTCTCAAATTTATTTGGACACAGAACATTTCGCTTGTAGCCTGTATTTTTTGCAATGGCAGTCTGAACAGCAGCAAGCTCTTTGGAAATATTAAAAAAAAATTGTTAATGTTTATTTATTTTTGAGAAAGAGAGAGAGAGTAGGAGAGGGACACAGAGAGGAGGGAACAGAGGATCCAAATCAGGCTTCACGTTGACAGCAGAGAGCCTGATGCAGAGCATGAACTCATGAACCATGAGATCATGACCTGAGCCAAAGTTGGATGCTTAACTGACTGAGCCACCCAGGTGCCCCTCTTTGGAAATCTTCTTACAGCAGAATCATAAAAGTCTGAATGGGGGTGGCAGCAGAACAATGGGGAAAAAAATAAGGCTGCAACCATATTGGAGAAGGAAGTATTGAGAGGGCTTGCCATGTTGTTTGGGTGTGGAGTCAAGAGACAGAGATGTGTCAAAGACTGAGACTTCCTTACTTCTGCTATGTTTCTTCATACCAAAAATTGTAAGCATCAAATCCTGCCCTCTGAATAGCTGGTCACACACACTGAGACCATTCCTATTTAGTGGCTCAGCATATGTTGCTGGCCTGAGGAAAAAAAAATCAGTTCACTCCATGCCCCCTACTCCTCACGAAAATATCCAATTTAAAATGGGATGTAATACAATCAACAGAGTAAAAAGACAACCCATGAAGTGAGAGAACATAATTGCAGATAATATATCTGATAAGGGATAATATCCAGAATATACAAAGAACACCTACAACTCAATACACACGCAAAAACAAACAAATGGATAAAGGACTTGAATAGATATTTTTCTGAAAAAGTGTGACCAGCGACCAATAAGCACATGAAAAGATGCTCAACATCAGTAGTCATCAGGGTAATGTAAATCAAAGCCACAAGGAGATACCTCATCACACCCATCATCATGGCTTTTATCAAGGAACCAAAGGGGCACCTGGGTGGCTCAGTTGGTTAAGCATCTGACTTTGGCTCAGGTCATGATCTCATGGTTTGTGAGTTTAAGCCCCACATCAGGCTCTCTGCTGTCAGCTCAGGGCCTGCTCCAGATCCTCTGTCCCCCTCTCTTTCTGCCCTTTCCTCGCTTGTTCTCTCTCTCAAAAATAATAAATAAGCATTAAAAAAAGAAATAAAAAATAAAAAGTGTTGGAGAGTATGTGAAGAATTTGGAACCCTTGTGCACTGTCGATGGGAATGTAAAATGATGCAGCCACTATGGAAAACTATATGGAAGTTCCTAAAAAAATTAAACATAGAATTACCATATGATCCAGCAATTCTACTTTTGGATACATACCCAAAAGGATTGAAAGCAGGGACTCAAACAGATATTTGTACATCAGTGCTCATAACAATATTCTTCACAATTCCAAGAGGTGGAAACAAACACTTGGATTATAAATGGGTAAACAAAATGTGGTTCATACATACAGTGGAATACTATTCAGTCTTAAAAAGGAAGGAAATTCTGACCCATGCTACAAAATGGATAAAAACATTAGAAGACATTGGGCTGAGTGAAATAAGCCAGTTACGAAAAGACAAATCCTGTATGAGGTACCACTTACATGAAGTTCCTACAATACTCAAATTCATAGAAACAGAAGGTAGAATGGTGGTTTCCAGGGTTATGGGGAGGGCAACAGGGAGTTATTGTTTAATGGCTTCAGAGTTTCAAGAAGTTGCAAGAAGGAGAGTCTGGAGTTGGCTCTTGGTGATGGTTGCACAACAATGTGAATGTACTTGATGCCACTAAACTGTACACTTAAAAGTGGTTTTGATGGTAAATTTATATTATGTATTTATTTCACCACAATTTAAAAGAACCCAGCAGGATATAGAATTTTGGTTCCTGTAGTCAGAAAGATGCTAAATCTCTTTAACTGGTTATTCTATCTTTTCTACAAGTGACTGTCATTGCACAAGTGGTCTGGAATTTTAAAACCTACAGAAACAAAACCATCACCTGTAGAAAATTTATAAAATACAAACGCAATGCATTATTCACTGTAGAAAATATGGAAAATACAAAAGTACAAAAAGAAAATAGTATCACCCAACTCCTATCTGGAGATAACTAACTAATCAGGTTATCTGGAGGTAGCATTTTGATGGATTTGCTTTAAGTCTTTTCTGGAGTATCTCTGTGAATTCTCAGCTCTCTCTGTCTCTCTCTCACCATGTGCCAGGGGCATGACAACCATTGCATAAGATAGCTACTTTGGGCAGGTCCTGGTGCAATCTGTGGCCAAGGTGGCTGGTTATATCAGCCATCGAATAAGTAGCAACCAGAGATTGCTTCTTTCATGAGGTGGATGTGTGGAGCTCTCATTGATCATCTGAACTGTGCTCTGACCAGTCTAATATATAAACATAATGGGATTAAGAAGAGGTTTGTCACACCAGGAATTAATTAGACTATTGGTTCCCAAGGTACTCTAGAACTTCCCTTGTCTTAGTTCTCATTGAACTCTATTGTAATGAGTGGTTTGATGTCTATTTCCCACTAGAATATAATGTAGGATCTTTGCCTGTTCACTGTTGTAGCCCATTGCTAAGAAGTATCTGGATAATAGAAGTGCTTAATAAATATTGGTTGAATGAATGAATTAATGGTTGCTCATAATGATACTCGATTTTGTAAGGGAGTAAAGGGGAAGCTGCATAGAATATTATTTAAGATCATTTGCTTCTGGACTCAGACTACTCACCTTTGAATCCAACATTGTGTAGTGGTGCACAGATTTTTTAACTTCTTTTTTTTAAGTTTATTTATTTATTTTGAGAGAGAGAGAGAGAGAGAGAGAGCACAAACAGGGTAGGGGCAGAGAGAGAGGGAGAGAGAGAAAATCCCAAGGAGGCCCAACACTGTCAGTGCAGATGCAGGGCTTGAACTCATGAACTGCAAGATCATGACCTGAGCTGAAACCAAGAGTCAGATGCTTAACCAACTGAGCCACCCAGGCATCCCCAGATTATTTAACTTCTGGAAGCTTTTTCTCATCTGTAAAATGGGGATAAAAATAATGTCTATTTCACAAAGTTAGTGTGAGAATTAATTGAGATAACCCATTATAAATCATTTAAAATGAACCTGGAACATAGTAATCACCGAATAGATGTCACTTATCATGTTTATCTTTTAGTTTGATAGTTGCATGAGCATTTCCTATGTCATTAAATATTTCTGAAACAACATGTTTTTAGTGGGTATGTACTCTTCCATATTGGAAATTTACCATAATTTATGGATATTTATATTTAGATTCTCTCTATTTTAAATAATTCTTGGGTGAGTATTCTTGTAATAGATTAGTTAGGAGCACAGGCCATGGTACCAGAGTGCCTGGGCTCATGTACTGGCTCCCTATGTGACCTTGGATACTTGGGGCTGAGGTGGGGACAATGATAATTCATAGGATGGCCAGGAGGATTAAGCGAGCTAATGTATGTAGGCTGCTTATAATAATGTCTGGCAAAATTAAATGCTTAATAAATGTTTGCTATTACATTTTATTGCTCATCTTTAACTTTGTTAACTCTTCAGGCAACTGAAAACTTTGTTGACTTTGTGAGGGAAAACAGTGTCTTTTAATTTTTGTCCAACAGGATGAACACTTATTATAGTCTAGATAGGAACCCCTAGCCTGAATATATGGTTTTGTGTTGAAAAAATGGGGCATCATTAACTATTGGAACTTGTGTTGACTTGTGACCCTTCAGTAGTTTATTAATTGCATTCAATTTAATAGCTTAAAAATGCCTTTAGATGCTTGATTGCTTATGATTTGAAAAGAGTAGCTAAATATGCTCTTATATTACTACTTATAATCTTATATCTTATACAACAATTACTGGCCAGATTGCTAAACAGACTATTTGATATATAAATTTACATATTATTTAATAAGAATGCTATCTTAAAGCTATATTTGTGCCTTGGATATTAGTAATGACATTTATATTTATTTATCATATATTTACATGATTTATAAATAGATAACATTTATTTGTTAGTATGGACTTACAAACGTTTAAATAATGGGAGTGCTTAATTAAAAAAAAGGTTGGAGAGCACTGACTGGCTTCTAGGTTAAAGCTTAGGTCCTTTAGGACGAAGTGAAAGACCTGGCCAGTCTTGCTTCAACTTTCCTTTTACTTCATCTTCAAGCCTCTCACCTTCACTCACAGCTCGCCACACACCTCCGCCAACACACCAAACCACATGCAACTTGTCAGCTGGTGGCTTGGTTAAAGTCCTAGTCTTAAGACTGGTCTATCTTCACACATTTCTTTAAGCCATAACCTCAGACAGTGAGTCAACAATTTTTTTTAATGCATCATTTTATATAAAACGGTAGTGAAGAGCTTGCCTCGGCCCTTGGTCTTAAAAAAAAATTTTTTTTTAACGTTTATTTATTTTTGAGACAGAGAGAGACAGAACATGAACGGGGGAGGGTCAGAGAGAGGGAGACACAGAATCTGAAACAGGTTCCAGGCTCTAAGCTGTCAGCACAGAGCCCGACGCAGGGCTCGAACTCACGACCGTGAGATCATGACCTGAGCCGAAGCTGGCCGCTCAACTGACTGAGCCACCCAGGCGCCCCGGTCTTAAAAAATTTTTTAAGAGAGAGAGAGAGAGCAAGCTAGCAGGGGAGGTGCAGAGAGACAGGGAGACAAAGAATCAGAAGCAGGCTCCTCACTATCAGTGCAAAGCCTGACTTGGGGCTCGAACTCATGAATCTTGAGATCGTGACCTGAGCCGAAGTTGGATGCTCAACCTCGGACGCTCAACTGACGAAGCAACCCAGGCACCCCCGCCTTAGCCCTTGGTCTTAAGCACTGAGACTGTTCCTGTTCCCCATATTTAATCTTTTTTATTCCCAGAAGCTGAACTTCATCAGCCGCTTCACCGTGTTAGTTAGAAAGCCCAATATATTTAGCCTTATGATTTATTTTTATTTATGTAAAATGATACATGTTTCTATTTTGCAGTTTTATAAAAAGTTTTCTCTATTAAAATATATTTATATATATTTTATATATAAAATATATTTATGTCTGAAAATAAATCACTTAAATAAAAGTAAAGTTAGGGATGTCTGGGTGGGTCAGTTGGTTAAGTGTCCAACTCTTGATTTCAGTTCAGGTCATGATCTCACAGTCATGAGATTGAGTCCCACATAGCGCTCTGTGCTGGGCATGGAGCCTGCTTAAGAGTCTCTCTCTCTCTCTCTCTCTCTCTCTCTCTCTTTCTTTCCCTCTGTCCCTCCTCCTCAAAAATATAAAATTAATAACAGAGCAGAATGCAATAAAAATGACTGAAGTTTGAGAGAGCCATCACTGCATGACACTGAGGTTCCATAATTCAAATGTTACTGGTGGAACAGGGACTAGAAGCTGGATCTTCTAATGGTCCAGGTCCTTATACGGGGCTTTGTTTTGTTTTGGTTTGGTTTATTTATTTTTTTTTCAGAGTAACATGTGTAGATTTTTCTGTGAAGCTAATGGTTGTCTGTCACTGTTTGGCAGCAGGGCACAGGTTTGGGGTGTCATGTGTCCAGTGATGTTGAGGTAGAGAGCATGAAAGCAACGAGTTTGAGAGACACAGAAGTTAGAGACCTTCTCTGAGGCCTGCTCGCATAAATTCACTAGGTGAGGACAGCCATCCCACGTGGTGAAGGGGTCATGTACTGATGTTCAGTGTTAAGGATGGGGAATCCTGGATCCCCTTCCTGGCACAACGTCTGAGTCTGAGGTTTGGGGATAAATGACTTGACGACTCCAGAGGTGACTCACTGCAATTTGGAAATTCTCAGCTGCAGCCCTCCCTTTAAGAAAAATTATTATTACCATCTCTGACTAATAACTAGCAAAGTCAAAGTGAAAAATAACTCAGTGGAGATGCAGAGAAAGTTTTTTTTTTTTTTTTTTAAATCTTTGTATGGAGCTGCAATGTACAGGGAGGTAAATGCGGGGAAATGTAGATAACAAATCTTACAATATTAACTGGGTAATTATGCCAATTAGCATTTCATTTTATCTATCCCATCACATTTTATCTGTAACAGCATCGTAGGTAACAGTTATTGCTGCAGACTTTTGAAAGTTAATTAAAACCACTGAGACAGAACCAACAAAAGTCCATTCTTTTTTTTTTAATTCACTGAAGTTTAAACAATCAATTTTCCATTATGAAAATTTACTCCAAATGGAAACTTTGAGAACCAGGGCCAGAGACAGGTGTCTTTCTTTCCTGTCAACTGCCTTAGGATGAGACTCTCATTGCCAAACTCCCCATGGCTCTCACTAAGGCAGAGTCTACATAAAAAACAGTGACAGAGTAGGAATTTTGTCCTGTGTCCCCCAAGTTCCTGACTTCTGGACCCTTTACCCCTGGAAGGAATGGGCTTTCCCCCAGCTCTCAAACTCTGCAGCTATAGATCAAGTGAGTTCTCAGTTCCTATTCTGTCCAGGAGCCCTGCTAAAGACCAAATAGAGGCCACACACTAAAATGTGCAATCGTGTTCCTCATGGTTCATTTCTAGCAGGGGCTGTGGATCCCAGGGGAGCTGTTGGCACAGTGCATGGGGACCCAAGCTGATCAGGTGATGGGGGTTGCAGGTGGGAGAGTTCAGGGACCAGGGCCTGGGAGAGAATGGCGAAACTCTGTCTTTCGTGGCCTGCCAGGTCCTGGGGGCGGGGGGAGGGGTGTCCTCTAGACTGCCAGTCCCATGCACAGGCCAAAGTTTATCTTTTTTTTTTTCTCTATTATTCTATTTTAAACCAAGCCTGCATAATTCAGGGCCCAGCTTCTTCCCTCACAGAGCCTCATAACCACCCTTTGGTGAGGTGTCTGTGAAGTAATTCTCAGAGCATTCTGATGGGGAAAGAATGTGTAGCTGCTGCTAAATGCAGCCTTGTTCATTTTTTAAGTAGGCTGCACAAAAGCATATTTCTCCTTTTTTGACTGGGTTCAATAATCTTCACCCAAAAAACTGATAAACACTGATAAACACATATCTAACTTATGTTTATGGGTCTGCAAATACAGTAGCCAAACTTTTTATCAATCTTCAGGTTAAGTCCCCAGGGTCCATTAATTCTATCAATTGGTATATGGTATATGTTTGGAATATGTTTCCTTTGTTTTTGACTATTTATTTATTAATGTTTCAAGTTTTGATTTAAATTCTAGTTAGTTAACATACAGTGTAATATTAGTTTCAGGAGTAGGATTTAGTGATTCATCATTTACACATAACACCTGGTGCTCTTCACAATAGGTTTCCTCTTTAATACCCATCACCGTTTTAGCCCCTCCCCCGGCCCATTTCCCCTCCAACAAATGGTTGTTGTCTATAGTTGTTGTCTCTAGTTAAGAGTCTCTCTTATGGTTTGCAAATGACATATCTGAGAGAGGGTTAGTATCCAAATCTATAAAGAACTTACAAAATTCAATGCCCCAAAAAACAAATAATCCAGTTAGGAAATGGGCAGAAGACGTGAATAAACATTTTTCCAAAGAAGACATCCAGATGGCTAACAGACACATGAAAAGATGCTCAACATCACTCATCATTAGGGAAATACAAATCAAAACTGCAATGAGACACCAACTCACACCTCTCAGAATGGCTAAAATTAACAACACAGGAAAGGACAGATGTTGGTGAAGATGTGGAAAAAAGGGAACCTTCTTACACTGTTGGTGGGAATGCAAACTGGTGCAGCCATTGTAGAAAACAGTATGGAGGTTCCTCAAAGTTAAAAAGTTAAAAATAGTTAAAAATCAGAACTCCCTTATGACCCAGCAACCCAGTATTTGTACTACTAGGTATTTACCCAAAGGATACAAAATACTGATTTGAAGGGGTACATGCATCCCAATGTTTATAACAGCACTATCAACAATAGTCGATACATCAAATAATAGTCGAATAATATCAAATAATAGTCAAATTATGGAAAGAGACCAAACGTCCATTGACAGATGAATGAATAAAGAAGATGTGAGATGTGTGTGCATGTGTGTGTGTGTGTGTGTATGTGTGTGTATGTGTGTGTATAACTCAGCCATCAAAAAGAATGAAATCTTGCCATTTACAATGGCATGGTTGGAGCTAGAGTTTATTATAAGTGAAGTCAGTCAAAGAGAGACAAATACCATATGATTTCACTCATATGTGGAATTTAAGAAACAAAACAGATGAACATAATAGAAAGGAAAAACAGAAGAGAGGGAGGCAGACCATAAGACAGACTCCTTTATCTTTTATTAAGAATCAACCAATTGATTGATCTATCGGTATTTATTGATCATCTCTCAGAGCCATGCCAGTCTTAGATGTAGGATAAAGAGATGTACTAAGCTATGAAGGACACAGTTCCACCTAAATCTGAAGAAATGAGTGGCTTTCCTGTGCTTTGCTTTATCCAGTCACCACTCCCACACTTGTGATTGTCCTTCACTTCTTGGGACCCTGACATTTTTGAACATGTCTGGCAGTATGTACCCTGTCTTTCATGCATTCTATTTGTGTGTGCATTAGCTTTATTTCTTTCCTGGACTACTGGCTCTAGGAGGCAGAGACTCTGTCTAATTCATCTTCCATTCTCTGTAACCTCTGGCACAGGCCTAACACTCACTAGGTCTCAAAATACTTAGCAGATTATTTCATCAGCACCCCCTCCCCCCAATTCTAACAGATGACATTTGTTTCACCGTCGGGTGTAATTTACACCTGACATTTCTGAGTCTTTTGGAACATGACAATAAAAAAATTGACTTCTTTCTCTGCACATCTGTTTTCTCTTTATATCATTCATTGATTTGTGTGTGTGTATTTTTAAATAACCAGGCCCCAATGAAGCCAACCTATTCTTGATTTTTTAAAAATTATATAAACTGTAGTTTCATTTCAATAGCCCAAAGTAAAATACATCACTGAAATTAAAGTAAGCCCACGGGGGTGTCTTTAGTGTATTCAAAACAAAATGTTGATAATAATGGTATTTACTAACTGTAACTTAACTGTATTCATTAAAAAAAAAATAGCATCCAGCCCTAACTGCCCAGACCAAAGAATACAAATTGCTTTAAATTTCTGTATTCTAATTAGATAGAAAAATCATTTGATTTCTTCTTACTGTCTCCTTTCCATTATATCTATATCATTTTAAGCAGAACATCCATTTGAAAGAATTAATGAAATCCTGGGATCTTACCTGAAGTTTGAGAAAGAATAAATCACCTTTATTTATAAAAGTAAAAAGGGATGTCGTAGTTACAGACTCAGTCTACCTTCTAAGCATGACCCACATGTATAACTGAAAATTGGTTTGCTCCATCCACTTACAAATGCCTTGGCACAAGCAAGGGAACAGGATTCAATCAAAAAGATTTCATACAGAACAATTTCTGTGACAATTATCTGATCTCTTCCTAGGAAAAAGCAGAGCCTAATTTTTTTCTTTGTAGAAGAGAGAAGGCCTCTTCTACAGACCTAATCTGTTTTGCTGTATCATGACTTGAGATGCCACCTTACATAGAAAAGCACAGTCCTGGGGCGCCTGGGTGGCTCAGTCGGTTAAGCGGCTGACTTCAGCTCAGGTCATGATCTCACGGTCCGTGAGTTCAAGCCCCGCGTCGGGCTCTGTGCTGACAGCTCAGAGCCTGGAGCCTGTTTCGGATTCTGTGTCTCCCCCTCTCTCTAACCCTCCCCCATTCATGCTCTGTCTCTCTCTGTCTCCAAAATAAATAAACGTTAAAAAAAAATTTAAAGAAAAGCACAGTCCAGTTTTGGGGGATGTTAAGGATGCAGCCCTTGGGCACCCTCCAGGTCTTCAGGGCCAGTTAGTACAATGGTGAAGCTGCAAAGGGCCTTGGATGCTGCATAGGTTAATACTTCTGCTTGCAAACAGAGCACCTGGACCCAGGGAGGGAAAGGGACCATACTATGGCAGGGGATCCCAAACCTGGCTGATCACTGCTCTTTCATTTCATTCATTCAGCGAGTGCTTGCTGCACACCTTATGCTAATACTACTCTTGGTGTTGGGCACACAGTGATGTTGTGACAGCGATGGTCCTTACTGTCGTATATGCCCAACACCAAGAACATTTCACAGTGATGGATAAGAGAACTAACCGGGGAAGAGTGGGAAAGTCTGGGAAAGAAAGGCTTTCACTGAGATCTGAAGGAGGTGTCCATTTGGGCCGCTGGAACAGAGTACCATAAACTGGGGAGTTGATAAACAGCAGTAATTTATATCTCACTGTCCTGGAGGCTGGGGAGTCCATGATCAAGGCACTAGCAGATTTTGTATATGGTAAGATCCCACTTTCTGGTTCACAGGTGGCTATCTTTTCCCTGTGTCCTCACATGGCAGAAGGGACCCAGGATCTCTCTGGGGCCCATTTAAAAGGGCACTAGTCTCATTCATGAAGTCCCCACCCTTGTGACCTAACCATCCAAAGGCCCCACCTCCAAATACTATCACACTGGGGAATAGATTTCAACATACACATTGTAGGGGCATACGACATTTGGTCTATAGGACTAGATGTGGGATGATCAAAGGGTGGGGGCAGGAACCATTCCAGACAAAGGGAGCAGTGAGATCACAGTCTCTAAGATTGAAAGGAGCTTGGGATGTTTAAGAGGTGGCCCAGCACAGTGAGCTTGGGGAGACAGCAGAACTATGGTTGAAAGGGTAGGACAAGGCCAGGACATGTAAAGACTTACAGGTCATGAATAGGAGTATGGACTTTTATTTTTTTATTTTATTTTTAAATTAAATTTTTTCAATGTTTATTTATTTTTGAGAGAGACAAAGAGAGAGACAAAGAGAAAGAACATAGGCAAGGGAGGGGCAGAAAGCAGGGGACAGAGGACCCTAAGCAGGCTCTGCACTGACAACAGACAGCCTGATGTGGGGCTCCAACTCATGGACCATGATGAGATCATGACCTGAGCCGAAGTTTGACACTCAACCAACTAAGGCCCCTAGGCACCCCAGGAATATGAATTTTTTAAAAATTGTATCAGGATGTCAGCTTATCATCAAATTTAACTTTGTCATTTTCTTTGTTGTTTTTATTGTTTTAATATAGATTATTGGGACTAGGCTTCTCAGATCTGAAGATGGACCACTGTAGTTACTGGCCAGTTCCCTGGTCTGCAAGTCAGCTCCTTCCACTGTATTTAACGTCCCTCTCACAACCCTCTGGGCAAACATGGAAGTGGGGGGAAGTGTTACCCACTAGACAAACAAGTTAAAATTGACCACGTTTTAGCCACAAACACACAAAAAAATGTCACCTAAAAACACTAAGCACTCATTGCCACAGTCTTGTGGCATATGCTAGCTAAGTTTGGACAAAATGAAACCATCAGAGCCTTCTGTCGATGAAGCTGATGAATCTGTCTCCTCCCCCTGGTCAGGCTGGTCACCCCAGTAGGGTAGACCCAACCACACTTAAGCCACCCCACACAGATGAGTATCTTTTCTGATTGCACCACAAGCTGATAACCCAGAGGGTGGCAAATAGTGAGTCAGTGCCAACCTCACAGAAATGGGACAAATGAGGACTACACGGGATGGACCTGGAGCTGGTGGCCCTAAGTTGCCTTCAGTGACCTAGAAGTCCAGGATCCACTGATTGTTGATAGTTGTTGTTTAGCCTTATGCTATCAGCCTTTCCCACTGGGGGTAAAATGACATGGGGGTACAGAACAAGGTCAGCACACACCTTGGGAAGAAAACACATGACCTAAATGTTAACTGGCCACCAGCCATCATAGTGTCGTAGAGATTACAAAAGCATTCACATGCCTGGGCCTTCCCAACCAGTAGTTGAGGGTCACATTAGACAGACAGAGCTCTCAACATCAGCACCACGAGACCTGAATGGGAGTTCTGGCTCTACCCTCTTACTAGCTGTGTGAACTTATGTAAGTACCTTGGTCTCTCTGGGTCTCACTTGGCTTCTCTGGGCAGTGTGAAAGATCAGCTTGGCCTTGCCAACATCACAGGATTGTTATTTTGAGTCCTAAAGGCAGTCATGTGTGTGAAAAATATTTGGGAAGGATGGGGAGCCACATAAAATGTCTTCTAAGGCTTTACAAGCTCTGGGAAGTGTGGGGAATCAGGAAGTTCATGTAAGAGTTGATATAGATGGTGGAAGGATCAAAAGGCAAAAATTCTGAGGACAGGCTATAGGAACTGACATTTTACCATGTTAAGCAGGAAAGGTCGAGTGCTATATTCCAGCCTGTGACTGGTTCTTATTCAGAACATCATGACTAACTTCTTTCATGTCTCCTGAAGAGAAAACAAAATAAAATGCATAATAAAAAAGGGGTATTTTCTATCTCTGAAGGAAGTCTTGCAAGCATGGTAAATACCAGAATGTGTTACTAAAGCAAGTTTGGTTATTTTTTCTCTATTGGCCTTATAAGAGATTTGTACCTGAGTGTACGTGGCTTAAATGTGATTCCGGCTGTAGATAAGGGAAGATACTACACTACCAACAGAGATTTCCCATGTTTTTGGTTCTTGGAATTAAATTCACAAGAATTTCCAGGTGGTAAGATACATGAAGACAGGGGATTTTGTTCACTGCTGCACCCCAAGCACCAAGCACAGTACCTGATGCAATGTAGGTACTTAATAAATATTCACTGAATGCATAAACAGAACATCATGAGCTTGTCCTGGCATTTGAAAGCCCATCCCTATGTATTCACTTGCTCCCTGATTCACCTGCCTAAGCAGCCCCAGCCTAAGCAACCCCAGTGTTGTGGGCCAGTTTCATAAGTCACAGCAGTGGCTTTCAGACCCTAGAGAATTTGCAGAGTGGGGGGAGTCAAGCCCACTCCAGTTCAACTGGCACCACCACACTTTTACCTAATATATATATATATATGGCTTCCAGATATCATTTTCCATTGTTTTGGTAATGTTGTATTTGAGCTGCCATTATATGAGTGCTGTGATGAAAAGCCTGAAGCACAGGGAAAAGCAACGAAATAAGCACAGGGAAAAGCAAGGAAATAAGGCACCTTCACCCTGAGGATTTCTGAGTCACAAATGAAGGGGCTAAAAAGGTCTTTGGTGTTTGTTTCATAAAGTCTAAACAGAGAGAAGAAAGAATCTAAGTTGTTCTAGTTTTCCTCTTTTTGAAGTTTCCATGGGCTGTTGCGTAAATAATCCTATTTTTAAAGAGCAAACTTTCTAATTCTAGAAGGCTGGGAGTTGCCAGGTCTCTGGGGACGTTTTCTGATTGTGTGCTTACAAGGCCATCGACTGAAATTGTTCTGTTACCCTGTGGTGGTGATCACATTGGAACCACCATATTCTCTCAGGCACAGCAGCCCTTGAGCAGAAGTGTACATTCTAGTAATTATTAGGATCCAAGCAGTCGTGTGCCCATGTGTCTAGGCCTGTTTTTTTTTTTTTTTAGCATCAGGAGAAGCAGATCTGCCAAACACTCATCTCAAAGGCCCTGAGCCCTGGGAGACATATTCCCCAATCCCATCCTCCAGTGAAAAGGAGGACACAGATCTGGACCACCTTGCAGTGTGAAGGAGTGGGAGAATAGACCACTTTGAAGAGTCACTATTGGTCAGCAAGTGAACAAGTAGTAGTTCAGTTCAATTGTTGATGCCTTGTACCTGAGCCGGAATCATAAATGTCACCTCCTATCCTACCCCAATCTATATTCACCTCTATCACTCAAGGCCCAGCAACTTGCACAATTGCTCTGGAAGACAGTGAATGGATTTGCAGTACATGTCCTGCTTTTCAGAACATGTTCTTAATCCTCTCCCTTTGACTCACCACAGTATTCCAGCCCAGGGCAGCCAAAGCAGGGATGCTCAGGCCCATTGTAAAGATGAGGAAACTGAGGCTCAGAAAGGTTGAGTAGCTTGTCTAGTTACACAGGCTAGGGTAGGAACTGAGAGCACCTGCTGACAAGGGATGGAGTCAGACTGCTCGGGTTTACATCTTGGTACTTCTGCTCAATTAACTGTGGCTTGGGTTTTGGTGACTCAGTTTCTTCATCTGTAAAGTGAAAAGAGTAATGATACCTGCTTCATGGTGTGGCTGCTAAGCTAAGAGACAATGCAACATAGTCAGCAGAGTGCTTGTTATCCTTGAATGTCCAGTAAATATTAGTCTTTTTTTTTTTTTTTTAGTTTTTTTTGGTCTATCTTCCATTTATTTAGGTTTTCTTTTTTTTTTTTTTGAATATAATTTATTGTCAAGTTAGCTAACATACAGTGTATATAGTATACTCTTGGCTTCGGGAGTATATTCCCGTGATTTATCACTTACATACAACACTCAGTGCTTATGCCAACAAGTGCCCTCCTCAATGCCCATCACCCATTTACCCCATCCCTCCACCCCTATCAACCCTCAGTTTGTTCTCTGTATTTAAGAGTCTCTTATAGTCATCATTATTATTAGGAATATTATTATGATGAAGAGACACCATGGAGCCTGATTCCTAATCTAGTGCATTTCCATACAGTGATGCACTCAGCATCGGGGTCTGGCATTCTCCCTCCCTTGAATCCTTTCCCTTTGCCCTCACCACCCTCCTCACTCAAGACAGTGAAAACTCAAACTCTCTTTCCAAACACTGTGGCCTTTCTGGTTGCCATTTAAAATTCTGGGCAAGCATGAGGGGATGTGATGTCTCTACATCTTTGTGACATATGGATGAGAAGTATCATTAGATACAGGGAAAGAATAGCCTATCTCCCAGGGCTTGAGTGATGTCACTAGAGGAGGCACTGTTGCTTCCTCCTAGCATCAACCGCCAACCCAAGATAATGCCATCAGTCTGCCGCAATGGTGTTCCACCCTCCACGAGGAGGGTCTTGGGGCTCCTTGCCCTGAGTCCTCTCCATTCCCCAGCTTCATGTATTATCCTCCATGGGAGGGCAGGGTCAGGAAGGAGGGAGGCTGGCCTGAAAAGGGCTTCTGGGTAGATGTCTCCACAGTGATCCTTGCTCCTGGCTGCCACCACATCAGTGGCACTCACTATGCTGAGGACAGATGGTGGCAGCTTGGAACTTCATGATTTAAACTTTCCCAAAAGGGCATAGCTGAAAAGAAGCCCTTCAGAGGATGTTTTCTGGGGTCCTTGCCCTTGCTCCGATGTCCAACATCTCCTGGAGAAATCATTAGACATACCACACCACGAGCTGGGTAGAATTAGTTAATTAGGAGCTCTCTGACAAGATCGCATATGAAAATCTCAGACGGGCCAGGTCTCATTCCTCTCACTGCTGGGAGGACTTATCAGGCAGGCTCTTTTCCAGAAACTCTGCTTGCTGGAATACAGACAGGGAGTGCACTTGGGGGTCCCTGCCTTCAGGGAGTTTAGAGGCTACATGAGACAAAGCACAAGGCAAGTCCCATACACAGGTTATACGAGGACTAGGACTATTTCTTATGGAGCACCGTCACCAGATTTTGCCAGTCACTCACTAACCCATTCTTCCTAAATTTTAAATATCTACCCCATACTTCCAAACCTCCTTGGAAAAACAACAGTGTTATCATTATGCATTTTGATCTTTCTGGGGGAAAAAAGGTGTTATCTCATTTAGGTTATCAATGTGGATCTTGGCTTTTAAAGTTTAGATGACATTCTCCACAAAGGCATAGCTTGTTATAAATTGCATGCCAATAGCCGCTGCTCTCTGGATTCCTTTTTCTCCTTACAACCTAACCTGAAACTCCTCAGTAATGCTGACATCATTATTCTTGGAAGCTGAAACTCTGGAATTTGGAAATAAATATAACAAATGCTTCATATATCAGTATTGAAAGTATAGCTACTCTTTTGCTTTTATCCGCTGCAAGATTCTCTGTATCACATGATGCATTTGAGGGATGTGGGCTTTGGCAACTGACAAAATAAAGTTTGTATTCTGGCTCGGTAACTTCCCAACTGTGTGAATTTGGGTAAGCTCTGTATCTTCCTGAGCCTTAGTTCCCTCATCTGTGAAATAGGTATAAACAGCCCTATTTTGCAAGGTGATTGTGGGGAATAAGGCAATGAAACTATAAGAACATGGTACATTGTTTGTCTACACAGTAGATGTTCAGTAACAGTAGTAATTTAAAAGCTAACAATGAATACTTACTATGCACCTAACAGTATGCTATGTGCTTTATGTATATCGCTACGTTTAATCCTCAATATACCCTATGAGATACATGTAATCATTCTGTCCACTTTATAGATGAGGAAACTGAGGCACAGAGAAGTTACATAAATTGCCTAAGAACACACATCCAGGTACTGTCAGAATTAGGATATAAATCTAGCACCTAGGGTTTGAATCCAGGCCATCTGGGCCTCCAGAGCTCTTAATCTTAACCACAAGAAATAGTGACCATTCTTGCCAAGATTATTCAGTTGAAATATGAAATGTTTGATATTTTTCTCTTTTTTTTGGTTTAAATGCTGCAAAACAAATGTTCTGACAACTGGATGCAATGACTTTTCCTCCTGTTTTTCAACATAAAAGCAAAGCTTCTATAGGAAGTCTGATGTTATTTGGAAAAAAGAAAATTGCTTTCCATAACCTGGTGATGTAAGCAGGCTAGAGAGATGTACAATAAAAAATCCAGGAATTCTCAAATTATAGTGAACTTCATTTTTCATACATTTAAATGTGTAAGCTGAAAGAGGTAAAATTTAAAGGCATTCAAAAGGGTGATTTGGAGTGAAGATTTTGCTTCGAGCCTTTGTGACCAGACTGACAGACCATCACTTATTAACCTGGACCCTAGGTTGATATGTGCCTTGTTTTCAACAATTGTGATAAATGATGCATTCATTTACTTTTTATTTTTTGCCAGCAATGGTATCGTGATCAGTAGGTTTGACATGATGTGTTTCTACTAGAAGGGCTGCACTTCTCCAGTCTATTCATTTTAAGTGGAACAAAATTCACTTTGTCTGTCATTTCCTTATTGAGAAATAGACAACTAAGGAATGTTATTTCATTAAGACTGTCACTAAAACGTAATACTGATGTCAATAAGCACTTCTGTATATGTTCTCTCTTCTTGCTGAAATCTTGTTGGCATGTTCTCATTCCTTTGCAGAAGTTGAGTGGTAAAAAAAATCTCAAATGTTAAAATTATAATGCCATTGTCATTAGTCAGAAAAGATAATGGCAGAGAAAAAGGAGAGACCCTGAGAGGTTAAAGAGAGGCTTCCAAGGAGTCTGCTTGTATTGGTTGCCCTCAGTTCCACTGTACTAGGTATGGAAGGCAGCCTGGAGGTTTCCACCCACGCTGGACTTTCTTTATTCTGGAAATATGCTTTGCTCCTCCCACCTTGGGGCCTTTCCACACCTGCTCTTTCTCCTGGGAATGCTCTATCCATTGACCTTTCCTCAGTCATTGCTCATCCTTCAGACCTTGGTTCAGAGAAGCCTTCCTCAACCTTCCAGATTCGATTGGGTTCTATGTCCTTTTCCTTCATTGGGGTCAAATATTGCCATTGTTTGCAATTGTATATTTGTGTGATTGACTGCAAGCAGGCCTGGTTTTAGGCACCACTGTATGCGCAAGATTTGGCATAGCACTTGATACATAGTAGATGTTCAAGAAGTTGACTCACCCTTTAGTATGAACTGAGCATCCCCTGCTTAAGCCAGTGCAGCCGCTGCTGGCCGCTGCTACAAAATAAAATCATAGGGGTCTTATTTCCTCCTCTCCAGGTTATTTGTGCCAACAGAACACAATTTCAGTTGCACACTGGACTGGTGTGAAGCAATGCTTCTGTCAGGCTTCACAACAGCTCTGATTGACATAATCTGGGCTTGGTTTATAAACTCTGAGATTACCAGATGCCCAGTGAGATGCTGAATGTAGAGAACCATTTATCAGTTTGCTCAGCACACAGGGGCACCTTTAAGAAAGGCGTGGCTGGATGGCAGAGTTGCCATTAGCCTGATTTTCATTGAGATGCACATGCCCTATGCCATTCGAGTTCGGATCCATAATGTCCTGTGTGTCCACAGTTCCGGGCAATTCTGACACTCTGTTTCCCACTCCAGAGCAGTATCAGAATGGAAGTGAATTAAAACGACATCACAATAGGAATAACCTCTACTGATGTTACACATGTTTCTTAATAAACCAAGATTCAAATCTTAACACATTATTTGTGATATGCCTTATGGCTGATTTTGATTCTCAGTCCACATCATGGGGAAAAAGCTGGAAGCCACGTACAGAAGAGTCTCAGGGCTGGCCAGAAGCCTCAAGCTGTCACCCTTGCTCCCATCTAATCCCCCCCTCGCAGGGGCAAGTCTACTAAATGTTCCTCTCTTTCCTTTCTCTTTTACTTTTTGGGTTTGGAATTTAGGACAAAGCAAATCAGAAACTGGTATTAATAACCCTGACTCATCTTGGAGTGCCCCGTTTACTTGGGCATTTTGACAACTCTGTTTTCAAGAAAGGCATTGGTTTGTTCAGGGTTTTTTGTTTTTGTTTGTGTTTGGAAACTTAAGGATCAGTGCATTTGCAAGGGTTGGCTCTTTCAGTTTTTTGATCAGAATAAGTTCAAGTGCCTAAAAGTAGAGACCATGGTACATCTCTGTATTCAACTGCCACATTCCCCCTTCCTTCCTCACTCTCCTCCCCAGCACAGTACAGAACTCTGTAAACACCTTCGGAGTTTTTATTGTCTCTACCTCCTTGTTTTCTCACTGACTCCCTCCAGGAAGGATACTGTGGGGTTGACTTCTCCTATTACAGGGCCTATTAGTATGCTGACTTTGTGCCAACCCAGTTACTCCATCCATAACACAGTCTGGAGAGCCCAAGAACTCAAATTCTGCCTTCACCCCGGGGAGGGGTGTGTGTCCCTGACAGTCGTGCAGCCCTTGCCCGTTGAAAGCCCTGACCTCAGCTTTCCTCTCCTCAGAAATGCCAAAGAAAAGAGATGAAGTTGGCGAAGGTGACCTGTTTCTGCTCTAGTGGGCGGAACCAGGCTTTCAATCCTCAAAGAGTTGTTCCCCTTCCGGAACGGGCTTTTCCTGAGAGAATGATGTAGCGACCAAGAGCACTGTACTTGGAGTCAGAAGATCCGGTTTCAAGTTTGGATTCCACCATTCATCACTTTAGGCAAGTCACGTTAGCTTTCTTATTACCTACCGCAGAGTGGCTGGCTTGAAGTGAATGTACCTAGACTTCGTTCCCTTATTACTCTTTTAAAAAAGAAGAAAAAGAAGAAGGTGGTTACAGGAAGTATCTACTGACCGGTTTCCAGCAGCGGTTCAGGGACGGCCTCCCAGGACTGGCCCCAGGCACCCTCCCGGGAGCCCGCCCAGCCTCGCTGCGATTATTGGTTGCCCTGCCCCAGTCAACCCCAGGCCCACCGCGGCCCTGACACCCAGCTCGGAAGTGGGGTGTGAGTTGTTAGAAAGCTCCGAATAATTCCAGAGGGTCAGTCACTCCCACTTACTGTAAAGTGCTTGCCAGACGGGCCAGGCAAGCCCACCTCTCCTCGGTGGGGCCCCCTTCCCCAAAGTCAGCCTCCTCCTTCGGGAACGTAGCAGCCGAGGACCGCAAAGCTCCCCTACGCGCGGGCCGTCCCCAGCCTGAGTCCTGCCCTCCGCGCACAGCTCTGCCTGCACTCGGGCGTCCAGGAGCTCCCCCTCCGGGCGGCGCGAGGTGACCGCCGGCAGGGTTGGCAGCAGCGCCCGCTGCGGGGCGGCCCCGAAGACTAGCCCGCCCGCCCGCCCATGTGCGTGGAGAGGAGCGAAGCTCTAGCAGTCGCCGGGCCCGCGCCTGCTGCGTGTGGGTGCCTCACCTCGGAGGCCGGCGGGGGCCGTAACCCGAGTCCCGCTGCCAGGAACTACATTTGCATAATTTGGCTCCCCCCCCCTTTCGGATTCAAGGCTGGAGATGCGAGTCGGGCTCCCCTCCGAGGCGTCGTCTTGCCGGTGGTCAGCGCGGGGGCCGCGGGACCTGCCCGAGCGCAGGCGGAGCGGGCTGGCGCACGTGGTAAGAGCGCAGCTTTCTTTCTTTTTCTTTTTTACGAAATGGGACTTTGCACGTTTATGCCGAGGGTGGGGTATCTACAAGGGCGCCAACCTCGCCGCGATTTTCTTTCTTTCTCTTTTTATTTTTATCTCCAATTGGAAAAGAGCGCACAGTGAGAGTGACAAACTTTCCCAAAATTTTACTGGGCGTTTGAAGTCCGGAAGGTGGCCGGCCGCCGGAGAAGATTTCACGGCGGGCAGGGGGAAACGTGACCCTTGGGTGGAGAAGCAGAGCCCGCTCCCAGTCGCCCCCGGACCCTGACGGCCGCGCGCGGGGCCGGGTGAGAGCGGGCCGGCTGCGGCGGCGGCCGCGGCAGGTGAGCGGCGGCGGGAGAGCCGCCTGCAGCGCCGCGCTTCCTCCACGGCGTGGCGTCGTGGCTCTCGCCCGCGCGGGCCCCCACGAGGCTGCGGCCGTCCCGGGCCGGGGGCGGGAAAGGGCCGGGCCGGGCCAGGCCCTAGAGGCTGCCCCCGCTCTCCATCCCAGGTCGTGGTGGCTTTGGGCGGTACAGAGAGCCAGGCAGGAGGCGGTGCGCCGGCTCGGGCACCTGGGACCAGCCTCCCGCGGAGCCCGGGCCAAGCCCGGAGCGCTCCGGCTATGGACCGGGAGGCAGGAGCGGTGCGTGCAGCGAGCCAGAACCCACCGCTGTCTGGACCTCTGAAAAGTTTTAAAAAATTGCTTTGAGAACTAACCAGAAAGGTTTCCATCGGGGTCAGTGTTTTTTGTTTGTTTTTTTGTTTTTTTTTTTGTTTTTACTCGAAAAGGGAAACGCGTGTGGGGTCATGGCGGCCTGAAATTGGCATTAGCGACGCTGTTTGCTGTCCCTCAGGACCTCGCTGAGCTCACCGAGGTGGCTCTTGGCGAGGCAAAGCAAGAAGATTCTTCCAAATGTGCGTGTTGTGGAGTAGGGCTCGGGTGAGGGCAGGGCGCACTTCCCGAGAGTGTAGGCTTTCGGGGGTCAGGGGCAGCGGTGGCGGCCATACGGCCGGAGAAGGTGAGGTGGGGTGTCTTGGCAGAGCATCCTGTCCGGCAAAGCCCAGCGCCGGCTCGGCGGGGCGGGCGCCCCGGCGCGCTGTCAACAGGGAGGTGTGTAGCGTAAGGTGTGCGAGTGGGTGTGTGAAGAAGGCAGCGGGGGCGGGAGTGTGTGTAGCGGAAGTGGAGCGTGTGTGAGTGTAGCAGTGTGTGTGTGTGTGTGTGTGTGTGTGCGTGCGTGGCGGGGCAGGGTGAGTGTCCAAGCCTCCATCTGGACGCCCCCACACAGCCGACCGCCCAGACGCGCCGGGAAGGGCGCCCGCTCCGCGCAGCAGCTGAAGGGGGGTGGGGAGCGCGCGGGCAGAGGAAGGGGGGTGTCTCCGGCTGAGGATTTCTCTCGAAGCTCGCCGCAGTTATTCTGTTCTTCCTAGGGTCTACCCCCACCAGCCCCCAAGGTGCCCGAAATACTTAAACAAACAAACAACCCCAAACCTGTTCCGTTTTCGCTCCTGTATAAATAGAACAGACTTTCCAAAAAAGCAATACCGCATTCACTCTTATCACCAGCCACTTCTTTCCACCAAGTAATTCAGAAAAAAGCAGTCAGCTTCCGTGAATGCATGCAGCTTTTTTTTTTTTTCTTCGCTGCCTCCTTTTGCTTGCGGTTTTGAGTTGCCAAGAAAGTGAGTAGGGGTTTGACTGTAGTGTCTCGGCTCCGCTCGGTTTCTTTCCGAAGTTTAATTTTCCGGAATGGCTCCCAAACAAGGGCTGGGGAGGCGGAGCCGCCGGCACCGGATCTTCGCCTTTTTTGGAAAGCCTCGGAGAACCGGAATTCCTCCCCGCTCCGGGAGGCAGCGCCGTAGCTAGGACCCGCACGCTCTTCCCCCGTGGCCTGAGCCGGACTCGCGGGGCGCCGGCTCCCCGCTAGGCTCGGCGCCCTGGACCGGACTGCGGCTCGGCCTGCGCGTCCTAGACCCCCGCGATTCCCCGCGGTCTGAGAGCCGGGAGTCGCGAGCCCGGCGGAGTCCGCGCTGCCGAGACCGTATGCAAATCGGCCATGTGACGGCAAGAAGCCGCCTGGCCCAGCCCTGTTCCTCAGTCCATATATGGGCAGCGACGTCACGGGCATTGAGAACCTGCCCATAAATACTTACAGCAACACTTTCCGTCTAACCGAGAGAGCAGCAATTGATTAATAGCTCGGCGAGGGGACACACTGACTGTTATAATAACACTACACCAGCAACTCCTGCCTTCCCAGCCGGAACACAGGAGAAGAGTCAGTGGCAAATAGTCATTTTTCTTCTTAGAAAAACAGCAACTTGTTTTGCTAGTTTTATTTCTGTTGGATTTTTTTTTTTTTTTGTGGTTGCTTTTAAGTGTGGAGGGCAAAAGGAGGTACCAACTTAGACTCAGTCCAATCCCTCTCCAAAACGGCTTCTCTGACACTCCAGGTAGAGAGGGAGTTGGGTCTCCAGGTTGTGCGAGGAGCAAATGATGACCGCCAAGGCCGTAGACAAAATCCCAGTAACTCTCAGTGGTTTTGTGCACCAGCTGTCTGACAACATCTACCCGGTGGAGGACCTCGCCGCCACGTCGGTGACCATCTTCCCCAATGCCGAACTGGGAGGCCCCTTTGATCAGATGAACGGAGTGGCCGGAGGTAAGCCCCATGTCCCCTTCGCGGGCCGGGACCCAAGCGGCTCGAAAGTGGTGGGTGGGGTACGGTGCGTGTGCAGGACTTGGAGGAGAGGGTTGGGTGCGAGGTGGATGGTGTTGACTGAACGGGATGCAGGAGGAGCCCGCGGGAGCAAGGACCAGATCGCTGGAGCTGGGCGCGCGGGCAGATGCACCAGGTCGTCAGCGAGCGGGCGGGCGTGCGCCGCGGCGCGCCCAGCCCCCTGCGGGCGCAGGGATAAGAGTAGAAGAGGTGCCCCGCCAGGCTTGTGCTGGCCCTTGGGCCGGCGGAACCTCGGCCTTTCCTCTCCCGGGGCAGGGACAAAGTGACGGGAAAGTTCGGGGCTCCGGAGGAGAGCTGGAGAGCCGAGCGGCGGCGAAGCGCCAGAGGAAAGCGTCCGCCGCTCCCTCCCGGGCAGAGCCGACCCGGGGAAAATCTCCGAGCGCGTTCCGGGTGCGGCCAGAAGGAGCGCCCCCACCTGCGCGCCGCCCGCCAAGTTGAGGGGGTTGGCGAGGCGGGAAGGAGGAGGAGGAGGTGGAGGGCGAGCAACGGCGGGAAGCAGCCCCCCGGTGGCGAAGGAGGCCCGCGGGGGCACCGGAGCCGCTGGTTTCCTTGGCGATGTAGGGGAAAGTGGTCTCCCGCGGCCCCCGCTCCTTCCTCGAAGCTCCACCACCGGCCTCCGGCTAGGGCGTGCGGGTGTTGGGCATGGCCGGGAAGGTTGGAAGGGAAAGGAAACCTATAGATTCCTTCCACTGCAGAGCCCCATACCCTCCAGCAGCCGTCAGCTGTAGCGCAGCGGGAGAGGGAGGGACGGAAGCGCTGGGGATGGGGAGCATCCAGGAAATCTCTGATCTCTTTCTCAGGCTCCCCTCTCGGGAGGCACTGACTGGGATCAGTCTTCTGGTTACGGTCTGCCCTGGAGCCCCAGCCGTGGGACCCCCAGGCAAAGGAGAGGCAGAGAAGTTCCAGGCAGATGGGGAATTTTTAATATTGTTGTTGCTATTATTGGGTGTTTTTATTGGGGAGGAGAGCCACAGATGGTTGTGTGTGGGGGTTGGGAGTAGTTCATCCTGCTTTTCTGGAGGTAGTTTGAGTCCTAGACTGTCATTGGCTGCCACAGTGGGATCCTGGGCTACCCTCTTCTTACTGTCCCCTAGGCTTCAATTTTTCCACCTGTTGGGCTCTGCCCCAGCTCTACTATGCTAGAATCCTGGGCTTTGGGAATGGACCTGTGTGAGAGTGGGTGAGAAGGGATTCTTGGCTGCATTCTCATTGCTCCACCTCCATTCTTTCTTTTCCCTCCCCAGATGGCATGATCAACATTGACATGACTGGAGAGAAGAGGTCCTTGGATCTCCCATATCCCAGCAGCTTTGCTCCTGTCTCTGCACCTAGAAACCAGACCTTCACGTACATGGGCAAGTTCTCCATTGACCCCCAGTACCCTGGTGCCAGCTGCTACCCAGAAGGCATCATCAATATTGTGAGTGCAGGCATCCTGCAAGGGGTTACCTCCCCAGCTTCGACCACAGCCTCGTCCAGCGTCACCTCTGCCTCCCCCAACCCACTGGCCACAGGACCCCTGGGTGTGTGCACCATGTCTCAGACCCAGCCTGACCTGGACCATCTCTACTCTCCACCGCCACCACCTCCTCCTTATTCTGGCTGCGCAGGAGACCTCTACCAGGACCCCTCGGCATTCCTGTCAGCAGCCACCACCTCCACATCCTCCTCCCTGGCCTACCCACCGCCTCCTTCCTACCCCTCCCCTAAGCCAGCCACGGACCCGGGTCTCTTTCCCATGATCCCGGACTATCCTGGATTCTTCCCATCACAGTGCCAGAGAGACCTACATGGTACAGCTGGCCCAGACCGCAAACCCTTTCCCTGCCCCCTGGACTCCTTGCGAGTCCCTCCTCCACTCACTCCGCTCTCCACCATTCGCAACTTTACCCTGGCGGGTCCCAGTGCTGGGGCCGCGGGGCCAGGGGCCAGTGGAGGCAGTGAGGGACCCCGGCTGCCTGGCAGCAGCTCGGCAGCAGCCGCTGCCGCCGCCTATAACCCGCACCACCTGCCGCTGCGGCCCATTCTGAGGCCTCGCAAGTACCCCAACAGGCCTAGCAAGACCCCAGTGCATGAGAGGCCCTACCCGTGCCCAGCAGAAGGCTGTGACCGGCGCTTCTCCCGCTCTGATGAGCTGACCAGACACATCCGCATCCACACGGGACACAAACCCTTCCAGTGTCGGATTTGCATGCGCAACTTCAGCCGCAGTGACCATCTCACTACCCACATCCGCACCCACACTGGCGAGAAGCCCTTTGCCTGTGACTACTGCGGCCGCAAGTTCGCCCGGAGTGACGAGAGGAAGCGCCACACCAAGATCCACCTGAGACAGAAGGAGCGCAAAAGCAGTGCGCCTTCCTCATCCGTGCCAGCTGCCTCCGCAGCCTCTTGCACTGGAGGCACGCAGGCTGGGGGGGCCCTGTGCAGCAGCAACAGTGGCACTATCGGCGGCGGGTCCCTCGCCCCTTGCTCCTCTCGGACCCGGACACCTTGAATGAGACTCAGGCTGACACACCAGCTCCTTGAGGCCCCGGAGGCCCTTCGTCCACTGGTCCACTTCAACTGCACAACAAACACTACCACCCTTTCCTGCCCCCCTCTCCCTTCCTGGGCGAAGGGCCTTGGTGGAGCCCAGCACTGCCCCCTTTTCACTTAGAAACAGGTCCTTCCTAAAACTTAGCCCACTTTAGTGTCTCTTAGGTGGGTTGACTATCACCCTAAGATAATGGGGAGGTGCAGAAGGGTGTTGGGTGGGGTCCCTGGCCTAGAGGGCTGAGGCCTGACCCTGCTTTAAAGGGTTGTTTGACTAGGTTTTGCTTCCCTTCTCTCATATCTTGTCCCATTACAGGTTTTGACTCTGGATGTCAGAGTTGATTTGAGACTTTTTCTACAATAGTAGGTTGGGAGATGCTGATCCCTTCAGGTGGGGGCAGCAAAAAGAAGCAAAGCTGATGTGCACTTTATGGCTTGGGACTGATTTGGGGATGCTGTACAGTGAATGAAGCATGGCCTTTATGCTGCATTCTGTGGCCCTAGAACAGTGAATCAAAGCTTATCTAGTCGTTCCAACCCTTTAAGCAATATGTATTATAAACTCAGAGAACGGAAGTGCAATGTGATGGGAGGGACATAGCAATATCTGCTCCTTTTTGAGTTGTTTGAGAAGTGTAAAGACTATTTTTTCAGTGTATATCCACTCAGATTTTGTGTATTTTTGATGTGCACTGTTCTCCAAGTTCTGAACCTTCGGGAAAAAAAGCATTTATGATCTCCTGAAATGAGTCAGAGATTAACTTATTTAAAGGGGATGTACATATATTCTCTGAAACTAGGATGCATGCAGTTGTGTTGGAAGTGTCCTTGGTGCCTTGTGTGATGTAGACAATGTTAAAGGGTCTGCATGTAAATGGGTTGCCTTACTATGGAAAAAAAAATCACTCCCTGGGTTTAGTATGGCTGTATATTTCTGCCTATTAATATTTGGATTTTTTTTTTAGAAAGTATATTTTTGTATGCTCTGTTTTGTGACTTAAAAGTGTTACCTTTGTAGTTGAATTGCAGATAAGAATGTAAATAATATTACTGGAGCTGACTTGTTTGGTTATTAGCTCTTAATAGTTGTGGAAATAGAAATGATTTATTCTAACGCAAAACCACTAACCGAAATTCAGATAATGGATGGTTTATGACTATAGTGTAAATAAATACTTTTCAACAATATTTTTGCTGCAGAAATCGTTCATGAAAGATTTACTTGGTGGGAGTTCAAAAGTTATCCAGTGCTTTGACCAAGCTAGGATCTCCCAGGTTTTCTTTGCTGGCCTTTCAACACCAGCCCTCTCACCCCCCAAGCAATCTCCATTCATAATCAAATGCTAGCGTTCCGGGGATTTCCCCCATGCATTAGTGTAAAAGTGGGGAGGCGTTGTTTTGACTCATTGTTCCGTCCTCTCTAACAGCCTATAGCTTCTCTCGACTCCTGAGTGGGCTCCGGAAAATAAATACTTACAAACAAGTGCCCACTCGGAGACTACACATTTGTGGCTGCTTTCAGAACTCTGACCAAGGCCAGGAACTCAGACGAGATGTGGCTTTGTGGAAAGTGTGGTGGCGTGGTCAAGCTGGAAATGACTTTTAGGTTCCAGGATTAGTCTCATGACCACAGAAAACTTTTTGAAAAATGCTATCGCCTCTTCAAATCAAAAATGCACTCAGACACTGCTGAAAACAGCATTCATGGTTTGCCAAAGGAATTACCCCAGGACTCATTTCTCTCTAGTCTTCTCTCCCTGGTTGCCCCTATTTGGAAGGATCACTAACCTGCCATGTTTGGTGGGCCTAGAGACTATCAAAATACCCAGCTCATTAGATAAAATAGTTGCACACCAGCTTAATAAAATCTCAAAGAAAGACATTCTGAATCAAATAGGCAAATACGGTTCTCCATTTTACTTGATAATAGTTTGCAAAAGAATACTCTATAGGGTTCATTTTACTGTGAGCCTTTTGTAGCAATTTTAAAATATAAATTTCACCAAGAAAGAGTTATCTACCTGTCATACAAAGCAAATGGGTTGGGCCTCTGTGAAGAATTGGGCCTCAATATCATTGAAGTTCACCCATTGCTTCTGGATCCTCACATAAGTATAACATGTTGGAGCAGAAACCGTTCAGCTGTATCATCTGAAAACTGTCATCTGTCCTTTGCCACTGTCAGCCTCCTTCATATGTGGTCGGTAATTGGCCTGTATTTTAGAACAGCAGACAGCAAGTAACTACTCCTCAAAACTTTTTGCTCTTCAGAGGGCTGGAATTTTTAGATCTAACTTGTGGAGGTAATTAATCCTTTTATTTCCTCTTTTTCTGTATTTCAAAGATGCAGAATACCTCTTTCAGTAACTACTAAATAGAAATTTTCTAAACCCCAGTGCCAGATTGTTCTAGTGACTGATGTTATTCCATTAGATTCATATTTCGTAGTTTGTCAGCTTATTATCATCCTTACTTGGCTAATTTTGTTAAAACATGTATACAACAATGCCACATTTTGGTAATTGTGTTTTAATGAATACTCTCCTCCTAGCAAAATTTCATAATATTAAAATACAGTAATTTGTCCTGCCAACTTAAATTTCGGAACACCTTCAATCAAGATAATATAAACAATTGTTCACAAAGCGGGACTAAAATAGCTTTTTAAGAAGTCCTTTTTAAAAGAGTAAGTTAATGTTAATTAAATGTATTTTGATGATAGTCAAATTGGTTACATAATCACTTTCACCTTGAGGTGGGCTTGGTGAAGAGACAACATACCATCAGGAACATATCTTGGTGTTTTTTCAGAGACAGCTTGGTGGCTTTTACTTCTTGATTTTAACATGTTAGGTCAATCTTTCACCAGATTTCACTCTCAGCTTGCAACATTCAGGGTACTTTCATCCAGGTGTTTCATTTTTTACTTTGCTCAAGAAATAAAGTATATAAAGCTAAGTCTGATCCTTCTTATATTCAGTATGCCTTATTGAACAGTATTTCTGATAGTAAACCTGTTTAAAAATAAACTTCTGGAGAATAAGTAGGTCTATTAAACTAAACAAGGTTTTCAATTATTCATAAATGAGTGTATTTAAGTATCAATTGCTAATGAAATTAAGCCAAATTGTTTGGTATATATTGAAAATGGCTGTAGTGATATTTTAACTGTCCCTGATATATGTATGTGTGTGTGTGTGTGTGTGTGTGTGTGTGTGTATAGAATAGTCAGCATCATCAAGTACCTAAAATGCTGCTAGTCCAAACTATAATTAAACAAACTTTACAGAAAAAGACAAATATTTAAGTCCAAACATTCTTTCCTTCATGGATAAAAGTATTTTTCTTTTCTTGCACTAGTTTATTTTCTTTAGGTTAAACATAAAGGGGAACTATTTTCTGTTGTAGCAAAATAACATGATTCCACATTAATTTCAGATGTGTTTTCAATCAGATTGTTTCAAAAAGCTCACAAAGAAATGGACTATGTAAGTTTCTACTACTTGGACTTTGGAATCTGCAGAAAGCCACCAGTTTTCAGTACAACATAATCTTATAGAATGAATGTTTAATAGTAATTGGACATCATAGTATTTTTCATTTTGCAATAATCAAATAAGATTTACCTCTTTAACAATTTCAAACATGCTTTTATTTTCCATAAGTACACGGATTTTAATTTCTGGATCTGAAGATTCAGTATGTAGGGGCCTTAACAAAGGATTGCCTTGACAGTAGATGCTTCATTACACTGAAATAATCAGTGGTTGGTTTCTGTTTGTAACCTGGCTCTCAGAATTCAGATGAAGAGGGTTACAGGAGTGGCACTACCCTCAGGTTAGAGTTGAATAGTAACAGGCTGAACCCTGAATTAAAGACATATTGCTTCTACGTTGAGCAGTAGAGCTAGCGCACAAGATACAAAGTCATTTGGAATCAGTAACAGTCTACCTGAGATGCCAAGGCAGAGGCATCTACAAGGGGACAATGAAAAAGGAGGAATAAAAGGTGTGGACTCTGGAAGAATTTAACAGCTATTAGCCTTGAAAGTTCAGAGAACCCACTCCTATTGACAACTAGTACTTTAAAAATGGGCCCATGATTTTCATTCACAAACAGCAGTTAGTGTAACCTCAATCCACGTGAATCAGGCTTAGTAAAAAAAATCAATTCTCAGACTAGTAGGTAGGTACACAATACACACCATTAATAAAACTGGCTTTTGATATATCAGGGAATTAAAACGCTTTGGAAATATTGAGACAGACTTCTCACTCGGGAGAGGCAATTATTGCGTTTGTTATTCAACAGGAAAGTGATCAGTATCATTGTGCTCATCAGTCTGTGTAGGGGAAGACGACTTTTCTCCTCAGTCGTTACTAAAATAGTCTGTATCGCAGTAATATACGGAAACGCAATAGCAGCACATGAAGTCAGTCATGACGAACAGTTTAAGCGCAGAGGTGCCAGGTTTTGCTGCACGACATTTTGTCTTTGTAGTAAGAATATTCTTCTTAGTGGCTAAAACAAGTTGTTTTCACCATTAATTTACTCAATATATTAGTGAACCACAAGTTTCACTGTCCTTACTGAACTAAATTAGAGAGATACCATATTGCTATTTTGGCCTGCAACAATTTCAGTTCTTTTGAAAAGCACCTTAGTTTTTTTTTCAGTCAGCTTGTTTGCACTTGAGAACTTTAAAACTTTTCACAATAAAGTTTGGAATAACAATTCCTTCTTGCTTACTGTTCTATTGCTAGAATGTTTTTGTAGTTTTAATGCATTCTAGGGTGTATTATAGCATATACGTCACTGTCAATAATTTTATAAATTCATCAACTTTTTGCTCTAATTCAGAACGGGTAGGCATGTGATTGATAACCACATTCATTACTGTGCTATTAAAAAACCCATTTTGTGAACATTTTTCTAAGAAAATCATCATTTGCATATCTAGGATTTAGTTTTAAATTGAATGGCATTATGAACTGCTTCAAACTGCCCCAAGGCATATTAAACTATAGCATCATGTGAAGCCACCATAAAACGTTAGCAACCTTGGAGGAAAGGCTTGGCATTATGCCTGTTTCAGGTTTTACAAGGGTGGCATTTCACATGGAATAAGCGTCTTTTTTGTTTAAAAAAAAAACAAGAATTTGCTTTCTTAATCTATTTAAAAAATTGGGAACAAATATTCCTTCACTCTGGGCCACAGTAACCCAGTATGCATAAAGAGGCAAAGGCACATACTGTCTCTCCAGTGTCAACACTTTCCACCAATAGCAAGTCTCCCTTTATTACATACAGACCTTAGAACTCGATTGCCATTTGGGCAAGTCAATCAAGAGGGCTTAGACAACAGCTGGGCAGATTTTAATGTGTTTATTTCTACAGTTTGTTTTTATTAAAAGTGTTGTGAAAAAGGAATCCTATAAATAGTAAAAAGAGGGAAACAATAGTGCTCCATAGCCTGAAGCAAATGGTGTAAATACATTTGTAAACAAGGTAAAGTTGCTGAGCTTACCGAAAGGACAAAAATAAAACTAGTTACAGATAGCACAACTGTTTAAGAGGTTGGTTAGTGTTTTGTCCCTCGTTCTGGTGCCCTAAAATGGCCAGCAGTATAGGTAATTCTCTATTCTGTAGCCTTGATCATGTGTGCCTTCTCTCTTCCTATAGAAACCACACCAGATGAGGCAAGCTCTGGCTCACTACTGTTGGGAGAACACTGCCATCAAAACAACACAGCTGGAACCAGCAGCCTTCTGGAACATTAGAGCTCCTGAGAATTTGAAACAGTCATCAACATTTTTCTCTATTTTTGCAGGAAAATACTGGAAGTAAACAGGGGCATGGAATTCAACAACTGGCTAGAAGTGTTTTACATTCAGTTGTTTGGAAGCATGGCGATTCAGCTCCTTTGAATCTTCTGGTTAGAAAACCCAGAATTAACCTATCACCTCTTAAAGCTCACGAAGACCCTCCCCTCAAAATGAAAAAAGTCATTTGAAGGTAATATAGTTTTTGCATTAAAGGTGAATCTGCAACAAGAAATCTGCTTAACTCCCAGATCTGGAGACTCAAGGGGACAATAAGCTCTAAGTGATCATCTGTCACTGAGATATGCAGGCGCTGGATTTCTTGGTAGATGCTGCCAGAGTAAACCAGATGTGGCTACCGGGCAAGAGGAGGAAAGAAAACAAATCTTGTCCTCTACATGCAGTTATGCTTTGGGGGTGATACTCCAACTCTGGAAAAATGATCTAATTTTCACTTTACATAGTAGCTCATCTTGTTAAACCTAGTTTTTACCAGTGACTTGAACTAAAAACAATTCAAACCACTGGGTCATGCAATCAATAAATTAGAATTATAACAGTAAGGAGTAAAAGGGACATAGGTGGAAAACAAATCCTATTTACCCGGGGTAGGGGGTGTGGGGGCTTTTAATGTATTTTGTATAGTATAAAGAACAGAGAAAAGACTATTTTCATTATGGCTTTAGGATGGAAGCGCTTCAGATAGTCCCCTGCCCCCCTTTCCCCCAAATCAAAACCCCAATGGCAGTGACAGAGCCAGAAAACAACCTAGTCTACTAGCCTTCCCCGCCCCTTAACCCGACCCCGCGGCTGCACTCCAGTCGCCAGTGCTTCCCACGGCTCCGGAGAAAGCAGCTACAGCCCATTCCAGTAGATCCAAAGCCCAGGCCTGCGGGTAGGGAGAGAGAGCCCTTATGGTGGGTCGCGGGTAGCCAGGCCCAGATGTGAACAGGGCACGTCTTCGCCCCACGGCAACCGGGCACTGGCGGCTTCAAGGGAAGACCTTGGGACCTGGATAGGGCTCCCCCTCGCACCAGAAGTCATCGGCTTGAGGGGTCTCCAGGAGCCACACCTCTCTGGGCAGGTCGCAAGCCGAGCCGGAAAGCTCCTTGTCCCTGACAGGCTCCAGCACCCGGTAATAGTGGCAGTCCCGGCCATCGTCCGGGTCATAGGGCGGGGCCAGAATGTCCAGGAAGGCGGCGGGCCCGTCCACAGCGTCGATCTGGTGCAGGTTGTCCTGGTGTGGGGTGAGGACGCAGGGGCCGCTGGCCTCGGTGTACTCGGCCCTCGAGCGCAGCACGCCCAGCCGCACGGCGTCCCGCTCCCGGGCTTTCAGCGGCGGCTCGAACTGCTGCTCTGGCGGCGGGGCCCGTGGCCGCTGCCCGCCGCCCGCCTCCAGCTTGTCCATGCAGCTGATGCGCACGGTGCCGTAGAGCACCTTGAGCATGCCGTGCATGCCCGGGTGGTCATGAAGCGGAATGGACGTGCCGCTCTTGAGCAGGAACACGCCGAGGCTGAAGCCGTCGGTTTCGTAAATGTGCATATAGGTGACCGGTGGTAGGTTGGGCGGCAACGGCTGCACCGTGGCCTTGCGCGGGGCGATGTTCAGGTCCTCCGCGCGGACTTGGGTCAGCAGGTTCTTCAGCTTGCTCAGGTTCTCCGGGAAGCCCTGAGGCATAGGGGCCTCGGAGCCCGGCGCCGCGCCGTGGTCGGAAGCGCTGCGGCAGCCCCCGCTGCCCCGGAAGGTGAGACACGCCTGGCGGGCGATCCGTTGGATCAGGGAGGCCATGTTGTCTCGGGGCATGCTCGGCTGATCCTCTGCGTGTCGAGGCTGGCCCCCACCGCCCCCTGCTTTCCTCCGCCCCTTGCGGTCTCCGGTGGCCGCCACGGCTGCCAGCAGCCCGGGGCGAAGCGAGAGGCCCCGCAACTACCGGTCTTACGGGCGCGCGGCACCGCTGCCGCCAACCTCAGCAGCCCAGCGCCCGCAACAGCCCAGCGCCCGCAACGGCCCGGCGCACCCGCCCAGCGCCTCCGGCGAGCGCGCACGCGCACGACCCACGCGCCGCACTCACGCCAGAGGAGCAGGTACCGGCCGCGCGGACGGTGTAAGGCTTTGCGTTACGCCCGACGTTCCATTCAAGCAGCCCACACCTACGACGGTGGCCGGGCGCGCTGGCCGCCTTACAGAGCATGCTGGGAGTTGTAGTCCGATATTACGGATGCGCTCTGACAGAGTTTCCTTTGCCAGCTGGAAAAGGAAAGATTGGATTTGTTTCTTATAAAGAGCCTATCTTTAACTGTTTCAAGGTATTTGCTTGCTTGAGAAGGTGAATTGGGACGCAAGAGAAGTAGCCAGTTAACTACAACTCCCGGCATCCTCAGCAGGCCGGAGTGGCGCACTTCCGGCAGCTGGCCTGAGGCGTGGTGGAGGCTCTTGGCCATCGCTAGGAACGGGGCAAGAGGGTCGTTAACCTTTCTGGCGCCGGTCGGCCTGTTCAGCCAGCCAGGGTCGCTCTTCTCTGGCGCCTACCTTTGGGAAGGAGGCTGTTGAGTTAACTTCATGTCTTCCTGGCCACCTAGGCAGCACAGTCTACCCACGGGGATTACGGGACAGCACTTTCGTAATTTTCCAAGTTTCTTGGGAGATGAGAGGGTCGAGGCCGTCCCTAGCGATCAGGATTCCTCTGCACAGCCGTCCCCAGCTGTTGTTTGCATCAGGGTGTGATGACGCTGCTCTTCCGGTTAAAGAGCCGGATAGTTTTGCTGGGATTCGAGAGGCCATTTGCTGTGGCCAAGGATTGTGTATACTAAAGGTTATTAAACCATGGTTTGCCTGAGAAGCACCTGGTTGTAAGGGGGAGGTAGGGAGGAGCTTAAAAAAAATACAAATTACTGGTTGTCGTGTAGAAACTGATTCACTAGATGATTCTGGGGCATCTTATGAGAAACAATGGTGTGCGAGAACGAGGCACGCTCTCGATCATCACCTTACCCTGAGTTTAAAATCCTTTTGGGCTTCCAAAGCTAAACATGAGTTTTTTGCTCATTTTGTAATTATAGTGGTTCCATAAATACTCTCCAGCTAAAAAAGGCATGCTTTTTTAGTGGGCTGTGTAACCTATCTAATGAACACTTGATATATGCGAGGCAATATTATACTATTTAATCCTCATAGCAACTCTTAAAAGATGGACTCTGTTATTAATCCCAGTTTGCAGATGAGCGAATAAGTTGCTCAAGGATAGTAATCAGCAGGGCCTAATCAGTAGTGAAGAAAAAAGTACAGTTTTACAAAAAAAAAAACAAAAAACAAAAAACAAAAAAAAAAACAAACGTTTGAGTTGGTATTACAAGCACTAAATGTGGAGTTAGGAAATTGTTTTTTCCAACCTGTTGTGCTAATAACAAGTTGTATGTTTTAGGTGGATCGTACCCTTTCGGTCCTCAATTTATTTACTTGTAAAATGTTGGGGTTAGGAGAACAGTCCTTTTGAACACTAGTTACTCATCAGAAGCCCCTGGGAGCTTTATAAAAATAAAGATTTGGAGGTCATACCCCAGAGATTGTGATACAGAAGAACTCGTGTGAAGCCTAGATTTTTTTTTTTTTTAAAGATGCTATGCAAGTGATTCTTAATTTTCAGCCCAGTTTGAGAATCACTGCTAGATCTGTAAATTCTGAAGCAGTTCTTAATATTTGGTGATTTTGATTAAGACAGTGATTATTTGCTTTGGAAAGGACTCCTAATATTTGCTTTTCAGATTGCCATGCCATTGTTAAGGTATTTAAATTGTACTGTCAAAGTTCATCATGTAATGAAATCCCATGCAGTCTTTTTCTAAATTTATTTTTGAGAGACAGAGACAGAGCGCGAGTGGGGGAGGGGCAGAGAGCGAGGGAGACAGAATCAGAAGCAGGCTCCAGGCTCTGAGCTGTCAGCACAGAGCCGGATGCGGGGCTCAAACCCACAGACTGTGAGATCATGACCTGAGCTGAAGTTGGATGCTTAACTGACTAAGCCACCCAGTCTTTTTCTAAAGTGAGGAATATTTAATTTAAGAGAAAGAATCCCTGTCTTTATTTACAAATCTGGATTTTTATTTACTGGTTTTGCTTTTATTAAGATATAATTAGTGGGAGATATAGATAGACTCGATAGAACTCAGACTTTAGTAACATATAGATGTATTTGATTTTCAAATCTATCACTTCTTGATTGTTACCTATACTTATTTAACTGAAACTCATCTGTAAAATGGGATAATAAGAGACATGTGTAGAAATGTCATAATAGCATATGGAACATAGTAGCTATCCTATAATAGTAGCTATTATTATGTTTTTTAAATGGTTAAAAGCGATTTAAAAAGTAGTTAACACCAATGAATTTAAATAATACTCAGCAAATATTGAGATGGAATTTGACTTGAGAATCAATTTCAAGGTAGAGATAAAAACTTTTTATTGGTTAAACCATTTACCTGGTGATGCCATCCTTCAGGTCCTTGCTATTATTGTTTGGCGAAAGAGTTGAAAATTTTCAAAGACTGGTTGTATCAGAATAACTTGGGGACATTTGTTGAAAGTGCAGATTCCTAGATCCTGTCTATACCTACTGAATCTGAATCTTTTGCACATTAAAAGTTTTAATAACTACTGAGTGTCCACAGGGTATATAGTACTTTTTTTAGGCCACAGACAGGCTACCTCCATAATTCCTTTTGATGCTGTCCTTAAGAGCTGCACTAATGGATGAGGTCAATCCTAAGAGCTTTTGCCTTTAAGAAGCACTTCACTTGACCTGCACCACTGCTAGTAGCATTGGGTGAGTAGGTTTCTATTACCATTAATGTCCTTTTTTATGCTCCTTGTTCTGTTTTCCTTTGTGTTGGAGCAAGCAAAATGAAGATCAAAAGAAAGTCAAAAAAGGGAACAAAGGAGAAGTGACAGTGAACAAGTGATAGAAATACAAGACAGACACAAGATTTTGGAAAAGTTTGGGATGGACAGAATCTATCATTTGATAGATTCTGGATACCAGGCATTGTGCTAGGTTTTGGGGTTTCAGCAAGGAATATCTGCTTTCGCAAGGAATTTACCTGTGTGTGTGTGTTTGTGTGTGTGTGTGTGTGTGTGTGTGTGTGTGTGTGTGTGTATTTTGGGGTGGAGGTCGTTACCCAGTATAAATCAGTGAGCAGCATAATTTCAGACAGAGATAAAACTTATGAAGACAAAACAGGATGATAGGATGGTGTGATATTTGTGTGTGTGTATGATGTGTTACTTTAAACTGGGTTGTCAGGGGTGATCAGAAGGTAACATTTGAGCTGCTCCTGAATATTAAGGAGTCAGCTATGGAACAATGTGGGGTCAGAACATTCCAAGACCAGGAAACAGCCTTAAGGTTGTTAACCAGGGTATAGGATATTATGACTTTGACTCATTGGGAAGGAGCTTGGTATAACTGGGGACAAGAATGAAGGGCTATGAGATTCCTGCAGGGAGATGAAGTTGGGGAGGTAGGCAAGGGCCATATTTTATAGGCCTTCTAGGACATGGTTAGGGGGTTATGGGAATTGAGGCCCATGATGGGGAGGTGGATTTTGTCACAAGTAAGTACAGTGAGCTTTTGGAGAGCTTTGGTCAGGAGAATGACTTATCTGTTTTACATTTCTGAGAGACTGGTGGGGGAAGTGTGTAACAGCAAAGAAACCTTGATTGGAGGCCGTAATCCAGAGGAAAGACAAGAACTAGTGTAAAGATTGGGAATCTGTTGTGTAGGTGGATCTGACAGGGCTTGCTGATGAACTGTTGCTTTGATGACCTATTTCTTAAAGTGTATTCTCTCCACATTTTTTTTCATGAGTTCACAGCGATGTAGTGATGGGTGAGACTGACAAAACTTAAATCTCACCTCTTGTCCACATTTAACTATTAAATTTAGGAATGGGCAAGGCACACAGAAGCATGAGTAAGGCTGAATTTCTTTTTAAATAGTCAATTAACCAGGAAGCAAGAAGAACTGGAAAAAACCCCAAATACACCCCCCACACACACACCCCTCTTAACTCCACAGTTCTCTGATCTCTTCATTCTTTGGGAATAGGCTTGTATTTTATCTTTTCCCCTGGCCTTCCTCTTCATGAGGACTTATTTTCCTTAATTCATGAGATAGATTACATCCTGATTTTTTTTTTTTTCCCTCAAATCCTTCCTCAGGATTCATTTTGTCCATCTATTTTGGTCATACTAGGGCCCGGTCAAAAGAGTACCAAAGTGTTGACATTCTCAAATGCTCAGAGTTCCTAGCCTGCAGTTGTTTGTTTGTTTAAAGGCAGGCAGGAAGTTTCTTTAGCTCTTGCCACCTTATTCCTAGATCTGTCTTCTATGTTAGTATAGAACATGGTAACTAAATTGGTAAAAAATTTTTCCTACTTTTAGACTAACTTACTCACGCTTAATTATATTTGAATATTTGGGGTTTATATTGTGGTTTTCCTTTCAGTTCTTAGAAAATGTTAGCACATATCTCTCATCTATTATCATGAATGTCAGGTTGTAAAAAAAAAAAAAAAAAAGAATACTTCTGAAGGCAGAAGAGCTGATTCTAGGCAGGGCTTTCCTACTAACTAGCTGTGTGTTATTGAGCAAGTCATTTGTCCTCACTAGATCCTAGTTTCTTAGTGGTTCTGGGATATGATCTCTAAGATTCCTTCCAGCATCTCATTGGCTCATCATCGATGATGGAGACAATTATAAGGACAATTCAGACAAAACCATGTATTTTGTTTTACTTATCTGAAATTATTGCACCATAACTCTCTTGGCTCTTTCCATCTCCACTAACATCTTAAAAGTAACTGCTCCACTCTACTCTGATTTAACTTTGTGTGGTTATCTGAAATCAAATCATTTGTATGTATGGGCTGTTCAGTTAAATATGCTAAGCTCGGGAATTTTTAGTGTTCAGGTTAGACTTTTGGTGTGCACATGGCACCAAAAAATTGCAGGGGTTGTGTTGTGTGATATAAGGTATAGGACATTGTTTTCTAACTGTGTGATTTCTGTAGACCACTGCATGTAGCACTGAGATGGAGAAGGACTTAAAACTGGTTCATCTTTTTTCTTCCTTGCCAATGTCTTATTTCAGGCAAGGGGAGGCAAGGGAGAAAGAAGTAAAAAATTAGGAGCGTGCAGAGAGAAGGTAGAGGGGGGAAAAAGGTGTGGCTTTTGCAATAAAAGAGAATGAATGAGGAGAAGCTTTTGCTGTGCTCAGTCTGCCAATACTGCCAAAGGCCAGGTATTACTATTTTTGGAGGTGATTTAAGAGAACACTCCCCTACCAATTTCATATTAGAGAGGTTTTCCTCTTCTTCTTGAAGGAGTGCAATTATGAGAACCAAAATAGTTCTGAACTGTAAATTAAATCCAAACACCTTTTACCTCTCTTAATTAACTTTTCCCCCCAATTTCATGCTTTTTGTTTTTCTTTCCCTTTTTCCCCCTCTAAGAAGACATCAGCTGTCTCCACCTCCTCCGCTTCCCCATCTGTCCTTTTCCTCTTGGCTGAAAGAAAGATTTTTACTTTATATTTATTTTAATTAATGGATTTGAATCACAAGTGGTGAAACAGTTGATGTTCATCTTCAAGAGGCAGTAAAAAGGAAAATCATCTTCTCTAACTTGGCAGAAAAGAACTGTATGTTCATTGCTGCTGCCTGCCTGAGAAGTG
This sequence comes from Felis catus, assembly GCF_018350175.1. Taxonomy (NCBI): domain Eukaryota; kingdom Metazoa; phylum Chordata; class Mammalia; order Carnivora; family Felidae; genus Felis; species Felis catus. The sequence continues at coordinate 24,489,179 of NC_058378.1, read as the reverse complement.
ACTGTGGAAGGAGAAGGGGAAGAAGGTTCCAGAGTTCTGTGTTGGTGCAGGGAACAGATATCATGTCCCAGGATCAAGAGAAATGAAGATGGGAAAAACTCTTTAGAATGAAATGGTACTTTCTTGGGAAATGTCTTTCTCAAAGGATGCATAGTAAATATTGCTTGATGGTTTATGGTCCCACCAATTGGGGATCAAATTCCCTAGGAACAAAACACATCCTAGGGCATTTGACTGATTTGAAATAAATAGGTATAGTATAATTATACTTTTCCTTGGAGGAGTGAAATGCTATACAGCCTTCTTTTATTTTTTTTTTATTTTTATTTTTTTTTAATTTTTTTTTTCAACTTTTTTTTTTATTTTATTTTTGGGACAGAGAGAGACAGAGCATGAGCGGGAGAGGGGCAGAGAGAGAGGGAGACACAGAATCGGAAACAGGCTCCAGGCTCTGAGCCATCAGCCCAGAGCCTGACGCGGGGCTCGAACTCACGGACCGCGAGATCATGACCTGGCTGAAGTCAGATGCTCAACCGACTGCTCCACCCAGGCGCCCCAACCTTCTTTTAAAAAGCCACTCAACAAATAAACAAACACCAAAAACCTTGTCCAACTAGATGCTCTATTACAGTATTTTAGAGAAAGCATGAAAAGTGACAGTATAATTTGAAAGTGGAACAGCGGAATCAAGGAAGAAAGCATACCTGAGAGGATACCAGTTCTTTTCCTGGTTGTAGCAACCCATTGTGTGACTTTGGGTAAGTCATTTCACTTCTTGGCACCTCGTTTCTCTTATTTATAAAGCGAAGAATTTAGTTCCCATGGTTTACCGCTTTCCTTCTAGCTTAAAAAAAAACTATGAATTTTAAAAATTATAATTATATGACAATAAGTAATATAATTTCATACTGTGAAATACTGCAGAGCACCACAAAAGACACTTTGAAAATGTATTTTTAAAAGCAACTTGTGAAAAGAACACTTAGTAACATGCATACAATGATATTTGACTTCTCCTTTGTACCTGTGTTGTCTCTACCTAAAGCAGATTATATAGACATTTCTTGAATATGAATCATTGAATAAAATGAACAAGACTCTTGCTTAAATAATATTTACCATTGTTATTAAGTTTCCACGGTATTTTTTAAGGGAAAACTTAAAAAAAAATTCTAAACATAAATTATCATGCACCAAGAGCACCATGTATTGCTATTGGGAAAAGCAAAACACTCCTTGAGTTAACTGCACATTTCCACAGGACCTGCTGAGGTAATTGACAACCAACATCATAGCGGGCGAAATTCCTCTAAGGCAGCAGAACTTTAGTTTAATTAGATAATTAGCCCTGGTCAGCCTATAATGAATGCACAAGCAATTAGCAATGAATTTGAGCTGCTAAAACCTATTTTTCCTCTTTTGTGTTTCTTCCCTTTCATTAACAACTCTAACTACTGAACAATTTATATCTTCACACTAACAATCAACTTTATTATCATCAAACTCTTTGTAAGCGATAAAGCAATGAGACCTGACTGTTGGTTGCACAACATTAAGTGATTATGTTAAGTAATGCCGTTTATTTCCCTAGCCATCCCACTGCTATATTATGTCAAACAAATAGGGTTTTTGAAAGCAGTGCACACTTCTTGATTTTGATGATTGCTTTATTTGTCAAATCCAAGCAACTAGTAAGAGATGTACTGCAATTTGGAGTTCTTTCTTAGTGGCTTTGAGCAGACTTGAATGAAAGGAAACAGTTCCATAAATCTACCTAAAACAAGACCCTCAAAAAAGACCCACCTGCTTTTTTTTAGTAGCTTGGAGATTCTTCTGTTTGGAAACCCTTGCAAGTGCTTGAGATGCATTTCAGTAAGTGAAAGTCCTTACTTGGCCATCTTTTCCTATTTGGGAACAGTTTTCAATCTCATGAATGACAGAAGGAACCATCATGGTTTTTCCTCACATGGGGGGAATGGCAGAAAAAGGAAGAAGTGAGGGGAGTGATAAAGTTAGGAGAGAGTGTTTTCCAACGTGGAAAAGCAGAAGTTACCAAAGTGCGCAGGTGCTAAGAATTAATGATACTAAAGTATAAATGTTAAGAAGACATTTGGGGTGCTCTGGTTTGGTGCATATGAACTGAAACATCCATTACATTTCAGCCAGAAATGGGTTTTGAAAATTGGACATTAAACATTTCTATGGGCAGAGTATACATTTACAAAGAGATATCCTTTGCCACATCAGAAACCATTTTGATTCTATTCGAGTTTATGGAATCCTTAATATACAGAATGTTCTTATAAACATTGCTGTTCTACTTATTAATAATTTAACAAGATTTAGGGGATTAAATTCAGTGTTAAAAAATTAGTGAGCTAACCATTTGAATAAATATATTGCTTTTAAGCAGAACTAAAAATGTATAAACAGCAATTTTCTTGTGATTGGAATAGGAGCATTGGCTTATAATTTCTTATCTTGAGACTTCCCATCTGGTCGGTCTTGGAAATAATTTTTTTCTTTCTTTCCCCAGCAATAACTAGCAATTAGAGTTTCAGAAATGCCAATTTTAATCAAAACTCTTATTTCCAAAATAGAAAAACTTACATGAACTATATAAAGCCTCTTCATTTTATTCAATTGACTGTTTTGAAAAAGTAATTTAAATAATTCGGAGCCAGAATTAAGATGTTACAGAAATGTTAAGAAAATAGTCTTTCCAAATTATGGTCATTTTTACTCTTACCATGGTATAGTAATTTCACCCGCATTAATGTTTACACCCTCCAGATAGCAACTGTATAGCAGTTAGTTCATATGAAGCAGGTTTTCTCAACTTTAGCACTATTGACGTTTTAGATTGGCTAATTCATTGTTGTGGGGGTTGTCCTGTGCAACATCCTGGCCTCTACCCTCTAGATGACAGTAGCACCAACTGTCCCCCATTTCCCTCCACCCTGGGATAACAGTAAATATCTCCAGATGTTGACTAGTCCCCAGGCTAGGGAGCAAAGTCACTCCAGGTTGATAATCAATGATGTAGAATAAGACCATGGCAATTTCTTCCTGTACAAGTATTAAAACATGAAAAAAAAAAAATAAAGTGTGTTGAATTTGAACATCTAGATAGTGTTTAGTAAGTGAAGTGTTAGTAGAGATAAAACAAATGAGCCTTGCTGATCTTCCAGTTTGGAGTGGTTTTGGGGGCACTGAAAGAATACTCTTGCTCTCAAATTCTACTTGAATTTTCCAAATGGCCTGCTATAATATTGGAAGTTGCTCCTTCTATTAAAATGTAAATATTCCTAAAAGGATAATTTTTTACATTAAAACTGAAACTTTAGTTTTCAGCTAAAAACTAGCATGTTTTAACGTATATCTACCTACCTTTTTCTTTATGAAAAAGGTCCTTCGGGAAGAGAACCCCGAAGAAAATTTCCTCAGGAATTGAGAGCTGGTAGGTGTATGGGAAGCAAGCACCACGTCTGGGAAAAGGAAGGATGAAAGGGAGGTGGGAAGTACTAAAAAGATCCTTTAGACCACATTTTTACTGGGTCACCCTGAGTTGCTCTTGCCTTGTTTCAGTTTGTTTTTTCTACTACTTCCTGTATCTTTAAATCCCTGCCCCCGCCCTCTTTTTTACATTAATCTAAAAATTTTTTTAAGTTTGTTTGTTTTTGAGAGAGAGAAAGAGAGCATGGGTGAGTGCATGCCTGAGCATGAGGGGGCGGGGGAGAATCCCAAGCAGACCTCGAGCTGCCAGTGTAGAGCTCGACTTGCAGCTCAAACTCATGAACTGTGAGATCATGACCTGAGCCTAAATCCAGAGTGGATGCTTAACCTACTGAACCACCCAGGTGTAGTACCGTCCCCCCACCCCAAACTTTTTATACTGTAGCAAAGTCTATAGTAGATTGTATGGTAGTTGTTTTTTAATGTACTTTCTTTGCCACTTTGTGTTGGGTATCCCAAGTTAATTCTGAAAAGTTAGAAGTAAATGAAATCTAAAAGTCGACAGAAGGATTGACTACATTATCTAGCATCTAAACCTATCATCCATGCTGATAGAGGAGATCTGAGCCAGGTGAAGCCTGTTTTCTTCCTTTGTTGTCCAACACATCAGTGACTGGTAGTTTCAGGCCTATAAGGTGGCTGCCTGGACCTTTTAGCACCACTCAGTGGAGACCATAATGGATGGCCCTGCTTGTACAGTTTACAACCTCTCATAAGTAGGTATTCAGGCTGATATTCAGCTAAAAAAAAAACAAAAACAAAAACCAAAAAAACCCAAAAAACAAAACAAGCAAAACTAATGATTAAAATAACTCTCCATTTAAAGGAGCTTTCTAAAACATGGGAGAGACATGGATACCTGAAGGCCAGCATGCTGAAACTGATCCCAGGGTATCTGCATAAAAGTCTTAATATAGCTCCCCACACTGAGCTTCCATGTAGCTCTAGGCTTTCAGTTTTTCATGCTGGGTATTTGTCTGGTTGGCTTTTTTTTAGGGAATTACTGTATCATGGCACTTGGACCATGGCCAAACTTCTAAGTATAGGTTCTGTGTATTTTTGTTTTTCCCATCCAGTGTCACTTGCCTCTTCATTTCCTGATTTCTTCCTAAAGTGAGGCCAGAATACATCACAGATTACAGCTGGATTTAGACAACAGGCATCTGCTTTGCAGGAACTTGCACAGAGCCTGATTAATTTATGTAAACATTTTACTGCTCACTATGTAAGATTACAGATTCCTTGGGGCGCCTGGGTGGCTCAGTCGGTTAAGCGGTCGACTTCGGCTCAGGTCATGATCTCGCGGTTTGTGAGTTCGAGCCCCGTGTCGGGCTCTGTGCTGACAGCTCAGAGCCTGGAGCCTGCTTCAGATTCTGTGTCTCCCTCTCTCTCTGACCCTCCCCCGTTCATGCTCTGTCTCTCTCTGTCTCCAAAGTAAATAAACGTTAAAAAAAAATTTAAAAAAAAAAGATTATAGATTCCTTGACTAGTTACTGGTCTTATATCTTCTAGTGGTTAATCCAACATGCTTTCAAAACTGAACATTGAAGTAAAATATTCTCATTTGTTCACAAGTTTTTACTTTCAGGCTGTATAGTGTAGCATTCTGCATTGACCTCACTGTGTTTTTTAGGTTCCTTGCCTCAAACTGGACTAAATGGTTCCTGTTTTTAGTTTTGACTTATACATACTATGTAAGCAGTTGTCTTAATATTATACCCCACTGGCAAGTTTCACATTATCCCTTTTGGCATAATTTTTCCAATCTAGCATTATGTTTTTACCTTTCGTTTCTCAGCTCAAGATTTTCCTACAAGGTTTCACATAGACATAGGGTTTTTATTATTGATAATAATAGCAATAGTACATTAACACTGATGGTCATATGAGTGTTCACCTTTGAGTAATTTGCTCTAGCCTTTTTTCTCCTTAAAATATAAGTGTCTCTGAAAATGATCCCAATCCTGCTTTCAAATGTTGTTGCATGTTTCCCTTAAGGTTTTGTTTGTTTTTGCAATACTAGACATTTTCTATAGCATTTCTAACTCTAACATATGCATGATTTCATAGAGTGAAAGTTACAGACAAGGTGAAACACGGACTGAAAGTTTAAATTGTTCCAAAAGAATAAAATTCTTAAAGGATTTTAGGAACTCTAGGAAAAAAATCCTTAATGATTCTGAATTCATGTTATCCTTACTTAAATTACCATTTATTCTTTATTGTTAGCTATCCTGGCCCCCACTTATTCAGACAGACATTTGTAAACTACTACCAACAGACAAAGGTGAGTAGAAATCCAGGGACAGGATATGAAAACTGATGTCCACATCCAGGACAGTAAGAATCATGCCACCCAGCTCTCCTTAGATTATATTTCTCTGAACAAACACAGTTTAGAGAAACTTACTACAGAAATTGTTTGGTGTTGTCAGCAAACAACCATGAGATACCGTAGACCAGAACAAGTGGTCTGTTAACTGTCTTGAAACTCCATGGATTTTGCAGCAATTCCCTGAATTATATTACTGATAGAAAATACTTTAGTTAATAAGTTTTCAACCAAAGAACCATCCTATAAACATTTTATAAGGCAACATTAGATGGAAATATATTTGTCTTAAGATTTTGCACAAATCTGCGCAATTTAGTTCCTTTTGAGAAACTCCCACTTCAGGCTGTGTGTCTTACTGGAGTTGATGAATATAGTCACCAAAACCCTAAGAGGTAAAATGGCAGAAGCCCCAGAGCGCAGCCAGAGGATGGGAATCCAACATGGTGCCACCTGGGCCATCTCCTCACTGTTGGGGGCAGGGATGGCAGGGGGAATTCATGGATTGGCTTGTACATTTCTTGAGGACAAAGACTACATACATCTAATTGACATATTTTTAGCAGAATTCAGAATGGTACCATGAATATCTTAGCACACGTTAATGACTGTGGGGCTTATTCCTTTTGCACTTTTTAAATCAAGGCACGTTCTGGAATACACTCCCAGAAGGAATAGTAATTGGGAATTTTCTGGGAAAGTGAGGACAGCACTGCAAAGGAAGAAAGAAAATCTGGTGCAGAAAGTTGCTTTAATGTGTAATTTGCCCAAGTGACAGAGGGTTAGATTCTGAATTACTTTCCTCTTTCTATTAAGAAAAAAAGTTGGGAGGAGGGATAAACAGTCTATTTTAGATTTTTGAGCATCAGGTATGAAGCATTAAAATGAATGGTCAAAGACATAATAAGTCAATCTAAGAATTTGTGATTAAAGGGGCACCTGGGTGACCCAGTTGGTTAAGCGTCTGACTCTTGGTTTCGGCTCAGGTCATGATCTTGTGGCTGTTGAGTTCGAGTCTTGTGTTGGGCTCTGTGCTAACATCTCGGAGCTTGCTTGGGATCCTCCCTCTCCTTCTCTCTCTGCCCCTTCCCTGCTCTCTCTTTTTCTGTCTCTCCTTCTGTCTCTCCCTCTTTCTCTCAAATAAATAAATAAATAAATAAACTTAAAAAAAAAAAAAGAATTTGTGATTAGTGATGGCGCTGTCACTTTTCCTCCTCTCCTTTCCCTGGCATGAGGCGTAAGTTGGGCAGCATGTATGACTCTGGCTGCAGACTTTGGCCAAGACGAGAGCACTGTTGATCCATGTGTGTTACTGCTAGAGAACAAGTTTTACCTGAGGCTGGAAAGGGTCCCATTAGGAGACTGCCTCTGCCTCTCATATCTTCAGCTGTTTTTTTGAGTCCCACAGGGAAGCTGGTCCTCTCCTGGGCCCTTGTACTGAGTAGTCAGGTGATCTGGGAAGGCTGCCCCGAATGGCCAGCAGTGGACACTCGGAGAACTGAGCCCCAGCCATGACAACTTTGATTTCCTGAGAGGCTTTATCTAACTATTTCTTATACTACCTTGAAAGAGAAATGAAGTGCCAGAAAGTATCAGCATGGAAATGAACACCTTAATCAGGGGGGAGACCTTGGAAACTCTCAGGTTTCAGTCATGAATCATGAGATTCATGAGAGCTGGGTGTGGCTTGGGAGATAATATCCTGGGAGCGTATCTGGCACTGGAAAGCATCTTAGGGGAAACCTTTGCCTAACAATTCTATATCTGGCAGATGAACTTGGTTGTGCTGTAACTGTGGACTGTTCTCCCATTCACCTTTCTCCTACCTCAGTACCCCCCTCACCCACACACACCCAGAAATGTTCACTTTGTTTCACTCTTGGCTCAGCATTTGGCACATTTTTTTTCTGGAAACCCTCTTCTCATTTTGGTTTTAGTGCCACCATTCTCTCCTGACCTTGAGTCTTTGCTCCTTCTGGGTCCCCTCAGTGCTTCCTGTCCTCTCCTTGGCCCTTAAATTGTACTGTTTGGTTCCGAGGTCTTTCCTTGCCTTCTCCTGGGTGAATGCCAGTCTTCTTTACCTCTTCCTCCTTAGCCTAATGTGTTTAATACTTTGTCTTCCTCCAGTCATACTCCAGTGTTCCCCAAAGTCCAGTTCTTATGCAAGTGCCCCCTGGTCTTCAGGAATGAATCCTGTGAGAAAATAATTTGCTAAGTCATTCTGCCAGCTTTTATTAAATAACCGATTTGCGAGAATACTGTACCAAACTGTGGGGAGATAGGGGACGTACATCCCTCATGGTGGGGAGATTATAGTCTACCTCAGGACAGGACACAAAGTGGCTTGAATGAAAACAGCAGATTAGGGGGATTTGGATAGTGTCTATTACACATTAGTAAAGACAGGTAGGGGCTCACAAAATCCATCAAAGTCAACCCTAGGCAAGATGTATTAGAAAAAGCTTTGCTGAAGATGTGCAACCTGACCCAGATTTCCACGAAAGAATTGGGAACAACTTGATGGAAAGGATAGAGCAGAGAACTCCAGGCAGACAAACTCAGAGGGAAGGCACAGCCTGAATCTTCCCACTTGTCTGTATGTGCAAGAGTCCCACATTTTTCTGTTTGGCTTTGTGTGCATGGTGTATCCCATGGAGGCATGGAGTCTGGCTTGCTTAATGGAATTCTCTCCAACAATCTGGTAATCCTGCCCGAACTTTCCCATAAGAGCATCTCCTCTCTTCTAGCTTCTCCCCTGATACAGTCAGCAATGTGTGTTCTCTCCCACCTGGGCTTTTGTTCTCCTGTTTGGGGAAGCCCACAGCGATGCACTGTAGCTGAAAGCCAGACACAAGCAGCAGATCCCAGTTTGTCATGTTTTCTCTTTAAATGTACCAAATGTATGAAGTGGACTTTTGGTAGTAGTGCAGTTTTCTTGCTCTAAAACTAAAACAGAGAATTTTCTGCCTAAGTGAACAGGATTAGTGAAAATGAATTTTCCGTTTAGCCGTAGTCTCACTGTATGTTTTTAGTCCATCATAAAGAATGTAGGAAGCCTGGAGGATGCAGATATTTTTACCTTGGCCCTTTGGCATCCAGCTTCTAATTATTTAATTCGCAAAGTACGCTAAATACTGCAATGTTTATTTTATCTGCAAACACAAATCTTCTTGATATTTCTTACTGGTTGTGGAATTTTTAGCTTAGCAGGTGACTTTTTCAGCATGGTAGAATCACATTGGCATAGCCAGAAATACTGTTGGTGGGGATAATAGATTTATGTAGCATCTGACTTCTAGTGTTTCCAGATGTAGGATTTGGGGCTCTGCTTAGATTTCACAGAAGGAGTGGAGGTAAGGAGGATGCAGGGACGTGGATAAAACAGAAATCATTTTGTACAGCATAGGTACTGAAAAAGACGCTCAGAGTGCAAAGTAAAGCTCTTGGTGGGCTTTTCAAAGTTAATGATTTTACTCATACCAAGTTGCTTTAAAATAAAGAGGTGGTCCTTGGGTGCAGCAGCTCCCTGGGAGTCAGAAGAAAGATGAAGTGATGGTATATATCAGTAAGAAAAAGTAAGGAATAATTCTGTTTTACTATTGTGATTCATAGTCTGGTAGTTCTATTCTCTAATAATAGCATGGACTTAGAAATTTTATTCCTTAAATTGTTTAGATAGTCTCAGCGACAACAGTTTTTCCCATTTACATGCTTCATTTGCCAGGTACCACTGGGAAATGAAATTCTCCTCACAAGAACATTTATTAGAAAATCCATTAAAAACAAGAAAATCCAGGGGCGCCTGGGTGGCGCAGTCGGTTAAGCGTCCGACTTCAGCCAGGTCACGATCTCGAGGTCAGTGAGTTCGAGCCCCGCGTCGGGCTCTGGGCTGATGGCTCAGAGCCTGGAGCCTGTTTCCGATTCTGTGTCTCCCTCTCTCTCTGCCCCTCCCCCGTTCATGCTCTGTCTCTCTCTGTCCCAAAAATAAATAAACGTTGAAAAAAAAAATAAATTAATTAAAAAAAAAACAAACAAGAAAATCCACCATTGATTTGTTCATTCATTCATTCGTTCATTCATCCAACAAAGCTGTATGAACCCACCCATGTGTTAGGTACTCTTCTATGGGCAAGAGTCCTATTTGCGTAGAACTTACATTCTAGAAGAGAGAAATGGACAAAGAAAGAAAACAAAGGAACAAGATAATTTCAAAACACCCTAAGTACTGAGATAAAGATCACATAGTGACTATGACTGGACAACTGCCTTAGTCTGGAAACAGAGAATCTCTCTTGGTGAATGTAGCTTTTGAGAGGGACATGAAGGATAAGAAGGAGCCAGGCATCCTAAGATCTGGGTAAAACATTCCTGGCAGAGGTTCTAGGCTGGAATAAGCTTGGTAGTTTGTATAAACTAGTTTTGGAGTATACTTCTGTAGTGTACATTAAATATAGTTTTTTATTAACAATTCTTACCTCCTGTCCTTCAGACCCTCTGTCTTTTCCTGGTGGTGGTCTTATTCTGTTGACCGTCTCAGTGGGTCATCCTCAGAGAAGCCCTCCATCCCTTCTTGGTATAGCCTAGGAAGAAACAAAGCAGTCCCAGATAGACAGGTTTATAAATTGACAGACTCAGTTTATACACACATTACAAATAGTGCTGAGGAAGCAAAGAGGAAGCTATGGGTTCTTAGAGTGCTAAACTGTGTGGGTCCCATTCCTTTCTCCTTGCCTGGATTTTAAACTTCAGCACTGAGGTATGGGTCTACATGTTTGGAGTCAACATTTCCTACCTCCTGTGTCCTCCATCTTCTCATGCCAATTTCTTTGGCCAGGCATTTTCCTTTGCTAGTTTTTAGACGAAATGACTTACTTCTGGTTCTTCATCCCAGCTGGTTAATAGTTAAGATGAGTAGAGCCATACAAGCTGCTTCTGTTTCATTACACCATGCACTTGGACTATAAGTAGACATAGTTTTGAGTACATGTAGATTCTGTCCCAGATTTTTCTTCTCTTCTGGTTTGTTAAGGGACTGTTACCATGAAAGATATTTAAAAGGACCTGGTGACTTGATGAGTGTCATATTTTAATCCGTAGAAAGTGAGAAAATTTATTCCAAAATTCACTGGCATTTTCTGGTGAAATGTTAGTGGATGAAAGCTATTCGGAAGTTTTTCCAAGACCTTTGATACGTGGTAAACATTTGGGCGTTGCCTGCAACTAAGGTTTCTTCAATATTTTAAAAAGCAATCAAAAGTTTTCTGCTCTGGGGCGCCTGGATGGCTCAGTCGGTTAAGCATCTGACTTTGGCTCAGGTCATGATCTCACAGTTTGTGAGTTTGGGCCCTGCATCGGGCTCTGTGCTGACAGCTCCGAGCCTGGAACCTGCTTCAGATTCTGTATCTCCCTCTCTCTCTCTGTCCCTCTCCCGCTGGCACTCTGTGTGCATCTCTCTCGAAAATAAACATTAAAAAAAATTTAAAAAGAAAGGTTTCCTGCTTTGTTCAGATGCTAATGTATAATGTAGTTGTAATGCTAATACCCCTGGACCTGACTCCTCTTGATGGTGCTGCCAGAATATCTGACAGTTGTGATAAAAGAATGAATTGATCGAGGAGGTGTGTATATGTGAGTCAATGAAGATAAATGATCTTTTACTGTGAAAATAGTACCTAGTCACTATTTCACAACTGAAAATCCCCCTCTCTTTCACACTCACTAGTCAGGCTTCTCTTCTATTTAATATTTAAAATAAAATAGTTTAGCTCTCCGGGGGCCTTGGGACTTCCCCGCTGCTACAGGTTGTGATGTGCCTTTTCACACATTTGGGCTGGGGAAACCCCACACTGGGCAAAGGGCCAATTTTAGACCTAGCAGCTCATTAAGGGGATTCAGAATCTAAGGAGCTGCAAAGAGACAATTAGAGGAAGAAGACAAATACAGGGAAACAATACCTGAAGCTGGCACTCTGGCCAAGTTAACAGTTATCTTAATATCTTAGAGGCATGGGGATTGGTGAATGAGGCCATGTGCAGATTGGGAAAAGATACTAGTTTGCATATGTAAAGGGAATTTCATGGGTAACAATCTTTGGGAGAAGATAAGGCCATTTATTTTAAATGACTCAAAGAGATGGTATATGAGCTGTGAGAGAAAATCATTCTCAAAACCTCATGGTCACAGCACTTAGGAACAAAACCAGCTCTAACTATGGAAGGGGCTCTTGGAAAACATCTGGTTTATCCTCTGACTCCAGGTGCAGGAACATCTTTCAGGAGCTCCCTAACTGATGGTCACCTGACTTCCATCTGGCCTTTGTGGTTCTGGAATGCCTATTGCTGGACATACATGGGTGACACAGCCATTCCTTGGCTGGCTAATACAGTTGGCAAGAAAGTTCTCATGTCAAGATGAGATTACCTTCTTCTTATCTGCAGCCAGAGTTCTTCCTTTGACATACTACATGTCTTCTCTCCTTTTCTCATGACTTATTCCAAGAATTTGAGGTCAATTAACCATCTTATAACTTCTAAGTTTTCTCTTCTGCATGCTAAGCATGTCAGATGCTTCAGCTGTTTTCATGTTTATAGCTCTCATTGTTCTAGTCATCCTTTTCTAGACTCATTTAGTTTGTGGAGGTCCTTCATGAAACCTGGGGCGGGGAGTAGAACATAATCCTCTGGATAGGGTCACTTCAGGTGAAGACTATTTGTCTTTTTATGGCACAGGATGTGGTTTATCTTGGTAAATGTGCCATGCCAGCTTGAGAAGAATGTGTATATTGCTGTTGTTGGATGAAGTAGTCTATAGGTGTCTGTTATATCCAGTTGATTGATGATGCTATTGAGTTCAACTATGTCCTTAACTGATTTTCTGTCTGCTGGACCTGTCCATTTCTGATAGAGGGGTGTTGAAGTCTTTGAGAGTGGTTTCATCTGTTTCTCTGTGCAGTTATGTGTTTTTGCCTTATGTAGTTTGATGCTGTATTGTTAGGCACATACATGTTAAAGATTGTTATGTCTTCTTGGAGAATTGATCCTTTTGTTATATGTAATGCCCCTCTGTATCCCTGATTACTTTCCTTGCTTTGAAGTCTACTCTGTCTGAAATTAACATAGCTACTTCTGCTATCTTTTGATTAGTGACAGCATGTATATTTTTGTCTATCCATATACTTGGAATCTATATGTTTTTATATTTAAGGTGGGTTTCTTGTAGACAACATATAGTTGGGTTTTGTGTTTAAGCCATTCTGATAATCTCCTTTAATCTCCTGCATTTAGACCACTGATGTTTAAAGTGATTATTGATATATTTGGATTAATGTCTACCATAGTTGTTACTATTTTTTATTTCTTGCCCTATTCTTTGTTCCTATTTTTGTCTTCTACTCTTTTTCTGCTTTTTGTGGTTAAAATTGAGCATTTTATAGAATTTCATTTTATGTCCTTTATTAGCATTTCATTTATACTTCTTATTTTAGTAATTGCCTTACAGATTCCAGTATACATATACCACCAACTGAAGTCCACTTTCAAACAATGCTATACCACTTCACAGGTAGTGTGACTACCTTACAATAGCAAAAGAATCCGAATTCCTCCCTCTCATTTCTTATACATTGGACACATAAGCATACATAATTGAATATATTGTTGCTAATAATAATTATTATAATTAATATATTATTATTTTGAATAAACTGTTATCTGTTAGATCAGTGAAGAATAAAAAAATGAAAGTTCTTATATTCACATTTCTTTTTTGATGTTCTTCCTTTCTTTGTATAGATAGATCTGAGTGACCTATATATTTTCCTTCTCTCTAAAGAACTTCATTTAATATTTCCTGAAATGCAGCCATGACTTACTGGCAAAAAATTTCCTCAATTTTTGTTTTTCTGAGAAGGTCTTTTTCTCTTCTTCATTTCTCCCATCCAAGTACTAACCAGGCCCGACCCTGCTTAGCTTCCGAGATCAGACGAGATCGGGCGCGTTCAGGGTGGTATGGCCGTAGACACACTCCTTCATTTCTGAGAGATAATTTCACAGGGTACGAGATTCTAGGTTGGTTGTATTGTTCTCTCAATATTTTAAATATGTTACTCCACTGTCTTGTTGCTTGCGTGGTTTCTGAGGAGAAGTTGGGTGTAATTCTTATCTTTTTTCCTCTATAGGTAAGGTGCTTTTCCCCTCTAGCTTCTTTCAGAATTTTTCTTTATCTTTTATTTTCTATAGTTTTAAAATTATATGACTGTGTGTTGAGTTTGGTTTTTTTTTTCTCATTTTTTTTTCTGTTTGAAATTTATCCTGCTTAGGGTTCTTTGAGCTTTCGGGGTCTGTGGTTTCATGTCTGACATTAATTTGGGTAATGTTCTGTCATTATTGTTCCAAGTATTTCTTCTCTTTCTTTCTTTCATCTCCTTCTAGTATTCCCATCACAAATTTATTACACATTTTTAGTTGTCTCCCAGTCCTTGGAAATTCTGTCCCCCCTCCCCACCACCAGTTTTGGAGGTTTCTCTCTCTCTCTCTCTCTCTCTCTCTCTTTTTTTTTTTTTTTTTTTGAGAGAGCGAGAGAGAATCTTAAGCAGACTCCCTGCTTAGTGTGGATACCCAACACGGCGCTCGATCCCTTGACACTGGGATTATGACCTAAGCCAAAATCAAGAGTTGGATGTTTAACTGACAGAGGCACCCAAAGTGCCCCTGGAGGTTTCTATTAAGATATCCTCAAGCTTATGGGACACCTGGGTGGCTCTGTCAGTTAAGCATCCAACTCTTGATTTTAAGTCAGTTAAGTGTCTGACTTCAGTTCAGGTCATGATCTCATAGTTTGTTGGTTCAAGGCCGTGTCAGGGTCTGTGCTCACAGCTCAGAACATGGAGCCTGCTTCGGATTCTATGTCTCCCTCTCCCTCTGCTCCTTCCTCACATGTGCTGTGTCTCTCTGTGTCTCTCAAAAATAAACAAACGTTAAAAAAAATTTTTAAAAAGATATCCTCAAGCTTAGAGATTCTTTCCTCAGCCATGTCCCGTCTACTAATAAGCCCATTGAAGACATTCTTTGTTTGTTACAGTGTTTTTGCTCTGAAGCATTTCTTTTTGGCTTTTAGGATTTCCACCTCTCTTCTTAAACTGCCCATCTATTCTTACATGCAATCTACTTTATCTAGCATATCTCTTAGCATATTAATCATGGTTGTTTTAAATTCCTGGTCTGATAATTCCAACATCCCTGCATGTCTGGTTCTGATGCTTAACTTTATTTCTTCAAATTATTATTATTATTATTATGTTTGCCTTTTAGTATGCCTTGGAATTTTTTCTTGATAACTGCACATGATATACAGGGTCAAAGAAACTGCTGTAAATAGGCCTTAGTAATGTGGTGAAGTGTAGGGAGAGGGGAAGTGATCTGTAGAGAGATTAGGTCTCAGTCTTCTAGTGAGCCCATGCTTCTAGACAGTGAACGTCAGAAGTGTTTCTCAGTTTCTTCCTATCCCCTTAGGTGGGATAGGATGATAGGATGACTAGAGTAGGCTAGAATTGGGTATTTTCCCCCAGATCAGTGAAACTTGGATAATAATCCATAAGGTTAGGCTCTGGTTGACTAGTTTCTCCTGAGCACTGGCCTTATTAAGAAGCACAGAGTGCTCTGGTGTATTTCTGAATGGTTCCTTTCCTCCTCTCTCTCTCTCTCTCTCTCTCTCTCTCTCTCTCCAGTCCTGGGACAGTGGTTTATCCTATGTCCTCCTACCTCTTAATGATCCAAGAAGAGTTGTTGATTTTTCAGTCTGCTCATCTTTTTCCTTATTGTTAGGATGGAGTGATGACTTCTAAGCTCCTTACATATGGAATCAGAAACTGGAAGTTTATTTGCCTTTTTAGATACCAATACTGCCCTAGTGGCTTATATTGAACTTGTCAAGTAAGACTTACTTTATATTGAACGTGTCAAGTAAGACTTACTTGCTGTTGTTATTTATTTGTTAATTTATTTTAATATAAACTATTATAAGCCAGCTTTTCACACTATATATGCAATTAAAAATTATTGTGTTCATATTTTATTGTGTACATATATGTACATATATGTATTTATGTATTATGTACATATATGTATTGAATATATATTAATATATACATATATTTAATATATATAATGTATGATGTTGAATTCTAGGTCAATTTTTAAGTTTCCCTTTTTAGCATTATGAAGTGCAGATTTGATAAACATGTTTGCTATTTCTACCCCAAGTCATTAATATAGCTGTGTCGATGGGAGGCATGCAGCACACAACAGGTGATATTCAGTCCTTTATTTGCTATAGCTGTTAAACCACCCAACTCTTTTATATCCTCCGGGCTGTTACCAGCATGCTGCTATATTTTTCCAACTTGTCTACAAGGCTGTCAGTAGTAGTGTTAAAATGCATTTTGTGGAGTGAAGATACATGGTCTCTGTGGTGTTTCTCGGTCTAATTGTTTATTAAAGATGGAATTTGTTGTGACTTTGTGGATTCTATTGGTCCTTTTCTGAACCAAATTCCTTTAGTGACCATAACTTGATTTTTTAAGTGTTCTAAGAAAACATCAGTACATAACCCAAGTTATTATCTTGATTTCCCCCATTATGCTTAGTTTTATGATGGTAGGCAAGTCAATTTGTCTCCTTTACCCTCTGTTTTTTTTTTAAACCTGTAAAACTATAACCTTGATTATTTTTAGAATTTTATAATTTGGAGTCATCTGTTTAACACCCTGTTTTAGAATTTTTCTAGAAACAATGTAGTTTCTGGATTCCACATTTTCCTCTACTGTACCTTCCCTTTGAAATCAGAGGCTTTGATCTATTCCCAGTCTTTCTCCTTGATTTCTTAAATGTCACTGACTATGGTTCTCTGATTACATTTGGATTGCTTTTTACCTTTCTTTGTGTGTGTGGTGGGGGAGACACGCGGGAGATAATACTTCTCATTTAAGTTAGTAATTATTTTCTAACATCTGTCTTAAACTTCAGTGCCCTCTTGTTGTTGTTGTTGTTGTTGTTGTTGTTGTTTTAAAAGTTTTTATTTAAATTCCAGTTAGTACAGTGTTATATTAGTTTCAGCTGTACAATATAGTGATTCAGCACTTCCATACATCACCCAGTGTTCCTCACAACAAATGCATTCTTTAATCCCCATCACTTGTTTAGCCCATCCCCCCATCCACCTCTGTAGTTAGAAGACTGTTCCCTGGTTTGCCTCTCTGTCTCCTTTCTCCCCCTTTGCTTATTTGTTTTGTTTCTTAAATTCCACACATGAGTGAAATTTGTGTATGGTATTTGTCTTTCTCCGACTGACTTATTTTCTTTAGCATTATACTCTCTAGCTCCATCATGTCATTGCAAATGGCAAGATTCTGTTCTTTTTTATGGCTGAATAATACTCCACTATATGTATTCACCACATCTTCTTTATCCATTCATCCATCAGTGGACATTTTGGCTGTTTCCATAATTTGGCTATTACAGATTATGCTGCTATAAACATCAGGGTGCATGTGTCCTTTTGAATTAGTATTTTTGTATACTTTGGGCAAATACCTAGTAGTGCAATTGCTGGGTCGTAGGGTAGGTAGTTCTATTTTTAACTTTCTGAGGAAACTCCATACTGTTTTTCAGAGTGGCTGCACCGGTTTGCATTCCCATCAACAGTGCACGAGGGTTCCCTCTTTCTCCACATCCTCACCAACACCTGCATTTCTTGTGTTGTTGACTTTAGCCATTCTGACAGGTGTGAGGTGATACCTCACTGTACTTTCATTTTGCATTTCCCTGATGATGAGTGATATTGAGCATTTTTTCATGTGTCTGTTAGCCATCTGGATGCCTTCTTTTGACAAGTGTCTGTCATGTCTTCTGCCATTTTCTAATTGGATTATTCTCTTTTGGGGTGTTGAGCTTTATATATTCTTTCTAGGTTTTGGATACTAACCCTTTATTGGATATGTCATTTGCAAATATCTTCTCCCATTCCATAGGTTGCCTCATAGTTTTGTTGACTGTTTTCTTTGTTGTGCAGAAGCTTTTTATTTTGATATAGTCCCACTAATTTATTTTTGCTTTTGTTTCCCTTGCCTCAGAAGGCATATCAAGTAAGAAGTTTTGATGGCCAATGTCAAAAAGGTTACCGTCTGTGTTATTTTCTAGGATTTTTATGGTTTCAGGTCACTTAGTACCCTCTTAATAGTAACTGCTTTATCTTTTCCCATTTGAAAATTGTTCTTTTTGGTGAATAGGTGAATGTAAAACAGCACTAACCTAAGTTGGTAAGTGACCTCATTCACTAGAGTATATTTCAAAAGATTTTTGGCTACTTCAGTCTCCTCACAATTTCTCTAAACTCTGCCCACCCACCACCGAACAGAAGAAACAGTTAAATGATAAAGGTTCACTACTATCGAGGATATTCTAAAGAACTTGCTGAAGGCTCTGAAGGAAATGACAAAAGAGTCCTTCATGTTTTAAACAATAGCAGCATCCTTAGGATAAATGTATACTTTCCAAACTGCCTACCTAGAACCCTTTCTAGGTTGAAAGGTTTTGTTATGTTTGTTTAAAAACCAGTGGTGGTGCTTTCCATTGATCTCCCAGAGCATCCTGAGCTACAGTCGCTGACTCTGCTCTTTTACTTGGTCTGGAAAACAGCACTTGACTGCTAGGAGCAGGTTTAGTTTCCACACTGCTTTTGACTGAATCAGTTCTGACCTCAGTCATTTGATCTGAAGGTGTCACTGAACAGATTGGGCCTTAATTGGCTTCTTTGGGAACCAGTCCCTTCCCAGACTGCATGATTCTAGGTATCTTTGACAATCTCATTTGGTTTCAGAAGATTTTGGTCTAGAAAACAGATTTGAAATGTAAATACGAAATCCTAAATTTTAGAAATGCATGGAAAACTATGTCATAAAGATATAAATAAAGTAGTTTGCCCCATCTAGTTGGGAATCTTATCAGAAGTCCTGATGCTAAGTCTTTCTAGGGCCCTGGAGGCATGATATACTTGGTTCAAAAATTTGCAGTGTACTTTTTCCCCTTGCCACAGTAGAAAGTATTTATTTAGAGTCCTTTTAGGATGTTGTCCTCATGCAAGAAGGAGTAAGTGAGGGGGCATTTTTATAGCAACCCTGAAATGGGGTTCAGAGAAGGCATGGTTGCAGATCATCAGAAGAGAGAGTGTAGCTCTGGGAGTCCTGGATATTAAGAACGATACATGATTTTCTTTTGCAAGATTTTCTTATATAACAAGCAGGCAGCTGTGCACCACAACTTTGTTTCTGGAAAAGAAAAAGTGTGTGTATCAGTTGATATTTTAGATACTTAACTACATTTTAAATCATTTCTATGAAAAGATAATTTATGATTAAACTGTTTAATAGAACCAAATACTTTTTTTCCAATTTTTTTCATCTCTCTATAAAATTTGTGCACAAGACATATAATATCTTAGTTTATAGGAATAAAAGCCCCAAGTTATAGTCATTTTTTTCAGACAAATCACTTTTTTTTCAAACTATTTTATGATTTTCATAATTATTTTTCTTTAAGTTTCTGATGCTCCTTTGCCTGTGACTTTAGGAGCAGTATTGTGTACCCTCTTACAATTAATGAGGGACATCCTCATAGGCAGTTGTGGGTGACTGAGGGGAAATAGAGAATCTTTAAGTGGTGAACCTGCAGAGCCTCAAAACCTTCTTTCACCACGACTGAGGTTGGATTTTCTGACCACGTGGATTTCAGAATATCTGGTTCTGCTAAGGCTGATCTAGCAGTGTGGAGTACTGATAAATCAGCTTGAGCTTATCAAAGAGCTGCATAGTGTCCTACAGATAACTGGGAATTGATAAGAGCTTGATGCTGCTGATGGCTAAATAAGCTTATTAATGTAAATTTAGAAACCGGGACACAATGCATATCAGTGACAATGCTTTGGGCTCACAAACTGTAAGTCTCTTAAATAAGGAGGGATTTATTATCTCACATAATAAAATGCTTAGAGGTAGGGCACTTTCAGGGTTGGTCAATTCAGTGTTTCAACAATGGTATCATGACACTAGTTCCTCTTTTGCTATTCTCAACATGTTGACCTTTTCCTAGATTTATTCCCTCATGGTTGCAAGATGAGTGCTAATGCTCCATGCATCCTATCGTCATCTATTTTCTTTGAAATGAAGAAAAGGACAATTTGTGTCTTATGAAGGAAGAAAACTTTTCCTAGAGGGTCCTTAGCAGACTTTTCCTCATGAATCATTGGCCAGAATTATGTTGCATCCTCATTCTTAAACCAATTCCTGATTTAGGCAGTAGAATTATTATGATTGGAGTAGATTAAGACTCACCCCTAGATATTAAAAGGGGCATCTTCATTGACTATATGGTCACACAGAGGGTGATCAATAACAGGGTTTAATTAACAAAGGAGAACTGGGGCAAATTGTTGTGGCGTGGGCAACCAATGTTATCTGTTACAAGTGCTTTCTCTTTGAACAGTATACCTCCTATCTCACTTAATAAAATGATTCTAGGACACCAGAAGTGAAAGGGTAATGCATTTTCTGCCATGCCATCATTGGAAATAATTTAGAAGAACTCTGCAAGGAAAATAGAAGTCATATTTTTTGCTTCTCTGTAGCAGCAAAAAGAAAACCTTAAGATTTTCATCAAGATGGAAAATAAAAATGAGGGAACACTTAAGACACTATTCTTTGACTACTCAGCTGCCGTTTTCACCTTCTTTGCTTTTTCCTCCTTGCTGATGAAACTTGACTTCTTCTGGAAGCGTTGTACTGACTGACTGCTGGGGCTGAATCATGATTATCCAGGCTGATCACAGTACTCTCATAACCAAAGGCACACATTTCCAGCTTGCCTCGGTGGCAGTAGTAGCCATATGAGATAGTTCTGGTCAACAATTAGAAATCCAGTAGAGGTGAGGCTTCTAGGAAAGCTTTTGTGTCCTTGATAAGAAGGACAAGTGTTAGAAGAGGACTAACTGGGCCCTCCCCATCCCTCTTCTTCCTGCCATAAATGTAAATGGGATGTCAGGTGCTATAGCAACTCTCTTGACAAGATGGGATAGCAGTCATGGGGAAAAAACATCATGTTAGCAAACGGTAGAACACAAATATATATAAAAAAAGAAAAAATTCCGACTCACAAGACCAAACCTGGAACTACCTACTTTCAAGTTTCTGGTTATGTGAGGTAACTTAACGGCCTTGTTGCTTAAATTACTAGAGTTGAGTATTCCGTTTCTTGCAACTTAATGCATACTAACTGGCACAAAAGAAGTGAAGAGTATCTTATGTCGTTTCTACAGCTATCCTCTCACCTCTCTGCCCCCAGCTCCCTTCCATGTTAGTTTTACTTTGACTCTGGCTTCCGACAGCCTGAATAGCTTGCCCACAGCTATATAGCCCTTCAACTCCCTCTCACTCAGGTCACTTCGTTCTCATATACCTTTAACACTTTAGGATCTACTCTATTCTCTACTTCCTTTCTATATCCCTTCATGTTTTCTTTCCCAGTAAGATTTGAAACTCCTTCAGAAGAGACTCTGGGCCTCTTACTCTTTTGGTGTTAATTCCTGTACTCAGGGTAGAGGAGGGGATTCTCAGTGACAGGGAAATGAATGAATACTGTGACTTTGCTTCTTTATCTCAGCCAGTAGTGAGGGAAGTAAGCAAACAACGTAAGAAGATACAAACTTACCACCTTTTTGGTCTCTAAATTGGAAAGCAGAAACCCTGGAATATCCTGTGGAGATTATTTCAGGTTACATCTCTAATCCTAGGAAGTGGATGCTATTTGAATTTTGGTTACATATCAATATTTCTATTCTTTATGAACAATGTAGATGCAGGGTTCAGTCTGTAACCATCCTGTAATGGTTAGCTTGTAACAAAGCATTTTAGGGAAGAACCCGCAAGTATTTGAGTTCTAGTTGGCAAATGTGGAATAAGGGAACTTCTTAGCTTAAGGAAGATCTTCAATGGACATTGTTCCTTTGGGGGCGTTTGGATTGCTACAACGAAAAAATTCCCTTGCATGAGTTTGTCAGTTTCAGGGGATTTTGGTCATGATTCAGTGAAGTGGAACTTTTCAGTTCAAATGGGAATCTCATGGCCTTTGTGTATCCTTGCTTATAGCCAGGGTGGCACCTTGTGAGTATAGATGCCCCTCACCAGCTTTGCACATGTCCCTGCTTATGGCACATGGCTCTCACTGGGTCACCTTTTCGTCCAAAGCCTCCGTTGCTATTTATTTCGCTACAAGCACAAGTGCTTTCTGTGGCCATGAGATGTAACTCCAATACAGTGCTTTATACTGACGACTGTGGGTTTTCCTTAAGGTAACTGTGGGTGGCCCTTCCATTTATTTTCTTGCTTCCTTTTTGTTTCTGTAAATTCTGCCCTCCGCTTTCCCCTGAAGCACATGCTGTTCATGTAATCTGAATGGCCATTTAGAGGAAAGATCAGAAGTTTGTTGTTTCATTACCAACATAAATCAAAACTTTGTGTTCGCACTGCAATCCGAGTGAGTCCAGGAATAGCTTTGGGATTGCTAAGTGTCTGGAGAGCACTGACTACACAGACATGTTTTGAAGCTGGCTATAATAGTTTCTACAGCTGTTAACAGTTCATAGAAGAATGGCAGCATTATATATCAGTGTTTAAAATGTGCATAACTTGCATTGCACAGAAGTCAGATTGGGATAGAATCAGATTTTTTTCTGAATCTTGGCCAGGAAAGTCTTTAATAACTAGAGAAATTCTTTTCACTGCTGAAATCAACATGAAGGACATTGTGTTATTATAATTGCTTATAGCTCCCCATGAAAGTTGTCTTTGTATGAGTGGATGTACGGGCTGTACTGTTTTGTTTTTATTTATTCTGCATTCTTTATTCTAATGTCCTTTCCTTTTTCCTGACCAGAAAGATTGTTATTGAGCCCTTCACAAAGCTGAAATAATGCAGTGTGTTAAAAAAAATGCTAACAATTCAAAGAAGTTATAAAAATTTATAAGTTGGCTAAATGCTTGAGAAATTTCTGCATATTTTAATATAAATAGGTAATGCAAATATTTGTTCTTTGCATTGAGAGGTGAGTCTCTGTTTTCTGAAAGGCCCCGCTATTTAAATTAGATTTACTTTATTGTATTGAAATAAGGATAGTTTCCATTTTGAATGATGGTAAAGATTAAATATCATGGTTGTTATCAAATGCAAAAAAAAATCCTTGATAAGCTAGGTTTATTACTGCATCATGGGGTTAAAAAATTTCCAGAAATTGGTAGGAATTGCTTTATGATTAGAATTCCCATGATGGAAACTTGCTCAAGAATTTTCTTGAGATTCCCAAGTTGAGTCTGAGGTTTTGCATATGACAAGAACTATTTGGACCACCTCTGTACCCTGTCAGTTTCACTATTTCTTTAAAGACTTAAGTGACAGACTTAATTCAAGGTAGGAGTGGGAGACATATCTTGGCAGAATATGTATAAATAAAGGAAAAGAAATTGAGTAAAAATTAGAAATCAAATTGTGAGAGAGCTCCCTCTAGAATGTCAAGATACACACATTTGGAATGACTATGGGTCAGAGATCCTTGCAGAAGGATTTGGATCTAAGGTCTAAGGCCTTCGATATTTCTGAGGTAGTATGCCAAGGCTCATCCAGTGGGAAGCCAGAGCCACCCTGGTGGCACCACACAGGAGAAAACCCACCTGGCAGAGTCAGTTTCCAGAGGTAAAGTTGAGATGCCTCAGGGATCAGGTTCCAGGATGCTGGACACTGTGGGCTGCTCCTTCACGAGCCATGCAGGCTGTTGTGTCAACTTGAAGATCTGGGAAAAGCTCAGCACAAACCTTGAGGTTCCCTTTGAGAGTGCTGATGAATTCTCATACCTCACCTTTGTCAGCTCCTCATTTACCACCGAATGCTTGGGCAGATATCCATTGCGATGAGAGAGGGAGACAAGAAAATATGAAGGAAGGCTTCCAGGGTGAAGGCAGTGTCTCCCACAAACTTTACACACCAACCTCAGTTTTACCCGGGATTTGGCCATCCCCTCACATCTTTACACTTGTGGCATGCATCACCTGGGAAGCCAGCCTGCACCTTCCCTTTGGCCTCTTAGGCTTGTGGAAACTAAGGACACATCTGGAGGAGTTTACCTTTCCTTGGGAAAAGGAATTAAATTGATAATGTTTTCCAGGGAGAACTGCCATGAAATTTTATGAACTTCATAAAAATGCATGAAAACATTCCCAAACTAAGAGGCCCTGCGTGACTGAGAAATAAGGTTAACGGCTAACATTTTGTGTTGGGTGCTTATGATGTGCCAGCACTGTATCGTCTTGTTTAAAAACAGAGATGCCAGTGGGTAGGAAATATAAATGTAGTTTGATGGAAGGTGGAGCCATAGGCCAAAGGTGAACTAGAAAATAAATAGGAAAAGTAGACTTAAGTCTGGGTTTCTCCAGACACTGAGAATCCTTGGTAAATACTTCCTCCTTACTTAAGCCTGGTTTGGTTACAAAATAAGAATGAAAACAGTCTGGAATATACAATTCAGATTTCTCAGTTAGCAAATGGCTCTAGGGCAGTGATTTTGTTTTGTTTTGTCTTTTTTTGTCTTTTCAGCATCAGTACTTACTGAGAAGTAAGTACTATGGGCTATCTCTCAAGGAAGATACACACACATATATGCATGCAAACGGTTACACACAACTTCTGGGGTTACCAGCTCCTGGAGTCAGTGTTAGGTTGGTAGAATGTGGCATCTGAAAAGTCTGGTAATAGGCAACACTTCTAGGTCCAGGCAGAGAGGATGGCTGGCAGGAAGTTCAGAGATAACCTAGTGGATTTTCCCAACCGTAGGAAGGGAGCAAACAACAAATTATATTTCATTGAGGTTGGAGCTGGTGCTGGGTATGTCTACTTATAGGTGTCAAAGCCTAAGCATGGGGACTGAGATTTAAAGGTATAATGACGATATGGAGACTCTTGGACTACTGAGAAAGGAGCCAAGAGAAGGCATCTGGACTCATATAAGAAGAGAGTAACTAGGCCTGGGTTAGAAGGTGCAGGCCAGGTCACAAAGAAGCCCAATAACCAAAACTAGGGTTAGAGCTGATTTGAATGGGCTCAGGATTACTCAGCAAGATTTTCCCATCCATCAGGTAGGGCAGTGTGAATCTGTCTCTGGGAATCTGGTGGGAAAGAGAGAGCTAGGCAAAGACTGCCTAGTAGGTACAACTCTGGTTCAATCTCTCATCAACGCGTTAGTAACTTGGCTAAGGGTATGGTGAATTATCATTTTCAAATCCTCGTAGCTCATTAACTCTGAAACTAGAGAATATTCTTTACTTTTGCACTTCTCTCATCTTGTGGATTTTGTCCACTTATATACAGTTACCTTTAAACCTGCCACTCCTGTACCATCAGTCAGTTCATTTCCAGTCTCACTGGGAGACCCCACTGATCTTCATCCTGTGGCCTAAATAAAATAAAAAGTTTATTTATTTTTTTGCAAAATAAAATAAATAAAATAAAAAGTTGTCAGCATTTGTTAGTCCATCAAACATTTTTGGAATTTTATTGGTCTGTAAAATCTAAATATTGGGAAACTATTGTATTATAGTGTCCTAGATTGGGTAGAGTAGGTAGTCAAGAAATATTTATAGTTATATTGAATGAATGATTAAATGAAACATGAATTGTATCACATAAAAGTAAGGGCTTAAATATTCACTGCTTGCTTACCTTTCTTTGATATCTCTTGAAAGCTTATTGCAGAGGCAGGCTGAGTTCCACATATGCATGGCAAATTGGGCCATCTTGACTATTCAACAGAGTAGACAGTCTGTCTACTTAAGTGCTGGCAGTCTCTTTTATGGCATTTAGTCTATAAAATAGTGCTGTTGTCTTTGGTAAAGTAGTGATTGTTTTCAGCTATTAGTTGCTGGAATTTTGAAGGAGAACATGCATAAAGAAAGAGACAATTTAGCTGATGGGGTAAAGAGGGACAGGAGAGACTCCCAGTTCTGACTCAATCTGGTGAGTGCTGTGTCATAGAGTGAATCTGTGGCCTAAATCATGGATATTTAGTAGCAATTAATGACACCGCTGTAGGAGCTTAAGTAAATTCTAGCTGAAATTTAAGATGTGAAATTCGAAAAGTCCTAAGTACAATGAAGATTAGAGGAAACAAGTAATGAGATATGAGAGTAATAATTCTGGCACAAAGGTCAGGCCAAGTAGTGCAAGAGAGCTTTTGTGCTTCAATTGATGAGAGTTGTCTTCTTCAAATTAGTTTAAAATTATAAAGGGGAGGCTTTTCTTGCTTTTGATGGCTGTATTTAGCAAGAGATTAGTTGCTCAAATTTACCCTTTGGTCCAATAAAAAGAAACACAATGTAACTTGAAGTCTAAATCAATGTAATTTAAAATATAATTATGTGTGTATGGGAATGTCCATGGTAAATTAGATGAATGTGGTTTTGAAGAAGGAATAGGAATCTAAGGATTGAAGAGATTCTTGTCAAATAGAAATCAATAAGTAAACAAATTTTCTCATTAAAAAAATGGAGCTCCACATTTCTGAGATAAATGATAATGTAAAAGTGACTGAAAAGAATATAGCACGGCTTGTAGAGATTCATAATGCTTTTAAGTGGCTGGGTTTGTGTGTGTGTGTGTGTGTGTGTGTGTGTGTGTGTGTGTGTCACAAAGCACAGGGTAGTAAGAAAAGAAGAAACAATGAGAGACAGAGGAAGGAGATCCGTTGGCTAGGGGTGATCCTCCTAATTTTTCTCTGCTTCTTCATTAGCACTCTGACTTCTCACCGCCTTTCGATGCCAACACTTTCTGCCTAGGTGAGCACTCAGTTACTTCGAAAATGGATGAAACACTTTAATCTTGCTTTCTTCTTTACAATGGTTAAGGGTGTGGATCAGGACAGAGGGAAAGAATGAGATGGAATTTCAACGTGGGCCTTGGGAAATGGCAAAGTTTATGTGAGGTGGATGTGATACCAATAAAGGAAGGATAGAAATAAATATTTCTAGAAGTTCTGAAGGAGAGATTACCTTCATGGGCAGCCAGGCAAGTAAGTCTTCAGAGAGGAAGTGACATTGAAACTGAGTGTGGAAGGATGGGTAAGGTTTCAAAAGGCATGGCTGGAAGAACATTCCAGGAAGAGAAAAATGGCCCAAAGGTGTCATGGCAAAAAATACAAACCTGTTCCAGGAATGATATGTGATTCAGTGTAGCTGGAATGATAAAATGGGTGTAGAGGTAGAAGGCAGGTTATAAGAGGCCATGAATGCCAGGTTAAGATTTTAGTTGGTATGTAAGTAAACTCCTCACACAACTTACCAATATGAATGTCCATCTCCTAAAATTTCTGGTTGATAAGGATTGATTTTTTATCAACAAATGTTTTCTTAAAGAAGAGGCACGATTGTACTTTGCTAAACCTTCTGAAAGAAGAGGCACAACTGTACTTTGCTAAACCATCTTTTAGTGTCTTAAAGGCAGGAGCTTGGCCAAGTTAACCAAAGCCTGGATTATATATGAGGTTCAGATTATCACAGAGCACTTTGGGATTCTAAGATGTTGTGTGGGGTGTTTTTTTTTCTTGTTTTTAAGATTTATTCATCTTTATCATGTGGTCACTTACAGGGTAGATGTGGCAGATTGCATTTTCCATAAATGACCAAATCAAGTTCTGTCATCCCACACAATCTTATTACATAGTTATCTTGACTTTCCTCTTGTCAAGTGGTGGGATCGTGTTCTCCTCCCTAGGCTGGGTCATAAAAGGCCAAGCACCTTCCTCCTAGTTTTCTTTGGATGTTTGCCTTTGGAACTGTAAACCTCAGTGGAGGAAGTCAAGGATCTCCATGCTGTGAGGAAGCCCAGGTCACTTCTGGTTGGCAGTCAACATCAGCGACCAGAAATGTGAGTGAACAATGTCTCCAGATGATTCTTGGTCCTGGAAGTTAAATCACTCCAAGCCTAGAAGTCCTTCTTGCTGAGGTCCCAGATGTCAAAGAGCAGAATAAATCACCCCCACTCTGCCCTTTCCAAATTCCTGGCACACAGAATCAGTAAGCATAATAAAATGGTTATTGTATGAAGCTAGGTTGGGGTAATTTGTTTGCTGTGGTAGTAACTAGAACATAAAGAAGAAAATAAACAGTAAACACTGATGACCTTTTGCAGTTATCTCTCTGCTCAGCAGGATCATTGTTGTAAAGAAGGGAGGAAGGGAATTATCATTTTTTAGAGGGCCTTTTCAGGTGATTTACATATATTATCTCATTTGATCTTCCTCATGACATTGTGAAATTAACATTATCAACTCTATTGTATAGAGAACCAAGGCTCAGAGAGGTTAAATGATTTCCCTAAGGTCACACAACTAGAAAGCAAACCTAATTTTTGTGGCTCTATAGTTCAAAGGATTTCCCCAACCACATGAGTCTTCCCTAGGCTGGGTGGGGGCCACTGCAGTATCATATGAACAGTGAATTCTTCTGCCTAACTTACCTCTCCATCAGATGGCACCCTTGATGAGCACCAGGGCCAGGAGCTGTGAGGGAGATGAAAAGAGAGACACGGCCCCTGCCTTTGTAGCAGTGATAAGTATTTTGGTGGCTAGTCAGCTGTAAGTCCTATGGGAAGATACAAGCAACACAAGGCAGTGTCTGATCCAGTACTGTGAACCTTCACAGAGGGAAGGGGTCACTTTGGAGTCTTGGGCAAGTAAGTGGCCTCCTGGTGATCTTCTTTCTAACTGGCCAAAGTAGGAGGGACCATATCTCCCACTTCTCCCAGACAGTTTTGTTTTGTGCTTGTTGTCCCAGGGAAATTATTAATAGCACCTCTTTTTAGTGTCACAGATATCCTGTTTTGGACGATAAATTGCATGGTCACCTTCAAATTGAACTTTTTTAAGGTAATAGGGTGAAGCACTATTGAAGTGGCATGAAGGCAGTAACTAATGGCCCCAAACAAGTAGCAGAGTGTGTTATTTTAATGGAAAAACTTGTCCATTCACTGTAGAGCAAAAGAGTCAATTTGTGATTTTGTTCAACTAAGTGAATGTTTATTGGGCGTCAACTGTGTGCCACAATTAAAAATGAATTGACAAAAACAAACAATAAAATCTCACCAACCAACCAAACAAACAACCACAATTGAATTGGTCATCTAAATTGACCTAATTGGTTTGTGTCTGGCCAAAATGGCAAGGACAATCTATATCTCTTTTGAGGAAAATGAAGGTAAATAAATCTAGTATAAGGACCAGGCTATACATCTGAAAGTGTGGGCATTTGCTTGGAGTAGGAGATGAAGGTTGGGGCATAGAGCTTAAAATACAGATTCTGGGTCTCTATCCCAGACCCCAAAATCATTCTCAGAAAATGGACCCATATCTTGGCATATTTAGCAAGTTGCCCAGGAAATTCTGCTGTACCCTAAAGTTTGAAGATATCTGGGATTAGATACTTAGTATCAAGGAAACACTAAGGCCCTAGATAAAGTTCCTTATTTGGAGAATGTTGTTAGTTTGATTTAAAGTCACACACACATTCAGAACTTGGACCAGTGGACTGATCCCAGGGGTAGAATTAATCTCAGTCAGCACTGTGAAAAGAATATGAAGCTAGTCTTAATTCCAAACCACGTCCCCATGTTCTAAACCCACCCATGAGGATGGGGAAAGGGTTGCATCATATTACAAGAAAAGGGGATATGTTTAAACATCAATATTTTTTTATTACCTCTGTCATTAGGATTAATCTCATAATAGATTTGCTAACTACTCTCTAAGTAGTTTAGGAGCTGCAGAAAATGAGTTGTGTTGATCTGAGTTTGGCCCATTTTGACCAATTCTAACAAAATGAACAAAGGGGAGAGAGGTACAAATGGTGCCCTACAATTCAATGTGGTAAAGATTGCATAGGTCACTTTCTGAGGATATTTGTGCCTGTGTAAACAGAACTTCACAATGGAGTGGAAGAGCTGGGATGTTAGAGTTGAAATGGAGCTTTGAGTTCATCAACCCAACCTTCTTATATAGATGGATAAACTGAGGCCCAGAGAAAGGAAGTGGCTGGATAGATCCCGGCTCTGCTGCTCCCTCTCTGTGTATTCTTGGACATGTCACTTGCTTGTTATTTGTCACAGTGATGCCGACTTTTTGTAGCTTTGGGGAGGAGTAAATGAAATGAGAGCATGCACAGGACATGCTGAGCACACCGCTTGACACTCCTCGTTGACGTGCTGTTTACCGTTATTAGTAGCTACAGTCATAGAGCTCATTAATGACAGAGCCAGGCCCAGGCCCCAACTTTCCGACTCCACATTTTCTGTGGTGTCCGTGGGGTTCCAGAGATCAAGCACATGAAATACCTGTGTGTTTCCACGTTGTCAAATGCTATTTTAAGACCTTTCAGAAGGGCCCCGGAACAATGAGCTCTGGCTGGATGCCTCCAGCCGGACAGTCTGTTCTCAGGGACGTGTGGCTTCTGTGCTCTGGCTGGCCATCTGTCTGTGCCCCGCAGGGCCCGGCACTACTGGCTCCTCACTGCTCCTAAACCACATGGTGGTGTGAAAGGGGGACTGAGGCCACAGTTGCCAGAGCCACTTTGTAGGGGAACACTCCTCAATTGTGAGAAAATCAGGAGGCCTGGGAAATGTGGGAGTAAAGTGTGAGTGTTATGAAGGCACACTGCCTCTTTCTACCACTTACTGGCAATGGGGCTTGAATTAGTTACTTGCCCTTGGAAAAAATCCTCAGTTTCCTCATCTGTAAAATCTACAACAAGCCTACTTCACAGGGTTGTTGTGAGGGTCAGTGAGGAGATTCACACACATCAAAAAACCTGGCCCACAGTCTACAAGTAATTGCTTTTGGTTAACTTTTAATGATGTTTCATGAATTTCGAGCATAATTAGGATATAGAGAACTTCTCAAGGGAGGGGACAAAAATCAGAACAGAGAATTTTCATTTGTAATGAGTAATGCAATAGGATTTTGAATATCATAGAAAGGTAAGGCTGAAATTGAGAATTGGTTGAAAATATTGTATAGCCATTGGTGGGCAAGTTAAAAAAAGTTGGCAGTAGCTTTGCAAAGGAAAAATTGGAAGTGCTTTCCATACTTCACTGCTTTGTGAGGTTCTCCCCATCCCCCCATATGCCTACTTCTCCTCAGGGATGGTTATGGGTATTTAAGAAATTGGTGTAAAAATAAATTTGCCGGAAGTTTCTATCCATGTTTATTAGCCTACAATGTACTTTGAAAGTACATTGTACTTTGCACAATGAACTTCGAAAGAACTTTTAATTAACAATAAATTATATCAGTAGAATTTATTATTAGCATTTATACTATTTTATTTATTTATTTTTGTTTAATATGAAATTTATTGTCAAATTGGTTTCCATACAGCCCCAGTGCTCATCCCAACAGGTGCCCTCCTCAGTACCCATCACCCACCCACCCCTCCCTCCCACCCCCCATAAACCCTCAGTTTGTTCTCAGTTTTTAAGAGTCTCTTATGTTTTAGCTCCCTCCCTCTCTAACCATTTTTTTTCCTTCCCCTCCCCCATGGTCTTCTATTAAGTTTCTCAGAATCCACATAGGAGTGAAAACATATGGAATCTGTCCTTCTCTGTATGACTTATTTCACTTAGCATAACACTCTCCAGTTCCATCCATGTTGCTACAAAAGGCCATATTTCATTCTTTCTCATTGCCATGTAGTATTACATTGTGTATATAGACCACAATTTCTTTATCCATTAGTCAGTTGATGGATATTTAGGCTCTTTCCATAATTTGGCTATTGTTGAGGGTGCTGCTATAAACATTGGGGTACAAGTGCCCCTATGCATCAGTACTCCTGTATCCCTTGGGTAAATTCCTAGCAGTGCTACTGCTGGGTCATAGGGTAGGTCTATTTTTAATTTTTTGAAGAACCTCCACACTGTTTTCCAGAGTGGCTGCACTAGTTTGCATTCCCACCAACAGTGCAAGAGGGTTAGCATTTATACTATTTAATTAAATAATCGAAGCCCACTGGCCACTATATAGTAGGCAAGTGAAATGTATTCTGCTATGTTTCAAAGTGAAGGAAAAAAACTACTAACTGTCTTTAAAAGAATTGCTGCTTTAGGTTAACTAATTTGGGTGATGACTGATGTAAACCTCTGGCTGCATAATGCTTCTGCCATGGTGGATATTTACTAGTCAGGTTAGGTCAGGTAATGCTGAGGTAACAAATAACTCCAAAAACTCTGGGTGGCTTGAACAAGATTTATTTCTTCCTCGTGAGACATGCCCATATCAGTTTGTCTAGGGCTGTGCTCCAAGCTGCGGACCCAGGTTGATGGAGCAGCCACCATGGGGCATGTTGCCAGTTAGCATGGCCCAGAGAAACAGTAGTGGATTGAGCCCAGGGTCTTAAAGCTCCCACCTGGAAATGGTACACATCCCTTTCGAGTGGACACACTCGATTATAAGGAAGCATAAAAGTACAGTTGTACCATGTGTTTGGCTAGAGAGCAGAGATGTTGGGTGACCAGCACGAATACTACC
Source organism: Felis catus (assembly GCF_018350175.1). Lineage (NCBI taxonomy): Eukaryota > Metazoa > Chordata > Mammalia > Carnivora > Felidae > Felis > Felis catus. The sequence goes on along the minus strand of NC_058378.1, from coordinate 24,456,670 downwards.
ACATTTACATACATGTCTTGCCAACCATAAACTTCTTGAAGGTAAAGACACTGACTTGTTCCCCTGTCTGTCTTTCAGCACCAGCCGGCAGTAAGAAAGTGATACATGTTAGGCAGCTGGCTGCCTACAGAGCTTAGTATGTGGCTGGAAAAAAAAATGGGAAAGAGAACCAGTGAACTTGACTTTCTTTTCCCCTCCCATTTGGCACATTTGTCCTTCCCTTGTGCCAGGATTCTGACTGCAGCTGGAAAAGGGGGATATTATTACTTGCTTATAAAGATGGAGTAAGATGGCATATGTGAAAGGCACTGTCCAGTAAAGTCTTGTGGCTGTAGCTATTGCCAAATGCCGTCTCTGGGGCCCCATGGGTGTCCACTACCATCTGTTTTGCTGCCCCACTGAGGCCGCTGTCCCCAGGCAAAGCCTTACTGTGCACTCAGTCTCCTCTAATCTTTTCCCCAGTTTTCTCTTTAGATGTCTCTATCAAGACTTACCTGCCCTATATCCTGTTTCTTCAGAACTCAACTTTCTATCTACTAAGTAGGATAAAATAATCTCTATTAATTCATTAATAGATATTAATGGGTTAAAAAAATCCCCCCAAACTTGGCAGTTGCTTGACTGAAGGGACAGTTGACGCAAGGTAAACTGCTGGTAGTCACAGATTCTCAGTGTGTCCAGAATAAAAGGTGCCTTAGAGATCATCTAGTACGATGGTGTTGAACCTTTTTTTCTTTCAACTGAAAGATAATTCAGGACACTACCTATAACACAAAAGGGGCAATGCCCTGATTGAGAGGAGGTAGGCAGCACATCCCTGCTCAGCTTTCCCCAACCTCAAAGTGCTAGAGACATGCACAGAATTCCACTGATTCTATACTAAGACCCAGACAGAGGAAGGGAGCAAGGATCCCCCAGATAGGTAGGACCAGGGTTGAAGCACTCCTGTCATGTGAGTGCTGACAAACCTCATCTAATCTGACAAACTTACTTGGGAGAAGGTGGTAGCCAGAGAAGGCAGGGGTTATTTTTGATGAGTCATGGAATTTTTTCATCTATGGGCAAAGCGTGTGCGTGTGTGTGTGTGTGTGTGTGTGTGTGTGTGTGTGTGTGTGTGTTTCTTTCTTTCTTGTAAGGATCTAAACGACTCTAGCCAGAGATGATAAGATACAAAAACTTTACTTCTGAGCTACTCGTTTGTATGTAGTACAGACTGTTAGTTACTCAGGGTCATTATCATGTGATGGGTTATCAAAGGTCTGTGTGAAACGTGTGGGATTTTTATGAGCTTGTTTTTATTATAGTAGAATGTTTAAAGACCCCTTATGTACAAAGGGCTTTGAAAACTCTAATGGGGCTTCATAATCACCCGCATGATTATGAAGGTCAAATTGTGCTGAACAAACTTGAGAGCTATTTTTGAACAAAGTAGTGGATGAACAGAACAATATTAAAAAAAACCCTCCAACTCTTTTGGTCACCCCTCTTAGCTCTTCTGGGTACAACACAATCTCTCTCAGAGCTGGAGAAAATTGCTACTCTGATGCATGTTCCCACTTTGTTATAAACGCAAGGAGGTATTCTTTCCCTGGGTTTAAGATACAGAATGGACAGACTGTACACTAGGCTTCAGAGTAAAGAGTTGGTTGTCGTGAGTATTCAGACATGTTTGCTAAGGAAACTTGCTCCAGTTTGTTTTTAGCCCTGTCCCCCATTGCCCCACAATCAACACGTGCCCCTCAGGAGCAGGTTGGGCCTCACCGGATGTCCTTCTATAGAGACGCCTGCTGCTTTCACTTGCCATCCACAGTTTTCCATCTCACACTAGGAAACTACAAGGTTAGAAAAACAATGGACCATTTCCTTCCTCTTTCTTTAAACTAAGAGGCTGAGAGGAGGGCTTCGTATTCATTACTCACAAGCCAGACTTGAGGATAAAGGTCATTACAGTTCAAGTGTAACAAAAGTGAAAATCCACAGGTCTCAATGGATCCTCAGCCCAACTGGGGTCAAATAGTCCTCATCCTGTCCTTAGGGTGCTGTCTCAACCCGAGGTTCGCCTTAAGCTTTGCAAATATATTGGGCTGACATTTGGAATCTGAGCTTGCTAAAAAGAGCTCAAGATGATGGGCACAGGGAGAGGGGAAGAATGGCCACAAAACAGCCTCAAGTTGGGGAAAGTCTCCCCTTCTAGAGCCTTGGCTGCCAGGCGATCTAGAACTGTTACTATTATTGGTTGTGACAGGTACATTTCTTAGAACCCCAGATTTGAGTGCTCCCATTGAGCAGTTAAGATGGGTTTTCCTGACATTTTGTTTCCTCTCTGTAATATCCTTTTGCCGTAGACTGTTTTCTCGTGGCTAGACACTTTGTGGCCAGAAAACCCTCCTCCAATGGGTGATGCAGACACCCTGGTAGCAGTGTTTCCTCATCATGCTGAAAGGGAGAAGGAAACCACCTTCTAACAACTCGCACCAGTCTCCCAGGGTATGCTGTTTATGCTAAAGAGCTGCTGTCGTGCTTTTTACAAGCCAGACTCTGTCACACTTGACATCCACAGAGCCTGAAGTGACAAGCTGTGGTAGTGTGACCTTGGGGGCAATGGGAGAGACACATGAAAAATTGCATCAATAACACAGAGTGCCTGAAAATCCTGCAGAGACAACAGGCAGGGCCATAGTCAGACTTTCAGGGGGCCCTCAATGTTTTTGCCATTGTGGCTGCTTCTTCCATGAAAATTAAATAAGCAAGTAAATCATTAAATTTCATGACTGCGTTGGTATAAGACAACATGTTAATGTTATCTATCACAACATTTCTTTCAGCCTAAAGGTTCATTTATTTCTTCTTACTTTAGAGGAAAGTAAAAGATTTTTGTGGTCCCCTGAAAGTTTTTTTGGGTGGAGGCACTGTGCCTGTTGTACCTAGTGGATAAATGAGCCCTACCAACAGGAAGCTTCCTTGGCACAAACTGGAGAAACTGACTATTTATGAATTAGGCCAGTTTCATTACTTTGAATGACAATGCTGGGGCATCTGGGTGGCTCAGTAGGTTGAGCCTAGGACTCTTGATTTCGGCTCAGGTCATGATCCCAGGGTCAGGTGATCGAGGCCTGCATTGGGCTCTATGCTGAGCGTGGAGCCTGCTTGAGATTCTTTCTCTTCCTCTGCCCCTCTTTCCTTCTTGTGTGTCTGCTCTCTCTCTCTCTAAAATTAAAAAAAAAAAATTTTTTTAATGACAGTGCAAATGATAAGTGGGTTTGGGTCATAAAAAGAGAGAGATTAATTAAATGTGTGTACAAATCCACAAACCAAGTTCTCACAATTAGCAATAGGCTTGTATACAGGCCTTTGACATTTTGAAGTAAATTTTGAAACCTTGGTTTAGAAGTAAAAACCAGAAGTGTTAGAAATATTAAGGTGGCATGGCCTTGGGTCAGAATCCTGGTTCCACTACCCACAAACTCAGGCAGCCTACTTTACTCCTGGAGTAAGTTATTTTATTCCTCATTCTTGGCTTCCATCTCTGTAAACGAGAGATGATGAAAGCTACCTCATCAGGTTACTGGGAGAACTAAGTGAAGTCCTATTTGTAAAGCACTTGGTAGAATGTCTCTGCTATGGTAAAATGTCCAATACATGTTGTTATAATTAGTATTATTATCATCATCATGAAGTATGGTTATCCCATTAATAAGATGAAGAAACTCAAGGTCCTCCGTTTTTTTTGGCTGGACAGTCATTTTGCTAAACTCAAACAGGTAATAAGTACTTAAAAAGAAGGATTTATCTGAGATTAGAATTAATCAACAGCGTGTAAAGAGAATATAGGAAATGATGGGAAGGTTCAAAGATAATCAAGATACAGATCCTGGCCTCAAGAAGAGTACTTCATAGTTAGGGAGAGAGGACACATCTAGAAAGGATCAGAGACAGTCACAGTGGTGGTGGACAAGTTCTAAACCCTCAGTAGGTTGAGATTTCCAGGAGCAGACTTTTTCTCAAAAGCACCTGTCACATCCTATCTAGAATTGTCAAATCTCAGTTTGGAAAAATGTCCTATTTCAACTGGTTAGGGAGCAAAGGTGGTTTGGTGCTGCCACCACCACACTGGCAGAATCCAACCACGTGAGAACAGAACTCTTAGGCATCCAGCGGACAACAGGACAGAGAAAGCAGCAACAGACACATGCACACACACAAAAGGTATTTGAATTACATGAGTTATATGAATAATACTTTATGTAGTGCTCTTAATTTTGTAAACATTTTTACATTTTTATTTTTCACCATTAAAATGATATACTCTACAAGGATTCCAACTGTTATTTTCATTTAAGGATGAGGAAATTGAACTTGACTGATTTACCTAGTATCAGACTGCTAAGTCTTGGGCCTTTTTGCTTAGGTCTTCTGATGCCCTGTCTTTGTTGAATTACTACAAAATCTTCATGTTGATCACAACAATAATGGAGTATTTATCGATCCCCTACTATTTCTTTGGCATATGTACTGTTTCTCACAGCTACCTTATAAGGTGAGGCTTCCTAATTCCATTTATAGTTGAGGAAACCCAGTCTCTTCCAGGTCAAGTAACTTATTCCAGGTTCTATTTCTATCTAATAAGTTGAGATCTTACTCTAGCTTTGTCTGACTTTAAGGGTCAAGTTCTTTTCTGCATGCTTCTTTCTCATTAGTTATTGGGGCTTGAGGGGATATAATTTTACTTTAATTTTTATTGAATATTTACCCAAATGATAAACAAGTAAAGATTATTCTCAGATAATCAGCCAGTGACTTCAGAAAGATGTCTTTGAAAATAATGCTTAGTGTTGTTTACACAAATGAGCTGGAGTATAGATTTTTCAAATATTAGGATGAGGCATAGGAAAAACAGTATTTATCCCACTCTTATATTTGATCACAGTAAGATTATTATGTGTGTGTCTGAAGGACTTGGTTCTGAAGGTCTGGGCTAGACGGTGTCAAACTTTGTTTTCACCTTGCTGACAGAGGTAAGAGGAACCTTTGGTCTGAGCCTGAGTTGGGAAGCCCTCGCTGCTTCTATGTTGCCTGCCCAGAGTGTTTTCATGTTTCTCCATGGGGTCATCTGAAACACCAAGTTCTCGGTCACATGTCTTATGTAGATTTTAATGTAGACAGTGTTGAATATGATACTCCCCACCCATCAGAGTGAGAGCATATTGCAAATGGTGGGAGACCAGTTGTGAATTGGTCTTTTATGCCTGAACCTGAACCTTGTCCCCATTTAAAGGATTCATTATTCACAAAAGCTTGCCTATATACTAAAACAATACTCACTTTCCACCTCATTGATTTTTCATATTGCTTTTGTGAGCCTGAGTTTCTTTGAAGATCGTGGGTTTGATAATAATAATTTTGAAAAATAAAATTCTTCTTAAGCATCCCAAGCCAAGTTTGAAGTTTGAAAAGAACTCTACTCTCTTTAAGTATGTGGAAGCATCTGTTGAGAATGCAGCTGGCCATTTATTACTGTTTTGTATTAGCTAATTGGAAAACACCTAAATTATAACTAGTCACCCCCGCAGTTCAGGGTTGATTAAACAGCCCATGACACTTTTTCCCTTGTAGGCTGTCTTAGGAGTAATTATAATGACCTGCCCATTGGATTGAGTTAATTAGTCCTCATTCTTTCTAGTGTTCCTCCTGGCAAATGTCCTAAGAATATCATACCATCTTGCACCACTTTCCCCCTCATATTTCACAATGGGCATGTATAACCAGGAAAGTTTAAGCAATTGCTTGCTTTGGTTTGGTTCTTTCAAAGGAATAGATAAATCATCAAGCTAAACTTGAGAGAGGAAATGACAGTTTTTATCTTTTATTCAGGTACCTTATATTTACAGGAGACCACAAAAGTTACTGACAGGATGTTATTGATTGCATTTACCCAACTGAGGCTTGAGATGAGGCCCTGCCATAACACACCACACAGTCTTCTCATTCCTGCCTGAGAGCCTGATCCCAGATCTTCTGGACTCTCCCATGAAATCGAGAATTTTTATGATAGAGATTTCAGGCCTTCTGACCAATTTCCCATGAATTATTCTTCTAATTTAGCTCCCTTCTCTCTGTGCCAGTCAGTAACAATATCCCCTTTTGTTGGCTACCTTGGCTAATTACTTGAAGGAACTAACGAAGATCAAATATTCGTTGTAGTAACTAAGTACCAGTAACTGAGTATTAGGCCCTCTTATAAGTGATTTATGTGTATTAGCTCTTTTAATCCTCACAATAACTTTCAGAGGGAAGGGCTATGTTTTTTTCCCCTCATTTTATAGGTGAGGAAACAGATACATACTGATTTGTGATTAACCTGAGGCATAGGCCTTCCTCCCCTTCCTTTTTTTACCTCCCCTACCCTATTTTTTCCTTCCCCTTCCCACCACTTCCTTTCTCTTCTTTCCTTCCTCCGCTCCCTTTTCCCCTCTCTAGACCCCCCCCCTTTTCCTCCCCTGTCCATCTCCTTCCTTCCTTCCTTCCTTCCTTCCTTCCTTCCTTCCACCCACCCATCCATCCATCCATCCATCCATCCATCCATCCATCCATCCATCCAAGTCTAGTTGAGCCCTTAAAGTGTGCTGAGTAGTAGTATAGGCACGTGGGGTGACAGTGAACACAGAAGACAAAGTCCATGCACTCATGCAGCTTCACCACTATCCTGTAATACCCCAAATGACACATCTCCCCCAGGATTTCCAGATTAGTTCCACCCAACTTCTAACCCACCTTCCCTTTCAATCCATTTGAGTAATTACAAAATTCAAAGGGTCTTATTTTAGGTAATGTGACTGCTTCAAAACCTTTGTGTGCCAATAGACAGTGTCTATCTTTATGTGAAGTACCTTGTTACATGGTCTTGCCTCCTGTGAGTGGTCACAAAATTCAGTGTAACTGTGAGACTGTGTTGCAATGAGAGAGAGCTCTCTGGGACATGACTGGACCCATTTCAGTAAAAGAAGCTGATTTAGGATTTCCTGAATGACATTTGCAATTTGGGAGTGGGCCATTTAATCCCAAAAGCCATGGATCATGCTAACTGTGGACATCAGCCTGAGTTAAAACATTCACCTCTAGGGAGAATTTCTAGATATTTTAATTATAGTCAGTTAAGATCACTCTTCCCTCTCCAGTTTTCTCACTTCTTTTCATGTGACATTTCTTCTCATGTCAGCTTGTATAGGGGAAGGTATACCTTTTATATATTTTCAAAATCGGAATACCTAGATTTGTATTTGTCCTAGCTCATCACTTGTTAGCTATGTGACCTTGCACAAGACATAATCTTCCAGAGCATCAGTTTCATTAACTTTAAAATAGGAATGATAGTATTATCGGCCTCACCTACTGCATAGGTTGTTTTCAGGGTCAAACAAGATCAAAGGAAGAGTTTATTGTACCCTGTAAGCTACTTTACAAAAATAAGTACCCTTTGCTTTCCTCCTCCTTCTCCTCTTTGGAGATTCCACTTTTACTGCCAGGATGATATGTTGTATCTACCTGACTATAAGGAAGACCCATGCTAATGCCTGTGTTAACTAGGAAACTGAACATTGTTTTCAATTTTCCCTCAGGGACAGAATATTTATTACATATATATATATACATATATATATATATATATATATATATATATATATATACACACACATATATATATACATATACATACATATATATGTATACATATATATACATATATATGTATACATATATATATATATATATTTGGAGGGCTTTTAGAATATGATGATACATATGTGAAGAGTGTGGTCTCTCGAAATATTTTGTTTGGGGAAAGAAAGCAGAGGGACAAAAAGAGTACCATCTTGAATTTTTCTTGAGTTGAGGTTATTGAACACGTAGTGTATTAAATGGAGTAGAATTTCCATAATGAAGATGTTTTACATTTTAAATATCTTCATCACATCTTATTGAGTAACTATTGGTATGCACATCTTAATTACAACAAACTGTAAAGGATTGGTTGTTTTTTATCCACATAAATTATTTTATGGGCCTCTGGGTTTCTGTCTTGGATACCGAAAGAACCTCTCCCAAAATGTATGCAAAATATACAGTTTGGAGATAATGACAGGTGTGTGTATATGTTTTCTTTTTTTTCACAATTTCCTTACTTCTTTGCAGCCTTCTACCCATTGTTTCAGTGGAATTTATTACTTTAGGAGAAAGCTAAAATAGCTGATCCCAAAAAGTCAATTGAGTTTCTGAACTTATTTTTTAAAGTTCTCAAAGAGAGAATACTTTTTGAAAGCTGAGACTTTTAGTATAAAAGCCTGAGCTGGAAAGCTTAAGATTTTGGAAGTTTCAATGCCCAGAGTTTATACCAAACCACATGAGTATTTTGCTGCCCAAAAGAGATCAGGTTTGAGCAGCAGGTACCCAGGGGGAAAAACAGAAGTTAGAGGCTAATGAGGAGCTGACGCAAGTTTTTAGTGCTCTGCTTCCCTCCTACAGAGCCTTTGGGGAACCTGAGGATAGGATGGGATAGGATAGGATAGGATAGGATAGGATAGGATAGGATAGGATAGGATAGATTTGGGGCCCTGTACCTTGATTCCTGATGAAGGTCAAGAGAAAGAAAGCAATTCTTGTAGGTAAGTCCATTCCAGCATGGTTTTGCAGTAGCAAAGTATAAAAGGTGACAGGAAGGTCTAGGCAGAGAAAGTCTTAAGTAGCACCCCAATAAGCCTGCAGCCCCTAGAGATGCCAG